>NC_136734.1:17242500-17842500 GCF_936440315.1 Barbus barbus | reverse complement strand
GCAACTGTTCCAATACTTATGCTCACATTAGATAGAGGGATGAAACTCTACAAGTGCGGAACTTCTTAGCTGGTAAAACATCTATGTGTTGAATCACCCAATAATAAAATAAAATTTCAGCATGGATGTGCTTGATCCCTGACATCCAGTCTTGTTCTGTTTTTAGAGTGTTGTGTTGTGCCGTAATGTTCCCATTTATCAGTCAAGCTACTGAGATCCAAACAGAACTGATGGCAGAGTTTATTTGTTTAGACATCAGATCAGCTAATGCTTTATAGAGAGAGAGCTTTTACATTGCGCTGGAATTAACAGTCAAACTGCAACACATCCTTTTTCCATTGGCCGTTGTAAGCCAGTTAAACACATTTGCCCCGGCCACATCAGCCAACCGTGTTTGTGTTTTCCTGCGATCGGAGGCCACTCTGAGTAGGCAGTCAAATTGGCTTGAGTGAGACAACTGTGGCTTTGTGGTTTTAAAAGCAGCCAGTTTAGTCCCAGCCTCACGAGGTCACCCAGAGGCCCAACTGCAGCTGAGAAGACGGCTGAAATCAGAGCGGGTGTCCCTCTTTCACTGAGGGATTTTCCCCCGGCTTCCACAAGAGTGGAAAAACTGAAAAGCAAATCAGTTTTGGAAATGCATTTGACCTCAGGCAATGGTGGTGAACAATTATACCGAGCAGTGGAGCTTGTTATTTTTCAGCTCTATTCTGGGATCAATTGTGGAAACTGGTGAAAGAAAACGCAACTGCTAAAGACTAGTGGTTAGTGTGAAAATACAAACGCTGTAAACAAGCCTACAGGAAATGAGAATAAATAGCTGTTTCTTTATTTGTATCAGGTTGTTTATTTACTTGGAAACTTATGAGGATCATATGCCTGTAGTCAACATTATGACTGCTGGCTACGGTGGTATTATTTCTTTTAACACTACCCAGAAATGCTTTTGAAAATTATGAGTGAAAATTGTTTCTACACCAATTATTTGTCAGTATAGTTGAGAGATTAATTAAATATCCAACTAATCCATAATCGGATATGTCCAATAGTTCCAAATAATATTTTAGACACATTATTTCCTAGGGGTTGATATTTATTAAATCTTTGTTTGTTTGTTTGTTTTTATTATTTATTGTTGTTATATGAAGGTCATTTTTAACTAGTGGCTTCATCATAATTTTTGCTACTTTTCAAATGCCTTTGATTGTACATTGTTTTACCCATCCCCAGGCCTAATATTATAATATGAAAATTGATTTTTAAAACTAATGGACTAATAGTTTAATCGGAGTGGAATAAATTACTTAAATATTGTGTAATTTCCATTTTTTCATTTCCACCATATAGAAGATAAGATGCTAAGAGAAAGCGAGCTTTATGAACAGCATATTAGATGCTTCTGAAACTTATACTACATGTAAACAGTAATGATGAGGTTGCCTCTTAAATGAATGTACATTCCCTGATACAGATATAAACTCTAAATGTCTAATTGTTAGAGAATTATAAAGCCTTTAAAATTTTAAAGCAAGAAAAAAAAACCTATAGCCCCATTTTTTTATGAGTGAAATGTGATATTTGTGGTACAAAATGTACCCAGGGCCTATATGTGATATTTTTATGGGCCTATGCTTACAGCCACAGAATTCGCTGCTGCTGAAAAATAGCTCAAATACAATGCAGGTCTGCTGCTGGGATTCCAGTGGATTGTGTTACTTTCCAGAATTCTCCTGGCACTCGATGAAGACACAGGGCCATTATCCTCGCATAGTTGCTTAAAAAGTTCTCCCTGTATAATTTCAGAATTAATGTTAAAGCAAAAATACCAGCTCATATTCTTTCCAGCGTCATGACCACCTCATCACTCTCTGCTCTCTCTAATCCCCATAGACATGTTCAACCCTGTGAGACCCTTAAAAAAAGGCAAATAGTAGAAACCATCACACCCAAGCAGTCATGATTTTCAAATGTCATCTATTTTTTTTGAGGCAACAGCAGCAGCTACAGATTACATAACCTGCTCCATCTGTTTATGCTGAAAGATGTTGACAATTATGCTTTTACAAATATTTATGACTTACTTTATTCCGTGGAACACACACATCCATGAAATGTTTCAGAGCTGATCTATATGGAGATCACTTACAGTAATTCACCTTTCTTTACACATCTTTAAAGTCACAAACATGGAACAATGGCAAAGTAACAGAAACAGCATACCTTAAATAAAGACTTTGCTTCAATCTATTAATGAGACAAGCTCTAGAATTTTGGTCATTATATTTTACAACACTGTTTTGTCTCACATTATACTGTAAAAGTTATCGCTCTGTCTGGGACGGCTTTGACTGAAACAAAGACATCTGGATCTAGGTCCTTCTTCACTGCAAACTAAAAAGGCTTTTAATCATTTTTCTGAAATAAGATATGTGTTGAAGGGTGTTTGGGTTAACATATTTGCACAAGATATACTCCTTATAGTAAACGGTGAGGGTTATTGACTAATTAAAGTAAATACAGACTTTTGTCCCTTTTATCATAACCTTTAAATGATGATAAGCATCTGCGACGTGAAGGGTGTGCATTTCTCAATCATTTTTACCCATCTATTTTTACCCGTCTCATCCGTCTTTCGGATGAGACGTTAAACCGAGGTCCTGACTCTCTGTGGTCATTAAAAATCCCATGGCACTTCTCGTAAAGAGTAGGGGTGTAACCCCGGTGTCCTGGCCAAATTCCATCTACTGGCCCTTGTCTATCATGGCCTCCTAACAATCCCCATCCACTTGATTGGCTCAATGACACTCTCTCCTCTCCACCTGTAGCTGGTGTGTGGTGAGTGTACTGGCGCCGTTGTACTGTGGCTGCCGTCGCATCATCCAAGTGGATGCTGCACACTGGTGGTGGTTGAGGAGAGACCCCCCCCCACATAATTGTAAAGCGCTTTGGGTGTACAGCAATACACAATAAAGCGCTATATAAATGCATCATTCATTCATTCATTCATCTATTTTTTTTTTTTTTTTTCTCAACCCAAGTGCTGGGTTCAGCTTGTTGGGTCATTTTACTGGGTTATTTTTAATATATTTTTTTACCCAGGTGCTGAAGTTTTTCTGTAACTAAGCTGCTGGGTCATTTTTTAAAATTGCTGGGTTATTTTTTTCTAGCCAACCACTGGGTTGAGCCTGCTTGGTCATTTGCTGGGAAGTTTTTGTGTTACCCAGCAGTTGGGTTAGTGACTGGGTCAATCTCACTGACAGCTGAAACAATACACCCCTGCCCTCTCCCCCAAAGGGACACCTGTCTTGTTTGGTTCGATTGAATCGAACTCAAGTTCGTTTACCCCCTTGGTGAAGATCTTTTGGGCAGATGTTAATACTGCAATCGCACTCGGGTGCACACCAAACAACCGTACCGAGACCCAGCTGAAGAGGTGGTCTTGCTCCAGTTCCAAACGAACTCTGGTATGGTTGAATGGATGAACTAATGAATGGATGACCTTAAGCACACGTATGGTTTTGTTTACAATTTATGGTTCACTTGTTAAAACGGCAGTGTGAAAGTGAAAAAAAATCAACATTGAATTTGGTCCGGACCAAAGCAAGTGAACTAGTGGACTTTCCTGGTGTGAATATAAGGCTGTTGCCAGTCATCCTCACAAAGATTTATATATTTTTTTTTTTTGTGACTGATGCCGGCGAATAACTGCACCTGTTTCCGAATATATAAGTATAATTTAAATAATGAATTAACAAATAAAACAAAAAAATATGTAATTTCTGAATTAAATAATTTTACACACTTTAATTATATATAAAATATTTAGAGAAAATACAGTGCCTTGAATAGTCTATACCTTTACTGCAGAAAATTAAAATAGGCTACAAATAACCTTTTAAATGACTTCTGTTTCAGAACCAATAAAGCTGTGTTTAATTTTCATTCTAACTGCTATTCAGGTTTTGTATGTGGACGCTGTTGTAGGCTATGACTTTAATGACCAATAGGCTACAAGTTTGGGTCTGTTTTGTATTCGTATTAGTCGAGCAGACATGCATTAGTGACCTAGCATGAGAGGTTTCTTTTTTAAAAGGACAGTTCACCCAAAAATGAAAATTCTGTCATTAATTGCTCACCCTCGTGTTGTTCCAAAGCCATAATAACTTTGTTCATCTTTGGAACACAAATTAAGATTTTTTTATTTATTTTTTTGTGAACAATTATTTTTTATTTTATTTAAAGGCAAATTCAAATACACGAAAAGAAAAAAAAATAACACATGAATACAAAAACTACAAATCAAAGAGAAGAAATAAGATAGCAGAAGACCAGATAGTTGTTATGGACAATGGTTTGCATGATTGTTCGAGGAGAAAAGAGCCAACAACTGAAGCAGAAACAACAGAATTATCAGTGGGGAGAATTACTTTTCACAAGGGATGTACAGGCACTTCTGTCAGCATTATCACCATTTCTGTCCAAAATGAAAACATTCAAATCTCTTCAAACAATTATCAAAATACCCCTAGTTCCACTATCAGTCGCAGCAAAAGAGACCACCTCGCAATATTTACCATTGCATCCATGAACACCACCCTTCCACAAATGGGCCTCCTGGACCAAAGCAATGTCAACCCTCTTTCGCCGCAATAGTTCTAAAAATCTTGAACGTTTATGGGGGCCATTTAAACCATTGACATTACAACTTAGTATATTAATTTCAGTCATTACTATCAAATAAGTGAACTGAACAAATGAGAGAAAATTATACCACTGAAAATTAATTAACTCAAGTCTGCCTTTAAAAACCCATTAACAAAGAAAACCCACCCCATAAAACTTTACAGACTGGGGTGAAAACCCCAGGCTGCCGCCCTCCCCTGTCTTAATCAGTGACGGTAACATGACAGCCAGTACCATTCTTTAGAACACTGCCATTAGCCCTATTATAAGAGAACATAATAACTTCGAATTCACATGAGTAATAGAGTGGGGTTAAAAAAAAAAAAAAAGTATGTATACTTTCTATAACAAGGAAACATAATTGCATCATGTACACTGAAAACTGTACATTAGTGATACCAAGTTTCCTGGCTTACATGAAGAACTGCTAGTAGCCAATTGTCACATGAAGTTCTAGATCAGTAAATCAGAAGTCGAGTCACTCGGTATTATCAAACCCTTATGCCACGTCCATCCCAGGAGAATGAGGAGCGGGAATGGATCTCAGGAATTGATGCGCTTCGTCCGGTGAGTGCATTAGTTTGGTCTCGCTGTGTTTCATGACGATCTTCAGCGTAGCTGGATACTGAAGAAAGATCTGCAGACCTGCTGCTTTCAATTCCTTCCATATTGTACTGAAGGAACTCCACTTCTTTGCCGTCGCGGGGAAGTCGGGGGAAAAGCTCATATTACGTCCGCTAGGGGTGAGACGCAATAAATAATAAAAAACAAAAAGACTTCCAGCAGGCCGTCAGATCAAAAAGAACCCGAACAAATCACAATAAATTATAAAGTAAATTTATTATGGATTACAAAAGAAGATAAGAAACACCAATAATTAGTGGATCTCCCAAAGAGACCCACAACCCAACCAGAAAATCATTAAAACAATACAATTAAAGCAATACAATTAAATATAAAATTAATTAATGAAGTGGCATTTTTCGTCAGAGAGACCCAAAGCCAAAATAACAAACAAAACCCAATCTAATCAAATAAAACGGCAATATAAATAACCTACCCCAAAGAAAAGAAAAATAAATACAACCAACCTTACCTAAACTACTCTAAACATAAACATCATGAAAAATGAGGATTAAATCAAAAAGGCAGGTCTCTCCTACATTTCTACCACATTCCAAACTAAGCAACAAAGAAAGAAAAAGACAAAAGAAACACTAGAAACACATTTGGTCTGGCGGCTAGCAGGAAGCCCGGAGCAGTGCGACCGGCCCGATGTCACACCAACTCGCTTCTGAGAAACGGAAGAGGCGTTTTAAAGGAAACCGCCAGCTGATCATCCAATTACCGTTGCTAGGCGGCAACACTTAGCAAATCAGCGGCGATCTGAAACTCAAGAGAAAGAAAACATCCAACAACATATAAACATTATAAAACATAATTACACATAACGTAACACCCCCACCACTAAAAATCAACGCACAGTTGATTAATCAATTTACACCGCACGAGATAAAGTATCAGCCAAAACGTTCTCTTTTCCTTTCTTGTAGCGGATTTCTAGATTGAACTCCTGGATGATTAATGCCCAACGCATAATGCGTTGATTAGAATTACGCATACGAGACAGAAAAACCAACGGATTATGATCTGTAAATACTACAAGGGGTAATGGACTTGACCCTACATACACTTCAAAATATTGTAGGGCAAGCAGTAACGCCAAAGCTTCCTTCTCAATTGTGCTATAATTTAACTGATGCTTCAAAAATTTTCGGGAGAAGTAGCACACAGGGTGATCAATTCCATGCACATCCTCCTGTAGAAGAACGGCACCAGCGCCAGTAGCGCTAGCATCCACCTCCATCTTGAACGGCGTCGAAAAATTAGGAGCAGAGAGCACTGGCGTACTGCACAGTAATGATTTAACTGACTCAAAAGCTCTCTGACATTCGTCAGACCAGACATAGTCTCGATGTTGACAAAGCAAATTGGTCAGTGATAACACCACATCAGAGAAATTTTTACAGAATCCTCGGTAGTATCCTGCCATACCAAGGAAACGTCTCAGCTGTCGTTTAGTCGTTGGAACAGGGAACTGTACAATAGCCTGCACTTTAGCAACAATAGGACGAACTTCACCCTGGCCGACCTGCTTGCCCAAATACGTCACTGTAGCTCTTCCAAACTCGCATTTCGCGAGATTAAGTGTCAACGAAAAGGCTTGCAGACGGTCAAACACCATACCAAGGGTTTTTAAGTGTTCGTTCCAATCAGAAGAATATACCACAATATCGTCTAAATACGCGTCACAATCAGGAATGCCTGCCAGCACCCTATTCATCAGACGCTGAAACGTGGCTGGAGCGTTTCGTAACCCAAATGCCATAACGGTGTACTGTAGCAGGTTGTCAGGTGTAACAAAAGCAGAGATTTCAGCTGCACGAGGAGTCAAGGGCACCTGCCAGTATCCCTTGAGTAAATCTAGCTTCGAAACAAACGTAGCTGACCCCACCCGGTCAACACAATCCTCCATACGGGGCAGAGGAAAGGAATCTGGCTTCGTGATCGCATTGACTCTTCTATAATCAGTGCAGAAACGGGCAGTACCATCACTTTTCGGAACGATAAGACAGGGGGAGCTCCAAGCACTAGAGCTCGGAACAGCCATCCCGTTTTCAAGCAGGTACTTCACCTCATCCCGCATTATTTGACATTTCGTCGGGTTCACTCTGTAAGCATGCTGCTTAATTGGTAGATGGTCTCCCACATCAATGTCATGACACACTGCAGTCGTTCTGGTTGGCAAATCAGAGAACAAAGTCAAATAGGTTTGGATTAATTGACAAATATCTGCTCGAGGGGTTTCAGACAGATATGACAAATGCGACTTCAAGTCTTTAAGAATCTCAGAGTTTTGCAAACGAGCACCAGCAACAGAACCACTTCGCATAGTTAACCCATCTGTATCAGTGCCATCAGAAACAGGTGCAGACATAACAGATACAGGAACAATTAAGGCAGCAGAACATTTCATTTCGCGGTCACGCGGAACATATAACTTCAGCATATTAATGTGACAAACGCGAGTTTTCCTCTGACGATCAGGTGTGCGAATTACATAGTCTGTTTCACTAAGTTTAGCATCAATTACATATGGGCCAGAAAATTTCGCCTGCAAGGCTGATCCGGGGACGGGAAGCAAAACCAGTACCATATCACCCTGATTAAAAGAACGTGCAACAGCCTTCTTATCAAATCGGGTTTTCATCTTTGCTTGAACGGATGCCATAGAGGCACGAGCTAGTTCACACACATGATGCAAACGCTCACGAAATGAACTAACATAGTCCAAAATATTGGTGACACCACTGGGTTCACAACCCATCATTTTCTCTTTCAACAGCTTCAACGGCCCCCTTACAGTGTGACCGAAAACCAATTCAGCAGGACTAAATCCAAGCGACTCTTGCTGAGTTTCACGCACAGCAAACAACAATAGGGGTAAACCCTCATCCCATTCTTTGTCGGACTGTACACAAAAAGTACGCAACATTGACTTTAATGTCTGGTGAAACCGTTCTAGCGCGCCCTGCGATTCTGGATGGTACGCGCTAGAGACTTCGTGTTTTATATGGAGCTGTGATAACACTTGTTTAAATAACCGAGACATAAAATTTGTGCCCTGGTCGGTCTGCACAACCTTCGGTAACCCGAAGGTAGAAAAGAATTTCGTTAACGCTTGCAGAACTCCCTTAGTTTTTATGGTGCGTAACGGCACAGCTTCCGGGAAGCGCGTGTTAGAGCACATCATAGTTAGTATAAATTTATGTCCGGACTTAGTCCGTGGCAAAGGACCAACACAGTCTAATATCACCCGTTCGAACGGCTCACCAACAACAGGAATGGGGCAAAGAGGCGCTGGAGAAATTAACTGATTTGGCTTGCCCACAATCTGGCATGTATGGCACGACCGGCAATATCTCACAACATCAGATCTTAACCCAGGCCAAAAGAAATGACGTAAGATGCGGTAGTATGTTTTTGTAATGCCCAAATGGCCTGAAAAACTGTGATCGTGAGCTAACGTCAACACGTGAGAACGAAACTGAATGGGCACGACTATTTGATAAACTGCATCAGCTTCACATTCAGAAGTCACTGGTGTTCTTTTCCGCATTAGCAACCCGTCATCCCAAAAATAAGCAACGGGTTTCTCAAACACATCTTCCTTTTTCACAACAGCAGCTCTGCAACGAGCTAATGAATCATCATATTTTTGTGCGCTCGCTAAAGTGACTCTATCAATAGTCAAAGACAGATCAATTTCAGCACTAGGCACGGTGGACAGTGACTCAAAGCGCCCGCATTCTACCTCTCCATGAAACTCTTGGCAAACATCAGCGCTGTCAGGGGAAGCTAGGAAGCTGTCTGAGAGTTCAACCACGTCACTATATTTACGAGACTGCGCTCGCGTGATCGCACATGCAGGAAATACAGATGTTAAACTTGAAATTATCTCTACAACATTTTGTGGTTCAGAAAGCGGATTCTCCACTACCTCAGGAAGGGGCAGTACCTTCTCGCCTGCCAAATCATTACCGAGAATCAAATCAACTCCTTTAATAGGCAGTTGCGAACGAACAGCGATTTTAACAAATCCGGAAACGAGATCAGATCGAATATTTATATAATGTAAAGGAACTCTGACTATTCCTAGTTCAATCCCTTGAACCAGTACATCGGAACCACAATACGACTCCCTAGTAAATGGTAAGATACTTCCAAGTACGAAAGATTGGGCCGACCCAGTATCTCGAAGAATACGAATGGGAACTTCATCTCTCTCCTGTCCAGTAAGAAAAACCACCCCACTAAAAACAAATGGATCATATCCAGGATCAATTCCTGGCTCATCAGCACTAACTGGCGGGCCGGTAACACGAACAAATCCAACACTCTTCGGAGCCTGACGTTTCGGAGACTGGTTCTTCTTTTTCAAAACTGGACACCCAGCAATGAGGTGACCAACCCCGTGACAATAAAAACACTCACGTGACTCAGCTTGATTTGGTATAATAGTCTTTAAGGTTTTCACATTTTTCTCAGCTCCAAATTGAGAAGATTCATGACGCGCCGACGAAACAAAAACATGTTTATGAGTCAATACGAATTCGTCAGCTAAAACGGCAGCTTGCGCCAGCACGTTTACTTTTTGCTCATTTAAATGTACTACAATTTTATCCGGCAAAGTGTTTTTAAAATCTTCCAATAGCACAAGTTCACGAAGTTGCTCAAAATCATTTATCTTGCTGGACTGACACCATTTATCAAAAAGAGCTCCCTTCTCACGGGCAAACTCAACAAAAGTCTGATTGGCGGCCTTTAAATGACCACGGAATTTTTGACGGTAAGCCTCGGGAACAAGCTCATAAGCTCTAAGAACCGAGGCCTTCAAAATATCGTAATCTAAACTCTCCTCGATGGACAAAGCTGCAGAAATTTCCTGAGCTTTACCTGTCAGTCTGCATTGCAACAAGAGCGACCATATCTCCCTTGGCCAATGCAGAGCGACAGCTATCCGCTCAAACGCACTGAAATAAGAATCAATCTCAGTTTCCCTAAAAGCAGGGACTAAACGAATCTGTCTACTGATGTCAAACTCACCTGTACTTGGAGAACGTAGAACAGGAGAAACCACAGGAGGACCGCTAGGTACAGATGCTATTGGGGCTTGTAATCCACTCACCGGTCTAGGCGAAACGCGACGAGCCTCAAGTTCACACTGCCTGACACGCAGCAGCTGTGTATCATGTTCTTGCTGCTTGACTCGCAAATCAAGCTCTTTAAGTCGTATCGCCAATTTAAGATCTACTGTATTTAGACCAATCAATGAATTCGAATCTACCATCGAAAATTGAGCTGAAGCCCCTGCCTCATCTCCGTCAGTCATCAACCCAGCGTCGACATCCCTCGACTCCGGTTCAATTATCAAAACCCCCACAGCCACTAAATTCTCCTGCACTCTCTCTCTTATTGCCTGTTTAGTGTCCGCTTTAGAGATGGCTATATCATAATAATCTGCAATAAGGATTAAGTCAGATTTACGACATATATTTAACGCCTCTACAGTAGGAAACTGTTTAAAATCCTCAATATTAAACTCCATAGTTACCCTACACTCCCCCTTTTACAAATAAAAACCGCCAATCAGAAAAAGACAAAAAGTTTACTCACCAGCAAGGTAAATTCTATAAAGAATAAATTAGATGAAACAGTCAAACGGACGAGCCCCCATTTTATTACGTCCGCTAGGGGTGAGACGCAATAAATAATAAAAAACAAAAAGACTTCCAGCAGGCCGTCAGATCAAAAAGAACCCGAACAAATCACAATAAATTATAAAGTAAATTTATTATGGATTACAAAAGAAGATAAGAAACACCAATAATTAGTGGATCTCCCAAAGAGACCCACAACCCAACCAGAAAATCATTAAAGCAATACAATTAAAGCAATACAATTAAATATAAAATTAATTAATGAAGTGGCATTTTTCGTCAGAGAGACCCAAAGCCAAAATAACAAACAAAACCCAATCTAATCAAATAAAACGGCAATATAAATAACCTACCCCAAAGAAAAGAAAAATAAATACAACCAACCTTACCTAAACTACTCTAAACATAAACATCATGAAAAATGAGGATTAAATCAAAAAGGCAGGTCTCTCCTACATTTCTACCACATTCCAAACTAAGCAACAAAGAAAGAAAAAGACAAAAGAAACACTAGAAACACATTTGGTCTGGCGGCTAGAAGGAAGCCCGGAGCAGTGCGACCGGCCCGATGTCACACCAACTCGCTTCTGAGAAACGGAAGAGGCGTTTTAAAGGAAACCGCCAGCTGATCATCCAATTACCGTTGCTAGGCGGCAACACTTAGCAAATCAGCGGCGATCTGAAACTCAAGAGAAAGAAAACATCCAACAACATATAAACATTATAAAACATAATTACACATAACGTAACACTCAACATCGCACCATCACCCGCTTTCACGGGGCCGCGGCATCTTGCTTCATTTAGAATCAAATTCCGGTTGTTGTAGCATAAAAGTTTGAAGAGAAACACTCGCGGTTTGGAGTGATCCGTTGAAGCTCTGGAGTAAACTCAATGCGCACGTTCGCCCACAAATGAAGAGATCCAGATCGGCAGTGACCATTTCAGAAAGCCAATCGGATCATCCTTCTCAGCCCCTTCAGGTAGTCCCAGCAGGCGGAGATTACTGCATCTGCTGCAGTCTTGTAAATCAGTCACTTGTTGCTCAAGGGCATCCAGACGCATAGTGTTTGCCGATCACTTTTTTCTGCTCTCTCTGTTCCCCAATTAAAAAGTCAATTTTAGAGCATATATTCTGGATTTTAGTCATGTGAGAGGCGAATCCGGTGCGCATTGCTGCTAATTCAGCCTTCAAAATGTCTTCAAATAGCTTTAGAGTGATCGCCATATTGTCTTCCATGTCTCGGCCCGCCGCGGCCGCCGGTTTTGTTTTCTTCTTACTTGGCAAAGATGATGGTAAAAAATAAACGAGTTTCCAACTGTGTGACATCTCCAGATAACCGGCAAACGAAAAAAAACTACCCCAAATGTAAGAAAAGAAGATGAACAACAGTAAAAGAGGTTAAGGTTATGTACACGGAGTTCAGCTAGTGTGCGTCTTGGCTCATGAAAGCGTCACGTGATCAAATTAAGATTTTTGTAATTGAATCTGAGCTCTCAGAGATTCTTCTCCTCCCCATCCCATCTACAGCAGTGCACCACCATTGTGGAGAGAGTATCACAACGCATGCGCTTGTTTTCACTTCATGTAATCAACGTGGAACGACATAAGGGTGAGTAATTAAAGACCGAATTTTCATTTTTTGGTGAAATAAGCGCTTTAACCCAGGGGTGTCCAAACTCGGTCCTGGAGGGCCACTGTCCTGCAGAATTTAGCTCCAACCCTAATTAAACACACTTGAACCAACTAATCAAGGTCTTACTATGCATACTAGGCACTTCCAGGCAGGTGTGTTGAGGCCAGTTGGAGCTAAACTGTGCAGGACAATGACAGGACCGAGCTTGGACACCCCTGCTTTAACCCATTTTAACAATACTTAGAGCAGGGATAGGCAACTTCGGTCCTGGAGGGCCGGTGTCCTGCAGAGTTTAGCTCCAATCCTAATCAAACACACCTGACTGTAACTTTCTAGTGATCTTGAAGACATTGATTAGCTTCTTCAGGTGTGTTTGATTAGGGTTGGAGCTAAACTCTGCAGGACACCCGCCCTCCAGGACCGAATTTGCCTATCCCTGAGTTAGAGATTGGGGCTATTGTGAATGATATTAGATTATGTTGACAATGTTTGTGACGGCAATGGAGATGTGGTAGTAGATGTGGTAGTCTTTCACTGTATTCTATGGTTTATTTTTCAATAGGATCAAAGAAGAGAAGATTGAAATGACCTGAATTTTGAGTCCGACTCCGTCCATATGTTATAAATAGTACCCGCTCACTTTTGCCCAGGCCCGCCCAAAAATAAAATTCTGTCTACACCACTGAAGGTTTGTATATATTTTATTTCATTTATAAAGTCTTATGTGCTGTATTATATATAATAATTATATTAACCCACCTGAAAAAATACTATAGTAATTTATAGTAAATACTATAGTGTATTTGAACCATACTATAGTAAACTACTTGAATTAATTTGTTGTGGTAATTCTATAGTTGCTGTGGTAATATACAGTAACTAATATAAACAAATTACTTTACCCAATACTGTACTAAGTTTTCTACAACTATAGGGTATATTATACTACAAAACACTAGTTTACTATAGTAAAAACTAAAGTATACTACAGTATTTATTACAGTTTATCAGTTCACTAGTTAATACAGTATGCTGTAGCTTTCGTAATATTGCAAATTATGCTGTATTCACCCAAATAAATTAAATTTGTCTTATATTTTTGTCCATGCCACGGTAAAAAATTTCCCCGTAAATATACAGTAAAATACTGGCAGCAGTAGTTCCTGACATTTATTGTAATTTTACAGTTTTGTCACCATTTTTCCATTGTACTGCTGTGCTGTAATTCTACAGTAAAGTACTGGCAGCAATGGTTCCAGCTATTCCTCGAAATTCTACACTTTCATTACCATTTTAAATTTTACGACTGTGCTGTAATTTCACAGTATAGTGCTGGCAGCAATGGCTACAGCTATAATTCTAAAATATAATACAAGTTATTTTCTATTTATTCTATTGTCTGATATCCTAACATCTGTAGTATATGTACTCAATTGAAAAAATAAAGAGAAATAGACTGTGATATAGTACTTAATTTGCCATTTATTAACACAGCTAAAAGCATTGTTAAATTGGCTGTTCTTGCAATATTTTAACAGTGTAAACATTTAATAGTATGTTTATCAATAAAAAACACAGAGAAGAAGTGCAATTAAAGGTAAAATAACCCTTACAAAGAGGAAAATAGGAAGAAGAAAAAAAGACAACACGCCGCATCCGCTTTTTTTGGATTTGGGATGAGACTAAGTGCAAGTCTGAGAGGAGCACACCGACCAAACCAATAGCTGAAAAAAGCTTATGAAGAGGCAAAAAAAAAAAAACAGTCTCACTCCAGCTTATGATGGCTCTGGCCTGAGAGGACATTCGGGTCTGGAGAGAGAAAACATTTTTTTAAATATTAGTGACAAAATATAGTACATGGCATAAGTGACAAAATATAATACAAAGCTAGTGCTCATGGAAACCCTTTAATTCGTCAGAAAATGAACATGTTGGTAAATGAACTTTCTTTGGAGAGCAAATGAGGGTGTTTGTTACAGTAGAGGAGGAAAAACTGACAAAATAATCTTAACAGAACTGCAGGTCAAGTTCAGCTGTGTCTAAAAGTAATCTGGTTTTCTAGTTAACAAGAAAGGAGTGAATAATTAGATGATTGAGCATCACAATGTTCTTTAAGGGGTAGTTCCCTTCCAGGAACTCGAGCTGCGTCGAAGCGCTAGGGGAACGCCCACAGCGTGACCGCGCTCTGAATCAAAGTGTAACGTGTCCAATGGAAGGGCGAAACGTCATAGGCGGGTGACGTCACTGACCGGAAAGCATATAAGCACGTGCGGTGGAGCCGGCGTTTGCTTTTCGTCATTCAGCAACCGCTTCTCTGTCTGTGTGTACTGTCTTTGCATGTTGTGAGTCTTATTTAGTGTTGTTTGTCCTGCACAATCACTTGAATAGGCTCCAGCAATATGTGCAAGCACTGGGGCGATAGCAGATCGCATTCGGGCTGTGTGTTCCTCCCTGCACACATTATATCACTGCTTGGGATACACGCAGTCTGTGTGTGGTCTGCTTGAGAGCAGAGCTCGCAGATTCAGCTCTCGAGGGAGCTGACTGCTCGTTTGTGAGCTTTTTCATTTCTTACGCCTGCTCTCTGAAGATCCTCTTCCCTTCCCTAGACCTGTCTTCCTCCGAGGAGGTGGACGCGTCAATGAAACAGTGCTTGCACAAGCATATTATGAATGAGAACGGCGCGCAGTCAGCTCTAAAAAAAAAAAAAAAGGAGAAAGGGGGCTGATTGTGTTTCTCTCCGCTGTACATCTCGCATTCCTGCCGCTGCTGAGGCACGGCGGCGAGTGTGAGTACGGGGATCGCAGCGCGCGTTGCCGTGCGTTACGTATTCTCATTCATATCAGAGCGATGCCCCGGGTGGAACAGACACTCGCGAGCTATCTGTCCCCTTGCGTGGCGTTGTCTCTGAAGGCTCGCGGCTGAAGGTCAGGCTGGTGCGTGTCTGCACACCGAAAAAAAAAAAGAAAAAAAGAAAGAGAGTGTTGCAGGCGCACCAAGCTGACGTACCTGCTTAGAGAGCTGGATGAGGGATTGGGGCTCAACTTGATTGAAATATAAGTTGATCTCTGAGCTCCCTAGAAACGCTGTCTGTGGTCAACCCTATCTGACATGAAGGAGAAGATAGGGTTTTCCTCATGGACGCCCCGCTTGCGCCTTCTGGCCTGTTCGGCGACGCCATCAATTACGTCGTCAACAGGTACCAGGAGGCTCGTAGACAAGCGGCGGCGTTTCAGCGGTTTCTCCCTCACCTGTCTCTAGCTCAGGGGGCTGCTGGGCTCTTTAGAGAGGTGCAAAACAGAGCGTGGCTACTCGCACCCCACCGAGGTGGGGCCGTGGCGGCTAACGCTCTGGGTCGGGGACCTCTAAGGCTAAGCCGGATCTGCGGACCGTTCTTAAGTCTAAGGGGGTTCTCGGCCAAGAAGCCTACGGGCGTGGGAGATCAGTCTGCCAACCCTGCCAGAGTTCCAGGGCGCAGCTGGCTCCAGTGAGCAATGTTCTCAGTTCGTCCGCCCCGAAGTGTAGCGGAGCTGAGAAGCTCGCCACCCCTGCGGGGGTCTCTAGAGCTTCTGGTTCGGCCGTCTCCTGCCGGTCCTCCGCTTCAGGGCACCGAGCCAGCAGCTCTAGGCATGCCAGAGGCCAGTCTCGAGAGACTGGTTCCCTTAAGAGACCATCGGGCAGCGTGGGAACTACTGCCGATGTGTCTCTTTGGGTCCTGCCTTGCAGGGTCTGGTTCTTCAGCTTGGTCTTCCTAGGAATGACGCGGGTCTGAGGACCGTCGTTCTGGCCTCTGAGGGGGCGCAGCTCATAGCTTCCGGTCTCTCAACCGAGGTTGCTGAGACCATCTTCCAATCCAGAGCTCCCTCTATGAGGAAACTGTATGCCCTGAAGTGAAAATATTTCACTTCTTGGTGCGGAGACCGCCACCTTGACCCAGTTAACTGCCCGTTTGGTACAGTGCTGCAGGTCCTGCAGGCCCGTTTCTCCGCAGGGGTAACTCACTCCACTCTGAAGGTTTACGTGGCGGCTTTATCGGCACCCCCTGGTTACATGTTTCCTCCACGGTGCGCTGAGGCTGAGGCCTCCTGTACGACGTGTCCCTACGGGGACCTGGCTGTGGTCTCTTAAGAGAGTGTGGATTTGTAGGCCCTTCATGGCCCCTTCTTATCTCGTCTTTGCCCCTGGTCTGGCCAAAGCGTTTTTCTACCCTCGAGAGGGTTATTTCCTAGATCCCCTCTTCTATACCACGGCCTGTCGTGCTGTAGGCCCTCAGTCCTCCTCCCTTTCGGGAACCTGACCAGCGAAAGCATAACTGTGTGTGTCCAGTGCGAGCACTGGACGCATACGTCCACAGAGCTGCCCTGTGGAGAAGGATGGACCAATTGCTAGTTTGCTTCGGTCCTCCTAAGCGGGGTCGGCCTGCTTCTAGGCAGATCCTTAGCAGGTGGATTGTGGATACTATTTCCTTGGCCTATGAATCTTCAGGCATCCCTTCGCCTCTGGGGCTTAAGGCCCATTCAACTTGGAGTATGGCGGCCTCCAAGGCCTTTCTGGCAGGGGTTTCGATGCAGGATATAGGTCTGTGGATGATGCAGTCAACATGGGACTGCACTTCATCCTGCAGCATCTGGACAGACCAGGGACTTATGTGAGGATCCTGTTTGTGGACTTCAGCTCCGCGTTTAACACCATCATCACGGACACCCATCAAAATAAACTGACACCAGCTCTCCGTCCCCACCTCTGTCTGTCAGTGGATCAACAGCTTCCTGACAGACAGGCAGCAATTAGTAAAGCTTGGTAAATTCACATCCAGCACACGCACCATCAGCACTGGAGCTCCTCAGGGCTGCTTTCTCTCCCCACTGCTCTTCTCCCTCTACACGAATGACTGCACATCTAAAGACCCCTCTGTCAAGCTCCTGAAGTTTGCAGACGACACCACACTGATCGGCCTCATACAGGACGGTGACGAGTCTGCTTACAGATAGGAAGTTAAGGAGCTGGCTGTATGGTGCAGTCTTAACAACCTGGAGCTTAACACGCTCAAAACTGTGGAGATGATCGTGGACTTCAGAAGAAACCCCCCTGCCTTACCCCCATTCACCATCATGAACAGCACTGTGACTGCAGTGGAGTCATTCAGATTCCTGGGCACCACAATTTCTCAGGACCTGAAGTGAGACAATCACATTGAGTCTATTGTCAAAAAGGCCCAGCAGAGGTTGTACTTCCTTCGCCTTCCCCAGCTGAGGAAGTTCAACCTGCAACAGGACTTGCTGAAACAGTTCTACTCTGCCATCATTGAATCCATCCTCTGCACTTCAATAACTGTCTGGTTCAGCTCAGCTACCAAATCTGACCTCAAAAGACTACGGAGGGTAGTCCGGACTCCAAGAACTGTGCCTATCCAGAGTGAGCAAAGGGCTGGTAAAATCACTCTGGACCCCTCACATCCAGCACACTCCCTCTTTGAACTGTTACCGTCTTTGAACTGTTATATTGGTCGACGCCACAGAGCTCTGAGAACCAGAACGACCAAACACAGAAACTTCCCTTTCTTCCCTCAGGCAATCCATCTCATGAGCACTTGACAATAAATGCGGAACACACAACTCTATTATACATTATATATTCACCACACTTACTTATTTTTTATTTATTTTTTTCATTTCAAATTTGCACATATCAGACCTGTACACACATAATTGTCTATATTATTGCTATTATTGCTGTTTTGTACATTGCCTAGTTGGATATTTGTATATTATTATTTTAATATCTGTGTCCTGTCCTGTTGCTGTCTTTCTGTTGCACTGTGGAGCTTCTGTCACTATAACAAATTCCTCATATGTGTAAACATACTTGGCCAATAAAGCTCATTCTGATTCTGATTCTGATTACTCTTACAAAAGCACATGGATTCACTACAGGAGGCCTTTATTCACCCCCCGGAGCTGTGTGAGGCACATTTTATTATGGCCAATCTTTATTTGACATGTTTTGGACTGTTAAACAGAAACACCCACCAACTGCAATGATAACCCTTGGAATAGCCAGGACAATGTTTTATTCCGATTGGATTCGTCTGAAAGAAGAAAGTCATATACACCTAGGATGCCTCGAGGGTGAGTAAAACACAGGCTAATGCTTGTCTTTACTAAGCACATCCCATTAAATATCTACAATACTGCGGAAAAAGGAAAAATTGTGACATGTTTTTATTCATTCATTAATTTATTATTATTTCATTTTGTAATAGAGGTTAATGAGTTTGTTAGTCTTGATCAGTTAAACGAAACTGAAAAATTATCCTGGTCCTGACTCGTGAACTACTATTACAAAAAAAACCTTGTGGGTCATCTTGTGGGTCATCAAGATAACAAGGTAATCACAAAGTTTACATACCTTTCCCACAGCATTGTGAATTTTTAGCTGAAGCACCTTGTGATTTGCCTATGGATGGGATCAGATTCAATTTTATGTAATATAATACAGAAAGGGTTAAAGGGAAAGTGGGCAGCCATTGATGCAGCGCCCAGAGAGCAGTTGGGGGTTCAGTGCCTTGCTCAAGGGTCTCACCTCAGTTGTGGTATTGAGGGTGGAGCGAGTGTTGGTTGTTCACTCCCCCACCTACAATCCCTGCTGGAGCCGAGACTCGAACCCACGACCTTCGGGTTACAAGTCCAACTCTCTATCCATTAGGCCACGACTGCCCTTAATGTAGATTAGAGGTGGTAACTCTCTCAGGAAGTTGGAATATGTAAGCGGTAGGGGGCAATTAAGTTTAGTTACCTAGACAAAATCCCTTTTGAAATCAATGAGGTTCTTTATGACGGCTGAAACTTTGAGGTTGACAGTAGCTGACTTGTTATTCACAATCTTTCCAGTTTTCTTCGAAAACAACCTTGCCTCTGCCGGGCTCCAAGCCTTTTTCAAGGTTTATCCTGATCAATCGTCTAAGGGTATTAATAAATACACATGTATATTAATAGAAAAAAAACTAAGAATACAAAACGTCTCAGGTTACGTATGTAACCATGGTTCCCTGAAGGGAACGAGACGCTGCGTCGAAACGCATATGGGAACGCCTTCAGCGTGACCAGGCTCTGAATATGATGTGTAATCAGTCAAACAAGGGCGAGGCGTCACGGGCGGGGTGACGTCACGACCAGGAAGCATAAAAGCACATGCGGCGGAGCCGGCTTCAGCTTCAAGTCATGAAGCAAGTGCTGGCAGGGATGCCGGAAGTGTGGCTACGCGACGCAGCGTCTCGTTCCCTTCAGGGAACCATGGTTACATACGTAACCTGAGACATTCCCTTCCAGGAACTTCGAGCTGCGTCGAAACGCATATGGGAACGAGATACCAACGCCGCCAGACTGACAAGTCCCTGCCTGGTGTCAGAACGAAAGGACAGAGGAGCCAGGAGTGGCTCGGATGTCGAGGTCATAGAACCTAACGAAAGTCAGGGGCGTGGACCACCCAGCTGCGTTGCAGATGTCCTGCATGGAACACCTGCCCAGAAGGCCTTGGAGGCCGCCACACCTCGGGTTGAGTGCGCTCTGACTCCCACCGGCGGGGGGAGTTCAGAGGCCTCGTATGCCAAAGCCATGGCACCCACAATCCACCTACTAAGAGGAGGGCTTCGTAGCAGGAAGACCCCTCCTAGGCGGACCATAGCACACGGGCAGCTGGTCCGACTTTCTCCACAGGGAGGACCTGTGGATGTATGCGTCTAGTGCTCGCACTGGACACATACGGTTGTGCTTCTCCTGGTCTGGCTCCCCAAAGGGAGGAGGACAGAAGGCCTGCAGTACGACCGGCTGTGGAACGACCGATGGGACCTTCGGAACATACCCCACGCGGGGGTAGAGGAATACTTTCGCCGAACCGGGCGCAAAGCGAATAGAGGCCGTAGTCAGGGCCTGAAGGTCACTCACCCTCCTCAGAGAGGTGATAGCCAATAAGAAAACGGTCTTGATAGTGAGGAGTCTCTCAGTTATCTCCTGAATGGGCTCGAAAAGTGCATTGCACAGAGCCTCCAGAACCACAGCCAGATCCCACGTAGGGACGAGATCGTACCGGAGACCTCAGCCTCAGCGCACCGCGGAGGAAACGTGTAACCAGGGGGTGTCTACCCACTGACTGGCCACCGGTAAGGGCGTGGTATGACGAAATAGCTGCCACGTAGACCTTAACAGTGTAATGGGTTACCCCTGCGGAGAAACGGGCCTGCAGGAACTCCAGTACTGCACCAACGGGGCAGTTGACCCCGTTGAACAGCGGAGGTGGCCCATCGAACTGGATGGAATAGCCAGCCTCTACCGTCCGCAGGACCCAAAGAGACACATTCGGCAGTCGCTGCCAGGCTGCCAAACGATCTACTAAGGGAATCAGTCTCTTGAGACTGACCTCTGGTGTTAGAGAAGCGGCCAGACCGCTGCCTCGCTGCGGCGCACCGGCAGGAGACGCGTAATCTGGTGGCCGAGGCGAGTTTCTCAGGCCCGCTGAAATCACAGGCGGAAAAACCTGAGAGTAATACTCGCTGGGACCTGCTGTGCCCTGGAACTACAGGGTTGACAGACAAATCCCCGGAGGGCACCGAGGGGAGACGGTCACCGTGTGCCGCGGTGTAAACCGCTCCACCCCAGTAGGGGTCGTCCTCCGTAGTCCTGGGGCTCACCCGTCAGGACCTCTGAACGAACCAGACCCTGCAAGGCAGAACCCAAAGAGACACATTCGGCAGCTCGCTGCCCAATGATCTTCTAAGGGAATCAGTCTCTCGAGACTGACCTCTGGGTTCAGAGAAGCGGCCAGACCGCTGTCTCGATGCGGCGCACCGGAATGAGACGCATAATCTGGCGGCTGAGGCGAGTTTCTCGGCTCCGCGCTGCCGGGCGGACAAACCTGAGAAATATACTCGCTGGGACCGGCTGTGCCCTGGAACAGCGGCAGGGTCAGCAGACAAGTCCCTGGAGGGCACCAAGGTGAAGTGGTAACCGAGTGCCGCGGTGCAAGCCACTCCACCCCAGTAGGGGTCGCCCTCCGCGGTCCTGGGGCTCGCCCGTCAGGACCTTTTGCGCGAGGAGCTGGTATGCGGAGGAGGCTGCGCCCGCCCAGCAGCCACCTGAGTTTAGAGAGCGCGCATACCCTCTGCCCACCAAAGATGTTGTAAGCAGAGCAGGAGCCTTCAAAGGCAATGCCGTAGAGGGAGACAGATAGCTCGCAAGCGTCTGTTCAACCCGCGGCATCGCCGCATACCCGCTCTGCTTCCGATTCTGCTCATTCAGTTCCCGCGGGAACGAATGGCCGGGACGAAAAGATTTCACCCGCGATCTCGACACCTCGGTGAGGAGATCGGGGAAAACGGAAGGCTCCTGTGTAGAAGTAGCTCTCTGGGGCGAGAGAGGCGGCGAAACCTCGTCAACGCTCGTCACATCAACCTCCTCGGAGGAAGAGAGACGAAGCGTTGAGCCCTCGTCTCGGGGGGAAGAGACTGCTTCCAAACCGAGAGACGGGGTGCCAGATCAGGCGCGGGAGGAGATAGGGACATGCCCGTCTGACTCTCGCCAGCCAGATCAGCCTTTTTCTCTTTTTTTTCTCTCTGCAAGCCCCGCGAGCGCAGCCGCCGCTCTGCCTTTTTTCCTCTCTGATTTAATGGCAGAAGCGGGACTGGCTTTATTCATTTTATGCTTGTGCAAACACTGCAGCTTACAAAGCTCATAGTTATATCATATTGGGGTGACAGAGGCGGCGAAACCTCATGAACGCTCGTCACATCAACCTCCTCAGAGGAAGAGAGATGAAGCATTGAGCCCTCGTCTCGGGGGAAGAGACAGCTTCCACACCGAGAGACGGGGTGCCAGATCTGGCGGATACGGGAGGAGATAAGGACATGCCCGTCTCACACTCGCCAGCCAGATCAGCCTGCGAGCCCCACGAGTGCAGCCGCCGCTCTGCCTCGGCAGCAGCTGGACCGGCACCGCGTGGGGAGCTCGCGAAGGCTCCCTTCTCGAAGAGATCCCTCCGGGTGCAGAGAGTTCCGATTCTGCGTGCTCCGCACCCAGGCAGACCACGCACAAATCGTGTGTGTCCTCGCTCGTGATATAGCGAGGGCAAGGATGCACACACGACTTAAAACGTGGTCTGAAAGCTTCACCCCTGAGCTTGCCCTTGGCTTTGGCATGATACTGAATGCTTTCCACTTAAAACTAGGACAAACAACAGTAAATAAGACTGACACACACAGAGCGCTTCGCTGAGTGACAAAAAGCTGAAGCCGGCTCCGCTGCACGTGCTTTTATGCTTCCTGGTCGTGATGTCACCCCGCCCGTGACGCCTCCTCCTTGTTTGACTGATTACACATCATATTCAGAGCCTGGTCACGCTGAAGGCATTCCCATATGCGTTTCGACGCAGCTCGAAGTTCCTGGAAGGGAACTTACATACTCTACCTTTTGTTTAGTTTAATTAATGGATTAAAATGATATTTCCTGAAATTACGGAGTTATAAAAAAAATTTAAAAACAACAACAAAAAATTTGCATGTTACAGTAGAGGGTCAATAAAATACCTTTGAATGAATTCCAATGTGCCACATGTCTTCTCTGGATACTGAAGTTTAAAGACTACATAGCGAACACTGTTGTTATTGCAGTCAGAAATCTTGGGTGTAGACCTCCCTGAAATTATATTTAAAAAACAAATAATAATTTCTAAGTTAGAATGTATCTCAGGAACTCTCTAAAATAGTTCTCAGGAAGTCTTCTTTCCCAATTGTGCTCAAAGTAATAGTTTACAAAAAAAATAATTTGCTGACAGTTCACTTATTTTCACCCTTTCCAATATATCTATGACGTTTTCGTTGTCAGAACACTAATACATTTTCAGGAGTAAATTGGAGCTATGTATATGTACACTGTAAATAAATTTACAGAGTCCAGAGTCCAAATAGCATATAGGCCTTAATGCAGCATTACAGCAATCCACATGATTCTTGTTTATCAGTGAATGTTTTCTGAGGTGAAATCTACGTTCATAAGAACCAAATCCATCATTAAGATTAAACTATAAACTACTTACTGTCATTTTTTAGTCAAAATACAAAATATTGGTGGGACTGTGTCAAATTGCATGCATCCATAACTAAGTACATTCTTCCAGGAAAACGACCTAGGTTACGTATGTAACCCAGGTTCCCTAAGGGAACGAGAGCTGCGTCCGAAGACGCTATGGGAACGCTCTCAGCGTCATTCCGCTCTGAATATCATATGTAATCAGTCCAAATAGAAGGGCGAAGCATCACGGGCGGGGTGACGTCACGACCAGGAAGTATATAACCAGGAAGTCAGCTCCATGTCATGAAGCAAGCGCTGGCAGGGATGCCGGAAGTATGGCTGCGAGACGCAGCTCTCGTTCCCTTAGGGAACGTGGGTTACATACGTAACCTAGGTCGTTCCCTTTCAGGAACGTCGAGCTACGTCCGAAGACGCTATGGGAACGCTATACCAACGCCTCCATACTGACAAGTCCCTGTCTGTGTCAGGACAAGAGGACAGAGGAGCCCGGAGTGGCTCGGACATCAAGGTTGTAAAACCTCGCAAAGGTCAGGGGCTTGGACCATCCCGCAGCGTCGCAGATGTCCCGTATTGGGACACCTGCCCAAAGGGCCTTTGAGGCCGCCATACCTCTAGTTGAGTGCGCTCTGACTCCCAGCGGATGGGCAAGCCCAGAGGCCTCGTAAGCAAGGTTAACAGCATCCACAATCCACCTACTAAGAGTGGGCTTCGTAGCAGGAGGACCCCTCTTAGGCGGACCATAGCATACCAGCAACTGGTCCGTCTTTCTCCACAGGGCAGCTCTGTGGATGTATGCGCCCAGTGCTCGCACTGGGCACACACAGTGGTGCTTCTCCTGGTCAGGCTCCCTGAAGGGAGGAGGACAGAAGGCCTGCAGTACGACCGGCTGTGGTACGACTGTCGGGACTTTAGGAAGATACCCCGGACGGGGGTAGAGAAATACTTTCGCCATGCCGGGCGCAAAGTCAAAGTGAGAAGGGGCCGAAGAAAGAGCCTGAAGGTCCCCCACCCTCCTCAGAGAGGTGATGGCCAACAGGAAGACAGTCTTAATAGTGAGGAGTCTATCAGTTATCTCCTCAAGAGGCTCGAACGGCGCCCTACTCAGAGCCTCCAATACCACAGCCAAGTCCCACGTAGGGACTCGTGGTCGCACCGGAGGCCTCAGCCTCAGCGCACCGCGGAGGAAACGTATCACCAGGGATTGTCTGCCCACTGACTGGCCATCGATAAGGGCGTGGTATGATGAAATAGCAGCCACGTAGACCTTAACCGTGGAGTGGGTTAACCCTGCGGAGAACCGGGCCTGCAGGAACTCCAGCACTGTACCAACTGGGCAGTTAACTGGGTCAAATTGGCGGTCTCCGCACCAGGAAGTGAAGAGTTTCCACTTCAGGGCATACAGTTTCCTCATAGAGGGAGCTCTGGATTGAAGGAGGGTCTCAACAAACTCAGTTGACAGACCGGAAGCTACGAGTTGCGCCCCCTCAGAGGCCATACCCACAGCTTCCATAGCTCCGGGCTGGGGTGCACAATGGTGCCCCCTGCCTGTGAGAGGAGATCTCTTCTGACAGGCACCGGCCACGGGGTGCCGTCGAGAAGAGCAATCAGGTCCGAGAACCATACTCGGCCCGGCCAGAACGGTGCTACTAGCAGTAGACTGACCGCGTCCCGGCGCACTCTCTCCAGAACTCCCGGGAGCAGAGCGATCGGGGGGAAGGCGTACAGACGTAGCCTCGGCCACGTCTGTACCATAGCATCCAGACCCAGCGGGGCTGGCGGAGCTAGAGAGAACCAGAGGGGACATTGCGCTGACTCTCGAGTGGCGAAGAGGTCCACCTGTGCCTGGCCAAAGACCTTCCAGATCTGCTTCACCACCTCTGGGTGAAGCATCCATTCCCCGGGCCTCAGCCCCTGCCTCGACAGAACGTCTGCTCCCACATTGAGATGCCCAGGGATGTGAATAGCTCTCAAGGATAGGAGCTTGCCCTGGGCCCACACCAGGATCTGGCGCGCCAGCTTGTACAAGGGGCGCGACCTCAGACCTCCTTGGTGGTTGACATAAGAGACTACTGCCGTGCTGTCGGTGCGCACCAGCACATGGCGGTCTCTTAGGTCCGGGAGGAAGTGCTTGAGTGCACGGAACACAGCTAGGATCTCTAGCAGGTTGATATGCCACGACTGGTGGCGTCGACTCCACAGACCACGGGCAGGGTGGCCACTCATGACCGCACCCCAACCGGTGAGGGATGCGTCCGTCGCTAGCGAGACACGGCGACACGGAGCTCCCAGCACCGGGCCCTGAATCAAGAACTGAGGATCTCTCCACATGTCTAAGGCACGGAACCCACGGCGTGACACTTTGACAGCGCGGAGCGAGTCTCCCCTCAAGGAGACCCCCCTGTTCTTGAGCCACCACTGTAGGGGCCTCATGTACAGCAGGCCAGAAGGAATCACGCTGGACGCTGCTGCCATAAGCCCTAGCAGCCTCTGAAACTGCTTGACAGTGAATGGCTGGCCTTGACGCACTCTCTTGACTGCCGTGAGAATCGACTCGATCCGAGCAGGGGTCAGCCACGCCTGCATCGTGGTTGAATCCCACACCACGCCTAGATAAGTGGTTCTCTGAACTGGAGACAGCACACTTTTCTTGGCGTTGAGTCTCAACCCCAAGTCTCTCATGTGGGCGAGAACGACATCTCGATGCCGAACCGCCAACTGCTCTGTCTGAGCAAGAATCAACCAATCGTCGATGTAGTTGAGTATGCGGATGCCCTGCAGTCGCAACGGGACCAGTGCCGCATCCACACACTTGGTGAAAGTGCGGGGTGAGAGTGCTAGGCCGAAAGGAAGAACCCGATACTGATACGCTTTGCCCCCGAAAGCGAACCTCAGGAACTTCCTGTGAGAGGGAGGGATGGATATATGGAAATAGGCATCTTTGAGATCTATCGAGACAAACCAGTCCTCGGACCTGATCTGAGATATAATCTGCCTGACTGTAAGCATCTTGAACTTCAGCTTTCTGACTGAGCGGTTCAGAGCTCGCAGATCCAATATGGGCCTCAGCCCCCCATCCTTCTTTGGAACAATGAAGTATCGGCTGTAGAAGCCGGCGCGAGTCTCGTGAGGAGGAACCAACTCGATGGCTTCCTTCCTTACTAAATTCTCGACTTCTTGTCCCAGAACCAGAGCCTGCTCGGGGCGGACCGTAGTCACGCAAACCCCGTTGAACGGCGGAGGTGGCCCATCGAACTGGATGGAATAACCATGCTCTACCGTCCGCAGGACCCAAAGAGACACATCTGGTAGCCGCTGCCTGGCCGCTAGATGATCTACTAAGGGAATCAGTCTCTCGAGACTGACCTCTGGTGTTAGAGATATGGCCAGACCACTGTCTTGCTGCGGATGTCCGGAGGAAGACGCGGTCTCTGGCGCTTGAGGCGAGGTTCTCAGGCCCACAGTCACTACCGGCGGGGAATTCTGAGAAAAGCACTCGCTGGGACCTGCTGTGCCCTGGAGCTGCAGGGTTGACAGACAGATCCCCGGAGGACACCGAGGGGAGACGGTCACCGTGTGCCGCGGTGTAAGCCGCTCCACCCCAGTAGGGGTCGTCCTCCGCAGTCCTGGGGCTCGCCCGTCAGGACCTCTGAACGAACCAGACCCTGCCAGGCAGGGCCCAAAGAGATGCATTCGGCAGCTCACTGCCCAATGGTCTATTAAGGGAATCAGGCTCTCGAAACTGACCTCTGGTGTCAGAGAAATGGCCAGACCGCTGTCTCGCTGCGGAGCTTCGGAGGGAGACGCGGTCTCTGGCAACTGAGGCGAGTTTCTCAGGCCCGCAGTCACTACCGGCGGGGAATTCTGAGAAAAACACTCGCTGGGACCTGCCGTGCCCTGGAACTGCAGGGTTGACAGACAAATCCCCGGAGAGCACCGAGGGGAGGTGGTCACCGTGTACCGCGGTGCAAGCCGCTCCACCCCAGTAGGGGTCGCTCTCCGCGGTCCTGGGGCTCGCCCGTCAGGACCTGCTGCGCGAGGAGCTGGTATGCGGAGGAGGCTGCGCCCGCCCAGCAGCCGCCTGAATTTCGAGAGTGCGCATACCATCTGCCCTCAAAGATTCCACCCGCGATCTCAACACCTCGGTGGAGATCGGGGGAAACTGAAGGCTCTTGTGGCTCCTCACACTGGGGCGAGAGAGGCGGCGAAACCTCGTCAACGCTCGTCACATCAACCTCCTCGGAGGACGCAGCGTCAAGCCCTCGTCTCGGGGGGAAGAGTACCGCTTCCGAACCGCGAGACGGGGCGCCAGATCTGGTGGATACGGGAGAAGATAGTTTCTTTTCTCTTCTCTTCTATATGCCCGCCAGCCAGATCAGCCTTTTTTTTCTACGAGCCCAACGAGCGCAGCCGCCGCTCTGCCTCGGCAGAGTGGGGCTGGCTTTATTTGTGCTTGTGCAACACTAGAGTTTACAACGCTCATCACCGTCTTTCTCATCCACCTCCTCGGTAGGAAGACAAGCGGGGCGTCGAGCCCTCTCTCTGGGGGAAGAGAACCGCTTCCGAGCACAGAGAGTGGGCGCTGGATCGGTTTTGATGATCCATTTGCGAGCCGCGCGAGCGCAGCCACCGCTCTATCTTTCTTTTGCACAAAGCGGGGCCGACAGCGCGTGGAGAGCTCGCTTTCCTTCTATATATATATATATGGGCGACAGAGGCGGCCTCATCAACGCTCGTCACGTCAACCTCCTCGGAGGAAGACAGACGAAGCGTTGAGCCCTCGTCTCGGGGGGGAAGAGACCGCTTCCGAACCGCGAGACGGGGCGCCAGATCTGACGGATACGGGAGGAGATAGGGACATTCCCGTCTCACTCTCGTCCGCCAAATTAGCCTGTGAGTCCCACGAGCGCAGCCGCCGCTCTGCCTAGGCAAAAGCGGGGCCAGCACCACGCGGGGAGCTCACAAAGGCTCCCTCCTCGAAGAGAGCCCTCCGAGTGCGAAGTGTACTCTCACAGTGCGGGCAGTCAGCTCCCTCGAGAGCCGCTGCCGCGCGCTCCGCACTCGGGTAGATCACGCACAGATCATGTGTGTCCCCACTCGTAATGTAACACAGGCAGAGGACTAGCACACCATCTGAAACGCGATCTAGGATCGCCCCCTGCTTTGGTCTTAGCTTTAGGGATGTCTACTTTCTTTTCTCAGGACATACAACACTAAATAAGACTCACAAAACAGATATGGACTGACAACACACAGAGCGCTTGCTGAATGACAGAAAGCTGACGCGGGCGCCGCCTCACGTGCTTATATACTTCCTGGTCGTGACGTCACCCCGCCCGTGACGCTTCGCCCTTCTATTTGGACTGATTACATATGATATTCAGAGCGGAATGACGCTGAGAGCGTTCCCATAGCGTCTTCGGACGCAGCTCGACGTTCCTGAAAGGGAACACTTTTTTTCTACTGTTCTCACATTAAAATCCACAGAATAAACACAGGCCAAGCACTGCTTACATCACAATTTGTATCACTGGAGATTGCTCCTCCCATTCTAGTTTGTGATACAAATTCTTAAAAACAGGAGAATATTGATACCACCAATAATAGTCTTAATTTTGAAATTCTTTACATACAAACATAGAGCTTCACAACAGAAGACATTACCTGATTGACTGGAGACATGTGGATTCTTGTAATGCTACCTTTTTTCTCTTGTTTTGACTGTAAATGTGATGGCACCAGTTAATGCATCTGCAAAACCCAGATTTCCTTCTGAAAAAACTAACATTAGCCAAATGCCTAACCTTTTGAGAACTGTCTTAAATGTGATTCTCATCAAGTAGCACAGTCACAAATACCTCTTGAAAGATGTGATTTTACAAGTTGGGGGCAACATAATGACATGACATAAAGAGACAAGCTTACCTTGAACAGTGTCCTTTAATGGAGGTAAAGGCAAGAGAAAACAATTCCCACACCCACGTGCCGCTTTTTACAGCACAAGACTGTTTTTTTTTTTCAGGCGACAATGGGTTTACAGTTAAATGCTGCAAATTTACAGCAACTGATTAATCTACGCACTTTTGTCTGTTAACAGGATTACACTATTGAAATAACAGTATTATACTGTTAGAAATTGGCAGTTTTTTATAGCAATTGTTCTTGCTCATTAATAAATGTTAATCTTTTGATTATTGCTGTTGCCTCACGTAATTCTGTGTGTAATTTTTAATTTCTAGCCTATTTTTTAAGCCAGCAATATAGTAATTTTTAAACAATCATTGGCTTAAATAAAACAACCCAGCATGTTGGATAAAAACATTTAACCCAAATTAACCTAGCATGTGTTCTGTCCAATATTTACCCTGCACTGGGTTGCCAAATAACCAAAGTTGGGTTGTTTTTAACTCAGCATTTTTCAGAGTGTAGATATGAGTAAAAAAAAAAAATTGTTTTTTTTTAACAATTGCTTACAAATCTCTCATTATGCTATATTATCACCAAATATTGGATTCAATCTTTTTGTCAACTTGTTTTCTTTCATTTAGGACTGGTTTTGTGTTTCTATTTGCATCTGATTAATCGTAGGTCTCATTTATCCGAAAGTAGGCACCTAATTTTTTTAGAGAAAAAAACATTTCTTTATTAATATTTTTCACAATATTAGATAAAAAAATATGAAATTTTGCACTGTTTCTCACACTAGTGTGCTATTAATGTTTAACCAGGAAGTTTGCTTTTAAATGCTTTAACTTTGTACAAAATTGCACAAAGTCAAACTTGTCAAAAATGGCCGGCCATTGAAAGTGAATGGGGAAGAATGAAAGGAAGAGAAACAACTAGTGTTCAGGAGCATGTTGTGCTTGCAAACATAAAGGCCTGTGTGTGGATGCATGTATACTCACGCTATCACACACACACAAAACACACACACACACATCCATCACATCCATCGTTTTACACCTATTTCATCCTACCCTGAAATGCATGCAATATGCTTTTATGATAACTCTCTCTCTCTCACACACACACACACACACACACACACTCGCTCAAACTGCCTTGTCTTTAGCCTGCATTGACAATAATCTTTTCTTTTATCACATATTCTAGATAAAACATTATGACAATAGGTTTTGAGGCTTTCCTGTACTCACAGAGTACTGATGCTGTTTTTTGTGATCTTCCCCATTCTCTTTCAATGGCTGGCCATTTTTGAAGAGTGTGATTTTGTGCAATTTTTTACAAAATAAAAAGCATTTAAAAGCAAACTTCCTGATTACACATTAAAGCACACTAGTGAAAATTTATCTCATATTGTGAAAATTATTCATAAAAAAATGCTTTTTTCACTCAAAAAATGAGGTGCCTACTTTCAAATAAATGAGGCTTACGATTAATCAGATGCAAATGGAAACACAAAACCAGTCCTAAATGAAAGAAACACAAGTTGACAAAAAGAATGAATCCAATATTTGGTGATAATATAGCATATTGAGAGATTTATAAGCAATTGTTTGGAGTCCGGTCATTTTTGACCGGGAACACCACAAGTGTGACTTTTTGCAATTTTGTACAAAATAAAAGCATTTAAAAGCAAACTTCCTGATTAAACATTAAAGCACACTAGTGTGATAAACAGTGCAAATTGTTATAATTTTTTGTTTAATATTGTGAAAATTATTCATAAAAAATGAATACCGGGAACACCACAAGTGTGACTAGGTGAAATAATAAAGTGAACAAAGTCAGTAAGTTTGAGTCCAATGCGATAACCTTAACCAGTATTTTCAGGGAAAAGAAAATCTTCTCCGGGTCAGACAACCAGGGGGTTAAGACAATTTTTTTTGTTTGTTTTTTTAATTGTTGTAAAAAAATAGTGACGTGATCTGAAAATGCCTCAGTCTGGCATATTTATATAACAATGATGTCAATTGTATATTGTCCTTATTAAATGGATTTTTTTTTTTTTTTACAAATGCACAGATATTTTCTTACTAATACACAGATATTTTCTCACTAATACACTTATACAAGTAAGTATAGAAATAAAAATGAAAATAAATGAAAGTAAAAATGTTTTCAGTTTTGCCTTTTTGTCACCTAATGTTTTACAAGTTAGGCGACTGCTTCTCTAAGTTGGGCCAGAACCATGAATGACGCACAGAAATTTTCATACTGATGTACAGATAATTTCTTACTAATGCACATATACAAATAAGTATAGAAATATAAAAATGGAAATATTTTTTTTTTTTATTTCAGTTGGGCCGTTTAGTTACTTAATGTTTCACAAGTAACTGCTTCACTAAGTTGGGCCAGAACCATGAATGATGCAGATTTATTTTCTTACTAATGCACAGATAATTTATTTCTAATGCACATATACAAATAAGTAGGAAAAATGTAAAAATTAAAAGAAATTAAAAGAAAAAAAGGTTTTCAGCTGGGCCTTTTAGTCACCTAGGCTTGGTTTCAAAGACAGGGCTTAGGTTAAACCAGGATTAGGCAATAGTTAAATTATGATATTTAAGTAGTTTTTATAAACATGCCTTAGAAAAAACAATACTTGTGTGCATCTTGAGACAAAACAAATGCACTGACATATTTTAAGATCAGTTAGTGCTAGTTTCTTTCAGTTGAAACAGCTCAGACTTACATTTTAGTCTAGGATTAGGCCTAAACCTTGTTTGTGAAACCGGGGGTTAATGTTTTACAAGTTAGGCGACTGCTTCTCTAAGTTGGGCCAGAACCATGAATGATGCACAGATATTTTCTTACTAATGCACAGCTAATTTCTTACTAATGCACATATACAAATAAGTATAGAAATATAAAAATGTTTTCAGTTGGGCCTTTTAGTCACTTTAAGCTCTTTGGTAAAGCCTCAAAGGTCTTTGCCTCGGATGTGATGGTTGTGATTGAGGGGCATAAGCGTTCTGCTGCCTCCAAAAATGGGGAAGGTGCCATGGATATGTTCTTGGGTGAAGCCTCACAGCTCTTTGCCTCAGATGCCATGGTCGTGATTGAGGAGCATAAGCGTTCTGCAGCCTCCACAAACAGGGCTGGGACCAGGGACAGGCTCTTGGGTAAGGGTTCCAATGAGATCTTTGCATTTGGTCTGCATTTGGCAGCTGACGGGCACAAAAGTTTTGCTGTCTCCATTGCGGACTTCTCAAATATACAGTATATGGCTGCTTGGACATGCACTGATGTGAAAGAAGCTTTGACCTCTGTTGTTCGTATTTTTCCTCCTTCGAAGCGTATATACATCTAAGGAACAGGAATAATGCTTCATAATAATAATGTAATGCTTCAGCCATTTCAACATGTGTGGTCTATGAATTAAAAGGGTATGATACTAGAAACAGATTAATGTTTATATTGAATTTAAAAGAGTTTGTCAATACTTTAAAATTAGGGCACACATATTTACTATTAACAAAACTTTTTCCCTCAATAAACTCTTAATTTTATTTATTGATAAGAAGGTAGTTGTTGTAGTGGTTATGTTTAGGTATAGGGTAGGGTTTAGGGATCTAGAATATGGCTATGCAGAACAAGGCATTAATATGTTTTAAGCCGTTAATTTAATAATTTTAAAGTGAATGTGAAAGATAAAAATTAAACATAAGAGGGACAAACCAATTCTTCTCTGCTGCATGGATAATTCCTTTTCAGATTAGGCTCGGAGCTTGGGCAAGGTCTTACCTGCTGCCTTTGGTTATTCTTTTCTCTCCTTCTTTGAGGCTTCTGCTGTATCTTTGGCTCAGGTGCTTTCTCTGAGAAACACACTACCATGCGTTCCTCCTTAGGGGAAAATACTACCATGGGTTCCTCCTCTGGAGAACACAGTTCCATGGGTTCCTCATCTGGGGAATACACTACCATGGGTTCCTCCTCTGGGGAATACACTACCATGGGTTCCTCCTCTGGGGAATACACTACCATGGGTTCCTCCTCTGGGGAATACACTACCATGGGTTCTTCCTCTTGGGAACAGACTACCATGGGTTCCTCCTCTGGAGAACACAGTTCCATGGGTTCCTCATCTGGAGAAAACTGTAGCATGGGTCCCTCCTCTGGGGAACAAACTACCATGGGTTGCTCCTCTGGGGAACACAGTTCCATGGCTTCCTCTTCTGGAGAACACAGTAGCATGGGTTCCTCCTCTGGAGAACACATTACCATGGGTTCCTCCTCTGGGGAACACATTACCACGGGTTTCTCCTCTGGGGAACACACAATCATGGGTTCCTTCTCTGGGAAAGACACAGGAATGGGTGCTTCTTTCAGAGACTTGGCGTAAGCTCCCTGTGACATCTTTGCCTCACTAGATAAGGACCTGCAGGGTTCTGCTGCCTCCACCGTTTCTTTGTCAAGGTAGGCCGCAAGAAGAGACAGGCATTGTGGGATCCCGGTAGGCATGGATGCTTGATGGGAACATTCAGGCATGGGCACTACTTGTGAGGAACACTCTGGCACAGGTGATTTCTCTGAGGGTTTGTCAGGCAAGAGTGTTCTCTTTTTCAGGGTTGCTTGAGACTTTTGCAGCTGGCACTTCCTTGTGGAAGAAACGGTTACAGATATTCCCACACTGAATAGCCTGGGCATGGGAACTCCATGTGGGAAGCCAGCAGGAGAGGGTGTTTGATGAAGGGAAGATGCTCCCTGAGGGGAACACTCAGGCATAGATGCTTCCTGTGGGAAAAACTCAGGCTCAGGCGCTTTCTCTGAGAAACACCCAAGCATGGGTTCTTCCTTTGAGAAACACTCAGGCATGAGTGCTTCCTGGGGAAAACATTCAGTCACAGATGTTCTCCGAGAGGAACACTCAAGCACAGGTGATTTCCGTGGGGCATTGACTAGCAAGCGTGTTTTCTGTCTCAAGGAGACTTGATACTTATACAGTTGGAACTTCTTTGTGGAAGAGACGGGTATGAATATTCACAGGGTGAACAACTTGGGCAAGGGTGCTCCATTTGGGGAGCTAGAGGCCATGGATGTTTGATCAAGGTTAGATGCTCCCTGAGAGGAATCTTCAGGAATGAGTGCTTCTGCTGGTGATAACTCAAACACAGTTGCTCCCTGTGGGGTTTCAGCTGACATATATACTCCCTGCAGTGATCCTTTGGAAACTGGTGTTCCCTGAGAGGAACACTCAAGCACAGGTGCTGCCTCTGAGGAGCACTCAGACAAGAGTGCTTCCTGTGGGGAAAACTCAGGCACAGGTGATCTCTGTGGGGGCTTAACGGGCTTGGGTGCTCTCTGTCTCAAGGAGGCTTGAGGCTTATACTCCCGGCGATCCTGAAACAACAGAACGCTGTGATTGCCCTTTCTGGATATGAAGGTTCCTTGTGGAAAAGGCATGTACAGATAACCCCAGAGTGAACAATCTGGGCATGGCAGCTCCATGTGGGGAACACTCAGGCATGAGTGTTCCCTTCGGAGAACAGTCGTCAGTCATGGGTGGTCCCTGAGTGAAACAGCCAACCGTTGTTGCTCCTTGTCGGAAATACGCTTACATGGTTGGCTGCTTTAAAAAACGTAAAATGGTCAATCCAAAAAATCGTGGAATTGTGTTAGTCCGCTTGTGTCTGCAACACTATCTGTGAAACACTGTAAGAGAAAGAGAGAGAAGAGACAAGTTAAGTAAAAACACAAGATCATACATTTGCATTAAGAGCCTTCTGTGAACTTGACATGGTATCTTAAAAATGTGTCACTCATGAATGAGATTGTAACGGGGCGAACAAGACATGAGACGTGCGGATCCAAGCTTTTATTAATAAACAAGCTTTTATTTATAAACATAGTCAGTAAATAGGCAGGGTCAAACAACGGCAAACAGGTATGGTACGGGCAAGACAGAGCAATCCTAGAGCTAGCGAGAGTCGGCAATCGGCGAACAAAATCCAACAGGGCAAGGCAGAGAGATAATCCAGGTATATGAGCAGTAGTCCAAGAGAGGTGCAAACAGAGTCCAAACGGCAAGGCAAAGGGTAAATCCAGGAAACACGGCAAGAATCAAAATACTAGAAAAACACACATTTACTCCGTGCTGTGTTTACCGGAAAAAAGACGGAATGCCGTTGCCTGTGTGAACAGCGCAGTTTTGAATTTACCGGTAAAGTCGTTCTGGTAATTTTACGGCAATTTACTGGTATTACTGTGTGAAAGGGGCTTTTGTAAAAAAAAAAAAAAAACATTTTTATGAGAATCTGTTAATAAATAATCAATTATAGGAAAAAACCTATCTAAACTGAATTCAAAACAAACATCAACTGTTCTTTCAAAACAAATCTTTAGGCAGAAAATTATGATTTTTTCATAAAAAAACAGGTCCATTGTCAATAGCATAGAAATGTGTAAAACAAAGCTTACACAGAAGTCAAATTTAAACCAAGCAGCTGTTGGATATTCAGAGCGGCAAGTTCATGTAACCAACTTTTTTTGCTCTTAAGACTGTGTGCATATTGAAATTACTGAATTTTGCCCCCAATATTTTGCTGAGCAACTGTAAATGTGATCACCCATTCTCAAATGTGTTCTCAAATTCAGTTTTTAAAGTGTATCTAAACTCAGCAAAAACAAAAAAGTTCCCTTTTTAGGATGCTGTACTTTTCAAGATGATTTAGTAAAATCACATTTTACAAAATTTTGCATTTGTAAAAACAATTCGGTTTAATTTAAAATTTGTCAAATGTCTGAAACTTGTTCAGTTTATGTCTCAGTTGTTGAACTTTTTATATTTATACAAATATTTACACATTAAGAAATTTGCTGCAAATAAAAGTTGAAAAATATTATTTCCCTGCTTAGTGCATTTCCTGTCATGAAAAGTCATACTCACAAACGCATACGTAAAAAAGCATATTCAGCACTTTGTATTACTTTGGAGATTTGTAATGTTTTGCCTGATTCTCCTTTGGCTTCATTTTAGTTGGAGGAGCACAAACAGACGAAGTAACTGGCAATATTGTGTCTAATATGTAATTTAGTCAATTTTAACTTCTTATAACTATTTTATCCACAATATTTTGAATGAGCCTGCTCGTGTGTCTGTGTTTCCAACACAAATCTGTCTACATCTCCTATACCACAGATAAAAGAGGGGTTAGGAATTAGCAGCTTTGTTTTGCAGGTTTGCTTTCCCAGTACTTGGGTTGAGTCCATTCCCCTGAGAGCACTTTGGCAGCATGTGCTGCCAAAAAAGCTCTTGAATGCTGCCTGACTGTCACTCTTATCTGCACCATGACATCACAAAATAGAGGAAATATGACTGTGCGGATCTGAGGTCAGCTGGTTGAAGATTTAGCAGAGAAGTTAACTGCTGCTGCACCAGTTCTGTTACTCAAGAAGCTACAAAAGACTGGCTGGGTAATATTTGGATCAGGTGACTCACTCAAAGTAGGGCATTGGGTCAGGGCCAGTGCAAAACATAGTTTTGTGTACTCACGCATGTTGTCAGTATCAGAGGTGCGATACACAGCTGTTTAGAATTACCGTGGAATTTTGTTTGGGAGAGAAAAATGTTCTGGAAAGCAAGAAATTCTTGTTTTGCTTCTCATTGGAAACCTCATGTTTATCCTCTTATAAGAAATCTAGTGGTGACCCGAGACTTAAAGTACGTACAAACTGTAACTGTGAATTCAAACACTGAGCATGATGATTTACTGTATCTACTGGACACATGGGGAAAAAAAGAGTGAACTTTTGCTACTTTCACATAGTTAGTGTTTGACAACCGTATTTACTAACAGGAATCATTCAAACTAAGTAAATGTAAAATTTTAAGGCAGCCGGGCTCCACCACGTGGTGATGATATTGAAACTCTTTTATTAAGACGTGAATTGTTTTGAATTGTGAATTGCAAACCTTATCACCCTTGATGAAGCATTATTTAATGTAATGGTGTAGGGTGTTTTTATTGTATTGTATTTTTGAGTGTCTGCTTGATTGTGAAGAGATGATATTGTAACCTTGTTTAGGTATTAATTGTCTGACAATGTGACTTTACAAACAGGATTATATTTGTTTGTAAATAAGGGAACAACATCGTTTATTGGTAATATTGAAAAATACTTTTTATTGGATATTTGAGTCCTTGTTAGTCATGATGTGTGAGCTGGTGATTGGTTCACATGTAGTGTTGATTACATTCACTGGTGGAGCCTTTTTTAAAATGTCTTGTCTGTAATAGTATACATATGCTTGATGAAGGTCAGTGGACCGAAACGTTGCTGTTGTCTGCATATTATAAATTTGTACATTTAGCATGGACTGATAGTGTGTGGGATATTATTAAATTTTATTGAGTGTTTTTCCTATGCACCTATCAATTTCTCAAGTATGCTGAGTTTGTGTTAATTAAGGCAGCCGGGGTAACAAATTATTTTAAGTTGAAACCACTTTTATTTTTTACAGTGTACTAATATCATCATTAAAACTCACTGAGCAGGTAAAGGACATCAATATGAAAGCGTCCGATGACCACTGGCAACTAAATTGTTTTGTATTCTTAGCAATGGATGTTTGTTTGTTGTTCTTGCTCTCTCTGCTCTCTCCTTACACCAAAAGCCCTGTAAATATTTCAATAAAACTCATATTTGGAGCCTGCTGCCTATATGACATGTGTACCGCTTTTGGTCTCCTGCCCTTGAGTTAGCAAATCTGCAGTGGAGTCAGCCTAAAATGACCTTTGGAGGCACCAGGGGTGTGCCAGTGTGGTCAAAGAGATTGTTTTTGTTTTTTTGCCACATATGTTTTTCGGAAGCTGTCCTTAACGTTAATAATATAAAACCCACACTGTGGAATACACCATTAACATTTATTTTCCTTGGCTCTTCTCTGGACTCAGGTTAGAGACTGAGGAAATACAAACCAGCCTCAATTTTTTCAGAAAAGAGGTTAAGCGGTCTATAAATGTCCATATTTTTCTAATCAGTTCATGGCACTGTTTGAAGGAGACTGACTTAAGCATACTTTGGGGGGGGGGGGGGATGATGCAAAATGAAAACTTTGGAGTATTTCAAACATTGGCAGAGGCTTTTGAGAGTGGAGTATTTACAGCGGGAAAAATTAAAGACATAATAGGAAACATTTGAGGCAGTGAAAGAAGACAGGCAAACATGGCAAAAAGGACTGAATGATTCTGCTGTACACAGAACCTGAAGGGCTGCCTATATGTTTAAACGATTAAATGATAGTTTAGAATGGACCAGGTTGCTCCTCATATGATCTTCAGTGATATTAAGAGTGTCTATGAAGGTGAATTAAATAACAGGCAAACACGTTGTAAACTTTACACCGTTTCTCTGTGTGGGCTGTGAATGATCTCAGTGTCGTCAGCAGCAGTAGATCACTGTCAAACATAATATGAGCCCTGACCCACTGATTTGGACAGCAGCCAAATGACCCCAAGATTATCTATTGATGGACTTTTCGCTGGATGATGGAGTGTAAACCTTGTTCTCTTGGAGCTCAGCATTGGCACTAAGTCTGGCCTATTATTGAAAGAGGGAAATATTGGCTGGAGTCTATCAATTTGTCTTCAGCCCAATCTTCAAATTCGATCTGCTGACATTTAGTTCAAAGACGTTTCCCTGGAGGAGATTATATTATGACCTGAAAATCATTTTCCCTGATAATATTTCAGTTTTCTATCAGCTGTGTAGCATCAGAATTGAATCAGTCTTTTAATCTTATCGTCAAACTGGTTTGTAAACGGGATCTGAAGTTGTTCGCGATTCAGTTTGATTCATTCGATTCACACACGCACTGATTCGTTTGCAGTGGTTTCTCAGCGGGATCATAAGTCAGAAAACGAAGAAAGCGGTGGATATTTACCTATGGTAGGAAACAACTTTCAAATGTCAATCAGTTTGTCAGCGAAGAAGCGCACCGAGCTTGAGGGACTGTACTGCAGGTATTTATATATAAACTGTCTAAACACCCATCAAAACATGGGGACATTGATGGGAGGACTGTGTAGGGCTGTGCGATATTGAAAAAAATTATATCTCAATATTTTTTGGGGATTTTTTCCTATAACGATAATTAGACGATATTTTGCAGAGTGTGTTATTGTGCTGATATCTGACTACCGTGGACAGCTGCAGTTTTTGATACTCTTCATATTCTGTGTGGTCAGTTCACATCAGTGATTAATTAATCTTTTCATTTACGTTTAAATAGATTTTTACCTTTAATAAAGCAATTTTTCTAAAAGTGTACATCTTTTGAGTCAAATTGTTACCAGTCAATTAAGATAATACACATGTAGGCTGTCACCAAACAAATGAAACCAGTATCATCAAAATTAATCTTTGCAGAAGTTGCATCTGAAGTGGTATTTACACACTATCTAATGCAGCTCAGAGGGACATGGAGTGCTTTAACCAGTTACAAATGCATAATCTTTTACATTTTAAACATAAAACATTGAATACTGATAATTAAAATTATTTTAAAAATGAAAATAGACTTTAAATGTGAAATTAAAACCGCCAGTAGATAGCAGAAAGTCGCTGGTAATAAGTGAGTCATTGCGAGTGAACCGAATCATTTAACGGTTGATTCATTCAGGAACAAAGCACTGTCATGTTGCTCAGAGATTCAAAACAGTGCTGTAGCTGTTTGGAATTTTTTTTTTTGTTGGCGAAATGGAGCAAAAGCCGGCAATATTGTAAAATTGCACATCGTTAAAACAACAATTACGATATTATCAAAGACGATATATATCGCACAGCCCTAGGCCTGTGCTACTTAACCTCCTGTACGTGATTAGCCTGTACTGTGCGCGAAAGAACAGTGAACGGAGAAAGAAGGAGAGAGCGACAAAAAGAAAAAGGCGGGGTGCCTTTAAGAGATGAAGACTCCTGGCTCATCGCCCGTTCTCCAATCTGCTGATGATGAGGCTTGTGATGAGGAAGGAACTGGGATCCATTTTTAGCGATGAGTTCATCCTTTACGGCAGGGAAAAAAGAGAAAGAGTGCAGCCATAAAAAGTGCAGTAAGTGTGCTCCTGCCGGCACCTGACAGCACGTCGCATCTGCACTTATCTGAATTTAGCCATCAATCAAGAGCGAACATATACTGCGCAAGAAGACGTTAATTAAAATAATGACGGACCTTAGGGAACAGTGAGGAATGCTGAAAGTTTAATGCGTTTCTGAATGTGGACCTCTTCCAGAAGGGTTTACACGTCGCCTGTTGCATTTCTGAATAAAAAAAAAAAACGAATCTTAGTTTTGACAGTAAGCTAAATAACACAATAATGCTGCAAGCAGCAATTAGGCTATCAGGGTCCGAATACGGCCCACTTAAGCCAAAAAGTTAGCTATTGTTCATATTCTGTTGTATTTTTTTTTTCTTTCTTTTTTTCCTAACTGACACTTCATGTTTAAACAAATTCATAATTATTAATCACAATCGTGTTATTTCTTGTTGTCCACTGTTATAGCGCAGTTATAGCTTCCGTTGAGATGAAACTTTGGATTTTTTTTCAGACTCTGTCCTTACATAAAACCCAAGTTTTGTTTTCGGTTGTCCTCAGGTACCTCTTTGGGACCTCGATAAATGATTGCATGCAAAATGTCAAGGTAATTGAACCAATAGTCCCAGTTACAGGCATTTTAATGTTTATCATTATTTTGGCACTACAAATTGACTTATAGATTATACATACATGCACCATATTCCATTACAGTTACTTTTTCATTATCCATTGTAAGAAAATAAGCCACACCCAACATTATTTATTGGTGTTTGGCAGTCATGTTGAATTAAAAGCTCGGCATGTTTTCATGACTGTTTATACAGGCACTCCAGACTTAATGGATGCCATATTCGGTGGAGATCTGGCAAAAAAAAAAAAAAACTAGGACTAAAGTATGTTTTTCTAAAAAATCCAATGTGGCAGAAAACGTCCAGGCAGAAATAAATGAAGGTATGCGGGATGTCTAGATCATGAGCCAAGGAATCTGTGCACATAAAAAACATTTGGTCTAAATTTGATGTTTCTGTGTACATAGTGTTTTAAGGCATAACAAAATGTTTAATAATAATAATATGCATGCTTCATTTACAGTGAAAACAAACATTCCAGGTCAAAGAAAAAAAAAAACACCCCAGACTCATTTCACACTGAAAATCTTTTTGTTGCCACAATTTTAGGAGGCATTTGCCTGTCTGCATCATTACAGGTGTAGTACGCCTCATTTCTAAGAAAGTCAAGGCTGTATTGATGCCACAGTTGAAGCAGGGTGGTGAAGTTAGCGGAGTGTGATTCCTGTCCTCACATTCCCTTCATACTAAGAGTGCTCTCCTACCCCTCAAACTCACAGAACTGCAGCAACACATCCCCATCATTTCCCTACCATCCCTATCTCTATCTGTCCAAAGGTAGACTGTTGGGTCAGGCAGTACTACTCTTTAATAACAGCTCAACAGTATGATTGCAGCACCATCTATGGGTGTGAAGGAAAGCATCCTGAAGATCTCAAATACCTCCTATCAGCAATTTAATACCACCATGCACAGAATAACATTTACATTTAGTCATTTAGCAGACGCTTTTATCCAAAGTGACTAACAAATGAGGACAATGGAAGCAATCAAAATCAACAAAAGAGCAATGATATGCAAGTGCTATAACAAGTCTCAGTTATAACGTAGTACACTTAGCAAGTTTTTTTTTATTATTATTATTATATAATAAATAAAAAGAAAACAGATAGAATACGAAAGTTTTTTTTAATAGACTGACAATTATGACAATTTTTTGGAAAATGTCTGTAGCTATACATTTTATTTACTGAGATATTAAAATGTTGTATAACTATATAAATGTATATATGAATAAGCTTCATTTACACAACAATCATCCTCCCTATAGTAAAGACATCTGGATTGTGTGTGTCATCACCATCACCCACTTGACCTATTGGCTGTCTGCGTTTGAGACAGCATGTCCTAAGTCCTTTCCTTCACCTACACGGTTATTAATGAAGCTGTATGACTCACCAGCGCAGATCATTTGTGTTCACTGAACATCTGCTTTTGGAACCTCATTGCACATATAAGAACAGCTTTCTTATGAACCGGCTTACTAATTGGGATGTACAGTAAATGTATTCATTTTTTACATCTATGAAACACGAGGCTAGATCCTGTACTGTGTAAATGTTTTGCAGTGTCTGTGTCATACCTGCAGAGCCGCCCTGGGGAAATAACTCTTACAAGTAATTGTTGATGCATTACTGGGTAAACATGTTGTGGTGTAAATACACTGGTGCACTGTGTCATAAAAGTATGCATACAGTGAATAGTTGTTCTTGTGCTGACACAGCTGCATGGATCTTAGAAACGTCTGGATCAGAGGCAGTGCAAAATCAAAAGCTTTCATTATATATTAGGCAAAACATGGTTTTCACTTTCCTCTAAATATGTTGCTGTTTTCTTACACACGGATAATTTCCTTTAATTTGTTTTCGTTCAACATCAAGTTTAAAGGAGTGTGTTCCACACCTTCAACTGCTGCACAAGGGGTCAAACCCAGCCAAAAGTAAGAGGAAGCACTGTGCTCCCTCACCCTTGTATTTGCCACCATCTCTGCTTTCATGGAACAGAGACAGTGAATAAACGTCATTTAGTTACGTTCATTTAAAAAAATATTTTTTTTTTTACAATTTTAATATTATTAGTATTTTATGTTATTATATATACACATTTCATACATATCTTTTAACCCTATTTACATATGTATGTTCAATAGAAAAAAATAAATGATCTCTAAACCTTGAAGGCTTTGGATTATTTGCATTATTCTAGAGCTTTACTGCCCTCTGGGGATTTTTAGGTGCATAACCTTTTATGCATTTCATATATGCATAATTTTCTATGTATTTTGTTCGTCAGTATTTTAATAGTTTTTATCTATTTTACAGTTTTAAATATTTCTCTTTCATTTCAATTTAAATAAATTATTTTAGATGTACATTCTCTTCATAAGGGCAATATATGAAAATCCTATGGCATTTCAAAACAATAAAATTATACACATTAATTATAATTTTCAAAAATAAATAAATACCCAGTTGATCTCGCTTGAATGTAATTTTATTTGATGAGAGTATGTTACATATGAAGGCAGCAGTGAGTGAAATATGACCCCACAAATAAATACAAGAATTATTACAGAAGGATATAGTTAGGATGAAGGCAGGAGGAAATTGACACTGTATTTGCCAAACATGAATGTGTAAATCAACACAGAACACAAACATCTATGTACAACATGAGCTCCTCTATGTTAAACCACTATTACACACAAACTCTGGCTTCTTTGTTATGTTATTCTGGTTTCTTTGACATGTGATCAACCGACTAACAGCAATGACAGCAAACAGAATACCTTCAGTTTTAACATCAATATAACTGTTAGTCCGTATATCTCAGCCTCTGTTATTTACATCAGGAATCATATTTTATTTCATTTGAATTTACTATGCCTGTATGATGCATAATGGGAGAACATTTGTACACTATGTATATGTATATATATAAAAAAAAGTCTGACCCCTTAATATACAGTTTGTGTTAAAGAAATACTAATAAGAATAACTAACTGTATATTGCACTTGTAAAAGTTAAGGGATTAGAGCCATGGGGCCACTACATGAAGAACAGATGTAGAAATGTTACCAAAGCCCTTGAAAGTAATAAGAATTAGTGTTCTGTCAGTAGTAGTGAGAGAACATAAACATGCTGTCAACTGCAACTCAAATAATAATAAAAAACCAATAACTAACTTAGTTTTGTCAAATATCATCACACTAAGATCTTTGTAAAAGTGGAGTATGTTGAGGTCTGTGCAGGAAAGAAAAGTGAAAATGTATCTTGGTAAAACTGAACAAAACAGTACCAAAGTTTCTCTTTTTTCCCAAACCCATCATGCTTTGCACCCTCTATGTACTGCCACTAGGTCAACAGGTGCAAAGGTGTTTTGGGCACTGGCAAATTGATTCGAGTCGACACTTCCAGCATGTTCATTACACATTTATCACCATCTTATTGCCGCAACTGTCCAACAGGGTGCAGCACAGAAGCGTCCAAAAACAATCTGTCCATGCAATGATCCATCGGGCTGAGCTCTCCAAGGTGCTTAGCTGACTGACGTTTCAATATGAAGCTGTGCATCAGTGGATTATGTGATTGTAGACATGTCCTCTACTACGTCTCCAGCAATACTGATCTAAAAAAAGTTTCAACGTCTACCGTCTGTCGTCGTAGCTTTAAGATGTATCTGCAGTGGAGCCGGGTCTCTTTTGGTTGGTTAATTCCAGGTAAATGTCAGAGCGGAGGAATCGAGGGTACGGGTCTCTTTCCATTAGTCCAAAAATTCTGCTCTGAGCCAGGTCAAAGCAGTCTGCGCAGATGTGCTCCATGTTTTCCTTGATGTGCTCCCTGGTGTACGAGTCCAGATTAACCTTGGAAATAAAACAAGAGTCTGCTTAGGACGCTTTTCATATTCATTTTGGATTGGTTTTCTGGCACATCTGCTCTCTGGAATCAATTACAAATTGCAAGTCGAATAATAAAAAAAAAGAAATCACAAACACAAACGAATCCTGTCCAAGAAAAACGGCATGAAGCTTTAGTTGAAATTACATTTGACATGTTATTTGCTGAAAACAAGTAAACTAAGAAATAGAATTTTGATTGTTAATTTTGTCAGCTCGATGCATTTTTTCTTCTATTTGCACAACTCTTCAAACACACACACAAATGTATGTACTTTTCTGTATAATTCCAGTATGATTTCTGTATACTGTATAAATTAGATTTTTTTTGGTTTAGACTACACCATTTGCTTAAAAACATTACAAATGCAGTTCTGTGACTGGAATATGTCATTTCTGAATTAAAATTAGTCTAAGTTCTTTTTTGAAGAGTAGATTCAAAATTTCACGGTGACCTGAGATCATGAAGAAAAAGTCTCTTTCAAAGGCTGAAATTCGTGTACAAAAACCCTTAAGTATTTTCACATAATCTTATATTATTGTTTCTTTCAAGTACTTAGTAAGACTGTATAAGATTGTTATTTTTTTTTAGTGACATACTGCCAGGTATGGTGACCCATACTCGGAATTCGTGCTCTGCATTTAACCCATCCAACGTGCACACACACAGCAGTGAACACACACACACACACACACCGTGAACACACACCCGGAGCAGTGGGCAGCCATTTATGCTGCGGCGCCCGGGGAGCAGTTGGGGGTTCGGTGCCTTGCCCAAGGGCACCTCAGTCGTGGTATTGAGGGTGGAGAGAGCGCTGGACATTTACTCCCCCCACCTACAATTCCTGCCGGCCCGAGACTCGAACCCGCAACCTTTGGATTACGAGTACGACTCTCTAACCATTAGGCCACGACTTCCCCCTATATTAATATGCAAACAGTTTCCTTTCAAATCAAACTCACTGTTCTATTACCAAAATGATCCTTTTTTGTGTCAAGAAAATGGAAAAAAAAATAAATGAGAAACCCTCATAACTGCATATCAAGCTCAGTAAGTCTCAATCTCTGATTAAGATTTTTGCATAAACATTTTGTCATAATATAAATAAAAATACATTTATAAGAATTTGACACATGCATTATTAGATTTAGGTGAACTGGACTGAAATCTTTATATTTTCACCCTTATGTCATTTTTTGTCTTGAATCTGTTGAAAAAAAAAAAGAATCACTGCCAGAGATTCATTTATGTATAATTTGTAAAATTCTGCACAATTGTACAAAATTTAGAATGAAGAATAATCTTTATCTTTACTGAATTAAAGATGCTTTATCTTTACTGATCATCTTTACCGAATGCCACACAGTCTGCAAAATGACTGCAAATTATTTTAGTGACCAAGAAACTTAAGCTTCTTAATATGGAAACCTGAAAAACACTTTTTTTTTTATCATCTTACCTCTTTACAAGACTGTATGGAGATGTACTCAGTGAATATCTTCTTTGCTCTGGATGTCATTTTGGACAGTGATTTGATTCTCTTGAAGTCCTCACAGGCCAGCCAGAAGTCCAGATTCTCCTCACTGAACTCAGTTTGCAGGAAAGAGCGGAAAACCACCAGGCCATCTGAAGAAGTGAAGAGAAAATTACTCTAACGCTTATTAGAAAATGCAGAATAAGTGCTAAGGAGAATCTGGGGTAAATCTGTATTTGGATCCAGGAGCAGAGGTTAATATGGATAAACAACATGGTTTAAAACCGCAGTAACAGCTGCTGCGGTGCAGAGATCAACACAGATGTCATAACGAATGAGACATATCTTACATTTGTGAGAAAGCAGCGCATCAAGCGACTCTGCCCATTTGAGAGCTTCCTCTGGAGTCGGTCTGTGGATGAGCAGACAGAGCGGTCAACAAAGCCATGACTCACACTAATGACCCATTCACAGATAATTATAGCACACAAAATAGGCCATCTACTCAATAACTCAAAAACGTCACTGTTGTTTTGATTGCACACTCAACACTCATGCATCAAAGCTCAGCCTATACACCCATTCAGTGCTCCTCAATGACTCTCTCGATACTTAAAAACGATGATACGCATATGACTGACAGTGCTGTGCGCCGGGAGTGAGCTCGGGTGAACGAGGAACAATCACGTGGACTCACTTCTCTGACTTAAGGACTTTCTCAAGCTTGCCGGCTGGATTGCTTCCATGTCTGTCGTTGGTCTTCTTCCGCAGAAAAGTCAGACGGTTTTTCATGTCTTTGGCCCTGTGTGACAAGATAAAAGGTGTCACATCAGGTGATTTACTAGCTAACTGTTCATGCAAGTGCTTCTGGCAGGAAATGTATTCCGGTTATAGGAGGAACATAGATAATAAAGGCATAAATAATGCTTTCCTCCAGTGAACCTGAGAATGGAAAGCATTACATCCACATCTCTTAAACCAGAACACCTAAATATCTCATGGTTACATGGCTACATTTCTTATAACAAGAAAGTATATGTAGAATGAAGACAATTAAAGGAATAGATTTCACAAAAAGGAAATTTTCTGACATTTACTCGCCTTCAGGCCATCTAAGATGCAGATGAATTTGTTTGTTTATCAGAACAGATATGGAGAAATTTAGCATTAAGTCACTTGCTCACCAATGGAAACAAATCCATCTTTAAAGGGTTAGTTCACCCCAAAATAAAATTTCTGTCATTAATTACTTGTCCTCATGTCGTTCCAAACCTGTAAGACCTTCATTCATCTTCGGAGCACAAATTAAGATTTTTTGATGAAATCCGAGAGCTTTCTGGCCCTGCATAGTCAGCAACGCAACTGACACATTTAAGGCCCAGAAAGGTAATAAGGATATCATCAAAATAGTCCATTTGACATCAGTGGTTCAACTGCAATTATATGAAGCTACGAGAATACTTCTAGTGCACAAAAACAAAAATAACGACTTTCTTCAAAAGTTACTTTTCTTCAGTGTCAGTCTTCGACACGTATTCACGGAAGTACCACGATGCATGCGTTTTGTGCTGCTGACTTCGTTATTAAATTTTTTTGTTTTCTTTGTGCACAAACAGTATTCTTGTTGCTGTCTATGGAGGGTCAGAAAGCTCTCGGATTTCATCAAAAATATCTTAATTTCCATTCCGAAGATGAACGAAGGTCTTACGATTTGAAACAACATGAAGGTGAGAATTTTCATTTTTGGATAAACTAACCCTTTAAGGAGAAAGCAATATTATTGATAGAAGACTCATATTTTAGCTGGAAGCAACTGATTGAAAATTTACTACAAACATGCAGCTTAGTTTACAAGATGGTAATTGATGGACTGGACACATGTGGAATACTTGTGGATTATTGTGATGTTTTTATCAGCTGTTTGGACTCTCATTCTGACAGCACCCGTTCACTGCAGGGGATCTATTGGAAAGCAAGTGATATAATGCTAAATGTTTGCAGATCTGTTCCAATGAGCAAACTCATCTACATCTTGGATGGCCTGAGACTGAGTATATTTTGGGGGAACTATTCCTTTAAGCCATTTGTAGGAACATTCCGATTTTAATAAAAAAAAAAAAAATGAATACTGTATTTCAATGTAAATGAAAAACATGATAGAGCAAATAATAAATAGCCCAGATTAACCTAAAATCAAAAGAAAAAACAAACAAGCAAGACATTATATTTTGTTTGAAGAAAAATTAGCCTATTTGTAGGGCTATTAAGTTTTTTATTGTTACATTATTTTCATGATAATGAGGCATTTTTATGATAATTCTCATTACTATAATGCAACATGACTTTTGTTGATATAACCTTATGGTGTCAAGACATTAGTGATTGCAATACTGAATAATTCCTTTGATTTGTTTTGTTGCTTTGAGCCAGTAAAATCTGATGCTACCACATGAATCCCCTGATAAAACATTTTTGATATGTAGTAATGACAATGAGATTTTCAGCTTCACTGTCATGAAAACAATTTTACAATGCAAAAATGTAATGGTGCCCCAAATAGGCTTTTTTTTCTTAATTGCAAAATAATAATAAAAAGATTATTGGTTTTGGGGTGAAATGTGTCCCCAACCTGTCATTGACAGAAATGAGATTCACTCCTTTAAATTGCAAATGAAGTAGAAAAAAATGGTTTGACTCACAGATTCTTGGTTTTCTTCTTTTTGATACCTGTTTTTCCTGTGTCACATTTACAGTTTGTCTTGCCACAAACCTGTGGAAGATTTACAAAAGACGTATTTTCAGCTACTAATTCAATTATTTTCGAATGTGAATCATCATTGAGGTTTTGACAACAGACATGTTTTACCATATTTAATTCTAGTGACATCAAATAAATTGTGGTATTTGTAATTTAATATAGATGAATTTTGTACGCACCCTCCTTCCAGTGAAGAGAAGACAGATCTGGTGGACGGATCCTCCATTCTTGGTGAGCTCTTTCCTCAGGGTCTGTGGCGAGGGAACCGCCCAGCGCTCCGAAGGTTCCCGCTTGGCCTCTATGCAGTCGATGGCCTGATCGGAGATGAAGCGAGGAGACCGAGGCTCCTGAAGCAAACTGCCCTCACTGTGCGTCCGTCTGTGGAGGGACCGCTGCACACACAAGCCCCCGCTCTGCTGCCCACTGCTAGGAGATGACTCCACCATACTCCTCCGCTTCAGAAAGCCTTCATCGCTGTCCTCGTCATCTTCCTCCTCCTCCTCCTCATCATCGTCAGTGGACGGTGAGGTCAAAGCATCTGCATTGAAGGAGCGATCCAGGCACAGCCTAGGAATGACTAGAGGTGAGGAAGATGACGATGAAGATGTGGGTCTGGCGCCAACGCTGATAGTCTCGGAAGCGCTCTCGCCCTCCCCCTGCTCCCTTTTCTCAAGTTCTGACTCTTGGCCACCTCGTTTCATCTCCTTCTTTCTGTCCTTCCAGATCTCGGAGGTCTCCAGGTATGGAGGTTTGCATGCGTCTCGAGAGGTCGGAGCGGTTTGGTTGGCATCTCCAGTGCTGCAGTGCAGGTCTGGGTAGGAGAGCCGCTGAGCTGGAGCGCTGCAGTCGGTTCTTCTCATGATGGGCGATGCAGAGGGGCATGATGGGGAACAGGGCTCAGATACACTGTGAGGGCTGAAGCCGAGCAGACCCAGATCAGCAGCCTGTTCAGCTGCTTTTGGTTCCAGCATCTGTCAATACACAATTGAAATCAACATTTTACAAATGGCCCTGGATTTAACAATTGCCAACTTCTGTATGGCTATAAAGACGGAGGAAAAGCTGTTGATGAAAAACATGAATGCCATTTTGCACAAACAATAGCATAAAAAGAAGCTCTCAGCTCTTGACACTTGTGTATCCATCCAATGTATTTGTGTATCCACACGAAAAACACACACACACAAAAAATAATGTATATTTTAAAAAAATAATGTGTTTTGTAAAAAATGTATTTTAAATATATTTTATTATACATACAGTATATATATATATATATATACACACACACACACACAGACACACACACACACACACACACACACACACACACACAGACAGAATTATGCATCATTCAAACTGAGTTATAGCCTATGCCAAGTCATTTAGTAAATAAATTAATTCACAAACACTGTAAATGAATCATTGCTCATCATTTAAAAAGCCACACTTGCCCTCATGTTTGATATAAAAATACAGTACATTAATTCAATTCCATTCAATTCAAGTTTATTTGTATAGCGCTTTTCACGATACAAATAGTTTCAAAGCAGCTTTACAGAAAATTGTACATTTCTACATTATATTTAGGGGTAGGTTATTAGTGGTGACTATGGCAGAAATGTACAGTAAGAATCATGCAGTTAGTTACAAATTACACGTAATCAAACAGACGGTGAACACTATTAACTGCAATGATTATATGTTGCAATTAAGCAAAATTTGGTAGTTTTATATGTTGTTCCAGGATTAGCATCATCTGAGGTCTTCTGGGGGGTTGGGGTTTCAGAGACTTCAAACATTAATTGCAATCAATTTTGTTATTTGTTTATTTAATTTATTTATATACTGGGGTAAAACTGATTCCCAGCAAACTGGAAAATTGGAATGGCGTAAAAAAAATCTTGCTATTGGGTTTTTATGATTTTAGACAAAATAGATTAAAACAAGAAAATAAGTATGTTTTGAAAATACTGTTATTATTTTTACACATATATCATATCAACAGAATGTAATAGCTAAAAGCTTAAGAAAAGTAGAAAAATATGAAACCAACTACCTAAATAAATAAACTACATTAGAAATGAATGAATAAATGAAAAAAATAATAATAATACATCGACTCTGCAATACTCCATTATACTCAGTACTGTTTTCTAATACCAGGGGGACAGGTAGAGAGGAAATGGAATGGCAGAAAGAGAAAATGAAAGAGAAAAAAAACATGAACATTTTATTTTATGTCTCCCTATCTTAGAGGAAAAGGTTAATGTATTCATGCGCCCTACACATCCAGAAGATCTGAGACAAGGAGGCAAATAAAAATTACTGATGTGTGTAGATAGAATGCCAGAAGTCCTATATGATGCTCACTCAAGTGTATGGTACACACTTTGTGCTATAACCTAGATCATTAGATAAAAACATACAAGATTTTACTTGAACAACTTCACACTATAGTCACATTTTATATCTTGTTAAGATACAATGCATTTTCAAGCTTAAATATTTTTAAAAAATTCATACATCCAACATTCACACACACACACACACCTTTATGCCAATCAGATCACACTGAAAGTGCTATAGATGAAAAACCCCTATTTCACACTGCAAAACCCAGTCACACTGCAAAAGCACAAGGCACACACAGAACAGGCAGAGAGCAACATGTAAAAGACCTCACCTTCGTAATGTTTTGTCCCTACAAGCAAGTAATGTAGTCCTCCATCATACTAGCATGCATTACAACAGCCCTGTTTTCTCTCTCTACACTCTCTTTCTCTCTCCCTCTCTTTCGCGCCGTTACATGCGCGTGTCTGTTTGTGCTAGTCTGATGATGATGTCGCTGCTCTCCTGATGTCACTCGCCCACCGAGTGGAGAAAGTGAGAGAGAGCATGAATAAGGAACAGAGGAATAAACATTATGCTTAACTCGTACGTGCACTGTATGGAGTGGAGTGAGCGTCTGTCACATAACATAGTCTGCTGAAGTAGATCACGAAATCATAATTGGCCATATTTATGTTCTTAAAGACTCCATGAACTCAAAATTTTCTCAAGAATTTTGTGGTATTTGGTCCTGGTGTTTTAGCTTAAAACCATTTATATGATCCTGTACTCCCAAATGTTGATGAAAATTACTTTTTACTCATTTAAAATTTACAGGGAAAACACCCAAAAAATATTAATGTTGATGTTGCTCTACACAGATTTTTATTCAATCAGATTCTCTCTAGCATCATGGTTCATGACTCTGACTTATTAAACTCTACAGTACTGTCTACAGTATCTACAATGTGTGTATATATATATATATATATATATATATATATATATATAAAATCAAAATGTATTCAGACACCTTCAACATTTCTCACATTATCACAGTTTATTCGCTATAGTTTAAAAAAATGGTAATAAAATACGTAAAGAACTCAGTTAAACTGTGTCAGAACAAATTCATCTTGATAAGGGAAGTTGTGGCCTAATGGTTAGAGAGTCAGACTCATAATCTAAAGGTTGCGGGCAAGGCACCGAACCCCCAACTGCTCCCTGGGCGCCGCAGCATGGCTGCCCACTGCTCCGGGGGTGTGTTCACTTCACTTTCACTTTTAATATCAGATAACTTTGATAGAAAGGTATGTAATGAACTACAATCAATCAAAAATTATTCAGGTGTTAAATTTAAGTACACATTGTCCATGTACACACTGCAGTTAAATTCGGTTGCCAGTTCACCTTTTACTCCTTAATCGCGTTCTGTACACAGATAATTCACTAAATACGGTAGTGACAACCGCATTTACAGAAATACTACACAGTGTGTACAGAACCGAACTGAACAATTAGTTGTTAATGACGTATTTAAACGTGCATAAGTGTCTTCGTCTGTATGTGAGATGCAAGAAAATAACAGTGAAAGAAGTCATAACTTAGCACACAGCGTACATGAGCCCTGCGGTAAAGTGTCAGTGTTGCCAGATCTTTATAGAAAAAAAAAAACAACAAACAAGTTCAAGCACTAAAACACCCAAATGCTTTGTTTTATAACACCAAAACAAAAATCTCATATCCGCAACAGACCATTTTATTAACTTCATAAAGTGCCTATCTTTATGAGATAAGACCAAACAACATGCCTAAAAGCACTGGTAAATATGAGGACATGGCAACACTGCAAGACAGCGCTCTCTAAAGCAGCCTCCCGACCATAAACACAACGCAGCACGTCTATCAGCGGTAGTTTAGATAAAATCGACTGACAAAATAGTCTTTACTCAAAAAATGGCACATAACAAATGGATACATTTTTATTCTCTCCTGCAAGAAGACAAAATGTTGCTATAGTTACAAATGCGGGAGTAAGTGCTGTACACATATGGAGCAATAATTTACGGGACTCACTCCTGCATTTAAATACGGTTGTCACTCCTGAAACTTAAAGTGTGTACGTAGCCAATTAGATATTACATATTTAGGTCAACCAATTACCAAGCAATGCTTAATTCTGTTCAGTCTGTGGTGTAAAAAGTTTCCATTAGCAATTAAAGAAAAAACACTTAAACAAAACATGGTCAGGTGTCTGAATAATTTTTGGCCCCATTTTTTTTTTCAATTTTACTGGTAGTCCAGTGTATGACAAATGTTTGGTATAATATGTCACAGTTCACTTTATTTTGTTATCCTCACTTACATAAATGACCTATAGTGTCCAATAATTTTAGGTTTGACTGTATTCTTCATATATATATATATATATATATATATATACACACACTGTATATACACACAACATTTACATCCTGTATATCATATATTATGGGGCTTTAATACATATTTCTGGTCTTGCGCATACTATTTTAAAGGGAAATCTTTGTTTGCACAATCTTTGATAAAACTGCAATAATTTACTCCACCTCTGAAATGATTTTCCTTTTCAGGTGATGTCATCAAAATGTCATGTTATTTTCAACTTCTGCCCTGCAACCATAGACCTTTCTCGAACAAATCAGTCACTAATGACTAAAATGAAGTCCTGTCCTACTTTTTTTTTTTTTCATTGAATATCCCATTTCACTCAGGATACGTCACATTACAGAAGCATATTTCATGCTGATTTTATAGAAAAAGCAAGAGAGAGAGAAATTAAATACAGATAAAGCTCCTGAAATTCAAGGTCATTTAGCAGATGCGAGTCCTGTATATAAAGCCCTGCCTCTCCTGAGCGATAATACTCCATAACTGCTTAAGATATGCAGACATGCTGTGGTTAAAAGTGAGACCCACATGGGTGTTTTTGCGAGCGAGTGCGCTTGTGTTTGATTTAGTACCTGGTCAGGGCCTATTCTGTCCCTCAGGGAGAGCTGCTTGTCAATATTGTCTCTCAGACACTGAACGACCCTCCTCTTCTGCTCGGATGAAAAGGCTTCCAGGCTGAACAGACATTCAGTCCTCTGCAGAGACACACAAAGACAGTGTGTAAGCCACATTGATGGAGTGCTTATGAAATAATGTCTATGTATGTGAGAGAAAGGACAGAATTACACATCACAGTCTTATTAATCTGAGGCACAAGAAGGACTCAAACATTTTTATAATGCAAGGATATTCCACCTATAGACCATCTCTCTAAAGAAACCTCTGTTTCATGCGCTGTTGTGCAGGAGAACGGCATATGAGAGATGCAATCATACACACGCACACATTCATGTCAGTGTATGTGTGTGTGAGGTGTTGTCAGGGAGATGGGCAGATGGCTGGGTCGATGAATGTGTTTGCTCGAGTGAGCAGACTATGTTTTTCAGGCACGTTTACTCTGGAGAGAAAGAGCAGCTTTAAAGGCTCTAATATGTGACGTAAACCCCAGACGCAAGAAGCCCTCCATATAACAGCCGCACAACATTTACATCCTGTAAATGTTTGCCACAGGGCCATCCTGTCGGGTCAACGCTTCGACGGGAAATACATTACATCACGTGTGATTTGTAGTGCAGAGCACAGTGTTAAGCATGATGTGCTGTGAGCAGAGATCTGTGCTGAACGAGTGGGTCGGTGGTTAGATGCAGGATCTCACCTCTATCCAGTAGGAGATGTACAGCCGCAGTTTGTCTGCAGGAACTGGAGAGAAGAAGACAGAAGTGTGAATTTCTTCATCTCGAGGCTCTCAGGTTTTTTTTTTTCTGCCCTAACTCTGGGGTATGTGAACACCCACATGTACTCAGATATATGTCACCCATATGTGGACCGCAGAGTGCTATTCAACAGAGTACTATTCAAATTGACTAAAAACAAGGACTACAAGACATTACAAGGATATGTTCAGATTTTTATATTTATAAAAACTTAATATTTACATTAACATTGTTTTCATTAATTGAAATATAGCTGAAATAAAATATAAAATATAAATATTAGAATAAACTTGCTCTGACTGATCCTAAAATATAACAGTGCCTTTGTTTTGCCTCAGATTTTTTTCTAAGTACGTTTATAAAAATTACTTAAATGCCCTAATTGTTCTATGGCCAAATCCTGGCTTTGTTTAAGCCCCGTCTGTGAAACCGGGCCTAAAGTTCTAACTAAAACTGAAATGAAAATAAGTTAAAGCTAAATCTGTCAGTCCTCTGTCATGTGTTCCCGCCTCTTGTGTCCATATTTGGTTTGTTTCCTGTCCTTGTTTAGAGTGATTATTAGTTCATTCTTGTCCAGCTGTGTTTGTGTAATTAGCCTGTGTATTTAAGTTCCTGCCTGTTCAATTTTGTGTGGTCTGGTCTACTCGTTACTCCCCGGTGTTCCTGTCTGTGTCAGCCTTGCCTTGTTTTGCCCTGCCTTGTTTGGAGTCATTAAAGACTATAATTTTGAGTTTACTCCTCATCTGCGTTCCTGTATCCTGCTCGTGTGTGCACCGTGACAAAAACAAACATGTAAAAAGCACATAAAATTGCTAAAAATTTAATAAATACTATAATAGTATATAAATAATACTAAATGTAATCTTATATTTATTAAAAAATTAGGTCACTTAAAGCCTTTGTATAATGCATTATTATAATAGGCTTATTAAAGGGTATAATGCATTATAATTATTCATGATGTGCGTTGTAATACATTATATATTGTCATAGATAATTAGAACCAAATTTAAATTGCATAGTGTAACAATGAATTGATAAGTGTTATAATGTATTAACTGTGTGGTTACAAGTATTCATGAGATTGTACAATGCATTATAAGGTGCATTACAAGCCATAATTAATGCATTAAAACTACTTTTAAAATGCATTATACATAAAGGCTTTTAGTAAATTGTTACCAAAAATGATATATTTTCTGGGAGGAGTAGGGTTAACTAAAATCCTATTCCTTTTGGTCCTGTTCTGGTCAAGGGAAGCCAATATTGTGATATTTGGCCCCTCTCTGCACGTTTAGGCCCGTTTTTCCCAATAACGGACTTTAACTGCAAAGTCAAGTGCCTCGCCTATACAACTAACTTCATATCTGAAAGGACAAAGGTCAGCACAGTGATGGCTATTTCAGAAAGATGAAGATAGAATTGCCCTCTGTGCCACATGCTGCAGTATTTCTGTTCTCAGGAAGGTAAAGAATACACTGTCCCGCCCGCCCTGCTTATAATGGGCCATACCGGAGACACGGCCATTGTTCCCAGCAGACACAGAGAGTGAGGAGAGCTACGCTCTCATGACACACACATACTCATTCCCACAGTCCTGACGCCTCCTTCCCGACTATCGCTACTAGCACACAGTCACAAATAACACAGGGTGGACCTCCTTAACATCCCCTCTACTCTAAACAATCAACCCAGAGAGATGATATACAGATAGACTGAATCATTAAGACAGACTGAAAAGCTGATAGATAGAGTGATAGACTGACTGACTGACTGACAGATAGCTAGCTAGATAGACAGACTTCCTTATAGTCTAACATTTGAGCTCATTACATGTGAAGAAATTTAGTTCACTTCAGGATGTTTATCTTAAGCAGATGTAAACCAGGCACTAGCACTGCATTTGCTCTCACTCTAAAACGCAGCAACACATTGCAGGGCTCAACAATAAGAATAGCTGGATGGCCCAGGGCCAGTGTAAGAGTTTTGCAATAGCTGACAGAAATAAAACTCGTTCTGTCAGGCCAAAGCTGCATTGTCACTATGTTTGTTGATCATGCACATGTGCTTTTTGTTCCTTGCAAACTTATCTGGAATGTATTAAACATTGTTTTTTTGAATACTGCTCATTTAAATATCCCATAGATGCCAATTTTTTTGTGATAAAACCATCGAAAAAACCAGTCGTGATTTGCACATTATGCCATATGTTTTCAAGTGAAAGTATATGTGCATGATTTTTGAAAATCTTGTATAGCTTTTATATAGCAACATTATAGTAATGATATTATTAAGAGCATAATAAATAATGTGTATTTTTTAAAGACAATTATTTTTAAAGAAAATTATTCTTTTAAAGACATATGTACATATATATATTAGTGCTGTCAAACGATTAAATCGCGATGAACTTATCTAAAATAAAAGTTTTTGTTTACATAATGTGTTTGTGTACTGTGTATATTTATTATATAAATACACACACATACATCTATATATTAAGAAAAATATGTTATATTTGTATATTAAATATATATATATATATATATATATATATATATATATATATATATATATATATATATATACACACACACACACATGGAAATACATGGAAATATTTTCAAAATATATACTGTATGTGTGTGTATGTATATATACATAATAAATATACACAGTACACAAACATATGCAAACAAAAACTTTTATTTTGGATGCGATTAATCTTTGGACAGCACTAATATATATATATATATATATATATATTTATGAAGAGTTTACTTGCAAAAACATAACTATCAGATAACTAATTATCAATTTTCAAAAATCATGTTTTTTTCATTGAGTAATTGATCTCTATCAAACTGCAGTTGGGTAATTTTGATTCGTTTAAAAAATAACACAATGAAACACAATAAAAACATGATTTTTGCATGATATATGACATATAAAACATGATATATACATAATGATGCACAAAAAAAAGCGTTTTATAATGGTGAAAAATTATGCTCAGAAGGTAAAATTTCTGAGCAGAAAAAAATATTAAATTTTGAGCACATAATATGTATACACGATTTTCAAATATACACAGCAAAAAAAATAAAACAATATGCAGTACTCCAAAAACAGCTATCATAGCTGGACAAAAAAACATAATACAAAGTCTTCTACACAGAGTTAGTGGAAAATAGTAGTAAGTACCATCCTGCAGCTGTATCTCATTGAGGTAGAGTGGACTCTGTAGTACATTACAGCGGCCCGGTTCATCTTCCCTGGTCAACAGCATCAGATCTGTGTAGATGAACACTGTAGCCTATAGAGGGCGATACAGACAACAATCAAAACCACACTGAAACATCTCCTTCTGACCCTCTTATGTCACTTTCACTCAGCTTCTACCAAGTGAAGACAAACATAATTTCTTATAATGGAAAACGTGAGCCTTGATCTTTAACTGTTTGTAGCGTTCATTTAGACTGGAGAGCAAACGTAGAATGAACTGTCCTTTACTCGATGGTTTAAATAATATCACACACTTGTAACACCTATTAAAGTTACGATGAATCAGGTAAAGTCAAGTTAAGGTCATTAGGAAAGGGAAAAGCTCTGATTCCCACACAGAAAGCAGCAGGCTGGTTGCGCTGCTCTGCCTTTCATGGCGCCCACTGCCCAGGCTTGGAATTAGGCCAGCTTAATAAAAGCAGCTGATCTAAATCACAGGCAAACACACACACGCTCGTTCTAGGACACTGGAGGAATGTGTTTAGTGATGTACAGCTCATCCTTCTTAAACACTCTGATCTTTAGAAACTCTTGACTGCATTACTCAAACAGGTCTCTCGGCAAAATTGAGGTCAGCTGGCATGCAGACGGGGGCCCTGCGAGAGAGCACAAAGGATGTGACAGACTCTCAAAGGGAATCGCTATAGATACGAAGTCGGTTTTGGAGGCTATTGTGGCACTCAGAGATTTATCTTTGCACAATATTGCTCATGCTGAGGAAGCCGAGGTCATGTTATTCACAAACTGCAGGTTTCCTTTAAAGCTGCAGCAGAAAGAAATCTCGGATCAAGGTATCTGCTTCCACGCTATGTGGAGCACATATTTTGTGTCGGGCATTACTGTCAACGAGACAAATATTCCTGTAGTTCCCAAACGATCGTTCAGTGAAATGGATCTAATAGAAAAGGTAGTGTTTCGTCCATCTCGAGAAAACATCAGGGTCACCGGACTAGCAGGCTTTTAGAGGGGTATCATGAGAACAAGCTCAAATCTGAGCAAGCAAAATAGTCAATTCTCCTGAAAGGGGACACCAGCTCTAGGTCACCTTCAGAGCCCACAAACAAAACATTACAAGAATCGCTTCTGCATATTTTATCCAAGACGAGATGTACAGTATGTCTCTTAAGCTAGATTCCTGGAACCAGATCAAGGACTTGCTTAAAAGGATCTAAACGTCATCAATAGTTAAACAATGTAAAAACATTGCATATTTTGGACATGACAATGCAATCTGCAATGAATGTTGGCAGATTAATCAGATATAAAATAAAAATAACAAAGCCATCACATAGCTTAAAGGGATAGTTCAGCCAAAATATGAAAATTGTCAACATTTACTCACCCTCAAGTTGTTACAAACCTGTATGAATTTCTTTCTTCTGCTGAACACAAAAGATGATATTTTGAAGAATGTTGGTGATCAAATAATTGACAGTAGCCATTGACTTCCATAGTATTTTTTTGTTTTTCCAAATTATGAAAGTCAACCGTTTGGTTACCAAAATTCTTCAAAATATCTTCTCAACCAGTTTTGAAGGGTGAGTAAATGATGACAGAATTGCTTTTTCAATACATGGAAAAGAGCAGCATAAATATTCTGCTAAACTTCTCTTTATGTTCCATGGTAGATAGTGATAGTGAATTGTGATTTTTATGCTTTTATTTTTGGATAAACTAGCCAGTTCTCTAATATCTCAACTGTTTCTCCAACAGAGCAATGACAATAAAAGGAAAGCAAATGAAGACTTGTGCTTGCTTTAGATGTTTCTACTGAGAAACAGAGATTAGTTTCTTTCTCACAAGAGTTTTCAACAATCTCACAAATTGTGCACAGAATTTACCAGTCTGCAATCAAAGGTCATGAATCACCATATGAACCTAAAAATTTCTCATCAAAAAATTATTTGGGATATTGCATCCACATTATTTGTATGGTTGTATAGTCTTATTATATGCTAACAATTGGCTCATTAGCTATAAATACATTTGTTAAAAGAACACTCCCCTAATTAAAAAACAACAACAACAAAAACAACCTCTGAGCAACACATTTTCCTCTGAGGAGAGTGTGAGATAGTGGCGTTACCTTAAGAGCTATGTGTTTACTGTCATGAAGGATCATTTCCTCTGACAACATCAGGACTCTCTCTGGGCTGCACAGGTCCAGTGGCTGCAATGCAATTAAAGACTCATTACAGCTACACTGTGTGCATCATGTCAATCATGTTGCAGAAAGGTGTATCAGTATACAACACATTCTAGATTAACTTTAATTAACAGCATATTGGCCATTAAATTGGCATGAAATGCCAAGCAGTGACAGTAGTATGCTGTGGTGTGGCATATTATACTCCAACTATTTTAAGCAACATATTTGTTTAAAAAAAAATGCATAATTAATATACATATATATTTGTTATTGATAACACTTGTATAATACACTTAACACAAACCACTGATCTTTTACCTCTAGCATAATAAACCTGGAAGATAAACAGATACTGAACATACCTGAACAAAAACTGGGAAGATGAGAATCTTGGGGGCCAGACTGACGTATGTGCCATAGTTGGAGTGAGGCAGGTGGGACTGGACGATGGTGCAGTTCTGGTAGTTGGCAAAGCTCTGTCTGTAGGATGAAGGAGGCAAGGTGGTGGTCTTACTGTTTATAGACCTGCACAAGGTGGCTTGTGCTTGCAGCCCCCCATTCTGCAGGTAGTCTGGGCTCTGCTGCACTCCTCTGCTAGTCTGATAGATTCTTCCTATGAATCAACATGAAATAGCATCAAAAACATACCACACTATTATGATATTTTTTGTACATTTACCATGTTATTATTTGAAGTACCCTGGATTAGCATGCAAAGACCTCAAACGTTTAGGGTTGGTTCTTTTTTTACTTTTTAAAGAAGACTATTTCCTCAAAAATACAGTAAAAATGCTAATACTGTGATATATTATTACAAGTTACATTTCCGTTATGGCAAAGCTGAATTTTCAGAGAAGCAATCATTTCAGTTTTCAGTGTCATATGATCTTTCAGAAATCGTTTTATTATGTTCATTTGTTTTTTGAGAAACATTTCCTTTTATTATAAATGTTGAAAACAGTTATTTTTGTGGAAACCATGATTTTTTAATGAATAGGAAGTTAAAAAGAACAGCATAATTTAAAACAGAATTTCTCTGTGACATTATACATGTATTCACTGTCACGTTTGACCAATTTAATGCATTCTTTAAAAAATAAAACAAATCAATCAATCAATCTTTGAAAAAGAAAGCATTTCTTATTTCTTAAAAAACATCTTATTGACACCAAACTATGGACACATTAATCATTCACTCTGGTTATGAGCCTTGTGAGACTGCCATCGGTCATTTCATCACAACAATTGGGGATAACAATAACATATGTTATGCTTCTTTCCTAAAGAGCATGTGCTAAAATGTTACATTTCAAACAAGTCAACATTAGATCTTTACCTAAACATGTGGAACAGAAACATAAAACCTTCTCATAGGCTGTCTTACCTAGAGTTCCCAGTGTGCCATTGGAGTCAGAATACACTTGCTGCAATATCTGCAACATTAAACATTCAGATAAGCAACATGTTACCCCAGTCAGACTGAACATGAATACAATTGCTTTCATATTCCCACCTGGTTTCCAGGGCTGACAGGAGAGAGGATGATGTAGTTGTCACCGTTTGATGATGTCACACGGGTACCTTTGAGGGTCTGTGTTCGTGTTTTGTAGTCATTTTCTTCTCTTTTGCCAGTCCAAGACCACAATGACTCCCCTACTCCATTTCCTGTGTTATCAGGGCCACTTCCTTTTTTATGGCGACCCTGTTTGTGATTGGTGGGTCGAGAGAGTAAAGGTGGGGTTTTGTTTTGTGTCTTTGCAGTTGAAGAGAGAGAATCAAATCCGGAAGGTTTGTAGGAAGGTCTGTGGATAAGCCCCTCATAGTAAGGCTTCATAATAGGCACTGTCCTCCACACCACCACTGCGATCTCATTACGACAATTCCTGCAGGAAGAAGGATGATTTTAACAAGAAGCCATAAATGTATTTCAAAAGAACCACTGTTCCCATGTTAGCTCATTAAACTTTTATAATTAAAGGGCACCTATTATGCAAAATACACTTTTACATGGTGTTTGGACATAAATTTGTGTTGGCAGTGTGTGAACACAATCACCCTACAATAATAAAAATCCACCCACTCCTCATTTTTTAATTCCCTTTAAACCAAGTCAGTCTCACTAGGCCATTTTGACTCTCACCGCAGTGTGACATCACATTTCGGAGGGCCAGGCCACGGGGTCTGATTGACAGCCCTGCATTGCCATAGTTGCAGTGTTAACCTCAGCTGTTGTAAGCTGTCCTTCATTTTCTCCACGCAATCAATCCCCGTGCTCTGTGTTTGGATGTAAGACTGAACATAAGAGTCTTCATTTTCTCCCAACATCTGAGCTGCTGAGGACGCTGTGGATTACTTTCATTTTTCAAGGTAATCCGCATCAAGATCTACAAATATGTGTATCGCTCCAGACTCCTTTTTGAATGTCATGTGCTTAGCGTTTTAACCGTATTGGTGTGCATACATTAAGTATTTTTAACTGATCAGAGCCATGCTTGTGGGATTAGTTTGAGCTGTTCGTAGCACGAGATTCGTTCGGTAGCACAGTCGCGCAGCTCGGTCCATTGATCCACGCCAATGACAGGTCAGCACGGTGCGAGCTCCGCGCTGTTTCGTCCCACTTTCAGTGCATTTCACTTCCCATATGTACGGCTGAACACCGGTTCTCTCGCTCTCAATTATGTTGCTTATACCGGCTGTTTATTGCTGTAGATGCAAAGAGACATATTTTCCAGCTGTTATAATAAATTATCTGTGGGGTATTTTGGCCTGAAACGTCACAGACCAATTCTGGGGACACCCAAGACCAATATTACATCTTGTAATAGGTGCCCTTTAAAAAATGAGAGGTGACTTTAAAAAAGGAGTTGTTGTGAAACCAGTGGGTACAAAATATTGGCCAAAAACATCCCTACACACCTGATGGCATGAGCCAGTTCTACACACTTCCAGTGTTCAACTGGCTGGCCGTTTAGCTGCAATAATGTGTCCAGCTGCTGTAAACCTGCCTGGTGAGCTGGACCACCTAAACAAAATAAACAAAGACACTCAAGATCATAAACCAAAGTTAAGTTATCGAAAAGAAAAAGACAATGACACCTCTTTGATTTGTCTGTCTTGGTTACACTTTATTTTGCAGTGTAATTGTGTACACTGAAGTACTGAGTAATATTAATCAATAACATGTACTTACTATAGGGTTAGCGTTAGGATTAGGGTTACTGCATGTAATAATGCATAAATACATGTAAGAAGGACAGTAAAATTTTTACTTGTGTAAAAAGTGTTTACACAAGTGTTTTTTGATCACACTTTATTTTAAGGTCCCATTCTCGCTATCAACAAACAATTAACTAAGCTTTTGCCTCAATAAATTATTAATATTAATTATTAACTTATTAATAGTTAGCAAGGTAGTTGATAAGTTTAGATACTGGGTAGGATTAGGGATGTAGAATATGTTCGTGCAGAATATGTGCTTTATTAGTACTAATAAACAGCCAATATGTTAATAATAGGCATGCTAATAAGCCACTGTTAATAGTGAGAATTGGACCCAATACTAAAGTGTTATCTTTTTTCTGTACCTATATGTTTTGGAAATGTGTAAAAATTACAGTGTAACTGGGACAGCACCCTTTAAATGGACAACTTTTTACCTTAACTACCCCTAAACGGTGCATATTAATAGCTATTACGTACCCTTAAGGTACTAATATGCACCTTTTTGAGAATGTGGCAATACCATGGTATTTGAGTGCATTGGAGCGCCATGTAAATACTATAATAGACATGTTTTTTTTTTACTTCTCAGAAATATTTTAAAGAGAAACATCTGAGTCAAAGTTGTCAATCTTGTGCTATGAAGGAGCAGCTTCTTGGCAATACAATTTTACTCTGGCTACAATTTTACAATAACTTGGCAAATTATGAGGACAATATGAATAATGATAGTTCTTGAGTGTTTAAAATTACCTGGATCAACAGCTTGGACCCGTACAGGGGAGTCAGAGCAGATGGTGAAGCCAAAACCATCTTTTCCTCTCAAAATGGTCACCTGTAAAATAGCACATACATTTACACGATCACTCAAAGGTGTGGGGTTAGTATTTTTTTTTAGATGTCAATACTTTTATTCAGCAAGGATGCATTAAATAAAGACAATAATCTGTTAAAAAGGTTTGTTTGATATTTTTAACTTTATATTAATCAAAGAATCATGAAAAAATGTAATAAGTAGTGCATTTTTTTCCAAACTGACAATAATAAATGTTTCTTGAACAACAAATCATCATAATAGAATGATTTCTGAAGGATCATGTGACACTGAAGACTGGACTAATTGCTGCAGAAAATTCAGCTTTGCTATAACAGGAATAAATTACATTTTAATATATATATAGTTATATTCAATTATAAAAATACACAATATTATATTTAATATATTTAACAAATTTACTGCTTTTACTCTGTTAAATAAATGGAGCCTTGATGAGCATTGAATAGACTTATTTCAAAAACATTTAAAAATCTTTATTAAATAAAATTAAAATAAAAAATTGGGGTTCACTCCAAATAAAAGTCTAACTATATTCAATAAAAATCATTAATATATAGCATTCTTTAAAAAATAATAATAAATCTTTTTAATGGACTGAAATGAAAGTGACCTCAGGAACATTCAGGAAGATGGACCATCCACAGTCAGAGTACAGTGTAAGACCCCACAGTAACCGGGTCAGAGAGTGTGTCTGTGTGTGTGTGTGTGCCAGAAACAAACATCCCCCCTAAAGCGCCACTGTACCCCAGCAGCACGAAGACTGAAATGCCACAGCACCAAAGAGTCAGGGATATTAAAAACTACAAGCTGAGAAATTAGTCAGGGTTGCTGGGTGATCAGGGGGCTTTTCTTTTTCCCTGGCAAGAAAAGGAAATGACGGGGGGGAGAAAACTGCCATGGCACTGACAAACAGCAGACACAGAATATTTGGACAGTAGAAGTTCAAAATGTCAACAGAACCTGGAGCCAAACTAAATAGGAAATGTTGAAGGGGAGGGGGGTGTCTCACATTTAACATGACATTGACCGCACAACAACAAAGAGCCTTGTTTGGGGAGGGAGAGAGAATAAAAAGAGAAAAAGTGATGACAGCTTTAGGACTTTCACTGCCATTCCTCTTTTCTCTTCTGGGTCGATGTGGTCGCCCTCGTTACAAGCTCCATTAATTGCTGTGATGAAATAATTATCCACATTTCCCTTTTCCACTGCTCCTGGTTGTTGTTCAAGTTCAAGTTCAAACATGGACTGTCACCTGTGTGATCAGTGAAGTCAAAGTAATAGCATTACTGAATGAGGACTAGCTCTTGTTATGACAATATTCATTCATTATGCCATAATCCAGTTTAAAATGAGCAGAAAGGTCTTGTTCATCATTAAATGGAGTTTCACACATAAGAGGGGGATCAGACGACCTGATTTCATGAGGTGTTGTCCCAGTTTTCCAACAATTCACAAAAAATGTAAATATGTCCTGCTCTTGGCCGACTAAGTATCCTCAATGCCCTAGCTACCTTGTTTGGGACCATCTGTGGTTCTCAATAAGGAAAGCTGTTTCTTTGTCCATGCAACTTGATTTGCTTAGATTTTCATCTTCATTAAGTCTTCAGAATATTCTATTGTATATTATATTCTATTGTTTTCATTTTTATGGTTTTATGATGATTTAATGTATTTATTATTCTACTGGATGGTCATTTTTGTTCAAATTGATGAATATACATGTACATTTACAAATACATTTGTTATTATTTATAAAAAAAAAAATCACATTATATTAGAATTGATTAAAATGAATTTAAATGTATATTAAATGTCAACCTTTATATTAAATGTCAACCATTTTATGTTCTTTGCGTTTGGTTCATTCAAATGTAAAACTGAATATAACAGGCCAAGGCGGCGGCTAAAACACACCAACAGTACTGTAATGCACGAATCAAACTATCAAACATTTTCTCTTGCTTTGTTAAATAAACTATATCTCTTAAATCTTTTGTAACTACTGTTATTCCTATCATTACAAACAATCCTGGATAGGCACCTCCAACGAAATCACACCCTCCACCCCTCAACTTAAAAATCTGGTCACCCTTTTCATCAACTCCTGTCAATCACAGCACAAGGATATAGAAGCGGCTGCTTATCACACTGGTATCCCTCCTTGACCCCAACCCCACTTTTGTTTCTAATATTTCTTCCATATATTGACTAACTTTCATTAATGAAGTCATCCATCCCTAGGGAGCTGGAGATGCTCCAGTGCTTGAGCATTTCCATTAGGCACAACAGCTCAAATCTGTATTACCTCATCATTCTAAACTCTAAAGGATCAACCTTTATAATCTAAACGAAAGGTCTGAACTCTTACTACTACTTCAGCTGACATATTTTTATCCAAATCCACTTACGGTGCAAATCTGGAGGAACCTAGGTTTAAGTGCCTTGCTTAAAAATATCTTTAAACATTCAGCTTCACTGCTGCAATCTAATCTCAAAAAAAGAAATTTTACGCAACACATTTCATGAGGACTATCCCAGAACGAACACGCCATAACTCTTATAACACTTTCAATAACAGCCAAAAAATAAAAAAGCAGAGGGACAAACCTGTGGCAAGTTTCGTTCGATGCAGAGCCGACACAGACCGTGGATCGTATGCATCGCTCAACGCATATATGTCCACCTACATCTACGGCGCTCTCTTCAGTGTCTTAAATAAAAGTAAAGTCACACAGGTGATGCTGCTTCCCTTCACGCTCTCTCTAGTGTGGCTATGCATGCCCACTCATGGGAACTGCTCTGAGCAGAAGAATGACAGGAAACCACCTTCCACCCCCCCAGCCAGTGGCCAGGCAGTATGTCTGCTCTCGATAAGCCAACATGTTTCCTGAGTAGCTCTCAACAGTAGTGGCTGAACTCACTCTCTCTGCGCAGTGAGATGGAGCTCACTCCGATAGGCTTGATTTAGTGTAAACACAAACATTCATTATGAGCCAGAGACATTAAAGTACATTCGATGTTTGTTTAATGAGAAGCTGGACAAGCATAGGCTGACAGACGTGGAGGCCATCCAGCCCTTGCACAACACCTCGATTCACGAAAACAGCGTTGAAATTTCCGAAATCCTTTATTATACTTGAGCAGGATCTGTGTAAAAAAAAACACAGTCATTTCACTCTACCATAATCCATAGCTTGTTTATCTCTTACATCACCCTATCACTGATGTTCCAGATAAAACCAGTCATTGCCAATCAGAAATCCCTGGAAAGTCAAGTGCGAAATCTGAAAAATGGATTTTCGGGAAGAGAGGAAGGAAATGGAAGAATGATTAGCAGAGTATTTGACTGGCCTCCATGTAAAAATGCAGGGAACCAGCAAGAGTGTCAGTGGAGCGGGAATCAAACAGGGATAAATCATAAACACTGTGCGGGATTGGGCTTCCTATTGCAGCCACTTTGTTGGCTTTTCCCGTTTCCCAGCTTTGTCTGAGGAGAACAGAGCGGGCGGAGAACAGTCCTGGGAAAAGTTGCTCGCTAAAGTGGATGGGAGGGTTTAATGAGCGAGTATATGTGTGTGTGTTTGTGTCACACATATCCAAAAGCACATCCACACACCTCATATTTCTACTGTCAGTCACGCCACAGAGCTGCTTGTATTCCCAAGCTGATGTAGTCACATCTCTGATGGCTATGATGGCTGGAATACTCTTTTGACTACATGCAGCATCGTTAGCTGTTACTGTTGTTAGCTTAGCATAAGTCTGCCATATAGTTTCCAACACTAAAGCCAAAGCAATTTGCTCCCAACAATCCAGCAAAAGCGGAAGAATCGTGTTTTGCACTGCGCCTTTTCTAAACCAGTGTTATCATTAACTAAAAACTAAAACTGCTAAAAATCAACAATTAAAATTATCTGAACTGAAATAATATATGAATATTAGATGATTATTAAATTAAAATACATAAAACAAAAAAGAACTAATAAAAATTTGACAAAATTAAACAATGAAATCTGAAACTATAAAAATAAAAGCTAATTCAAAATATTAATAAATACTATAATATACTTTTAAATATGAATATAAAATATTAATTAATAATAAATAATTAATAAATAATAATAAATAATTTAAATAAATTACAGTTTGAAACATATTTTAAGGTCCGTCTAAATCTAAACTCATAAACTGGTTGGTTTTGATCATTCCTGATGATTCCATTATGAATTACAAGAAAACTGTAGTATTTTATAAATAATTGCATACTTCCATGTCTACTAAAAAAATTATCAGCTGGAATTTAGTAGTAGTAGTAATGTACAAACTACACAACATTTAACATTCTGAAGAAATATCAAGAATTGATTTATATTAAACACGTTTAACCATTAAAAATGTATTAATTTAGATGTTCCATCACATGAAGCACATTTTAGGTTACAAAATATTGTACAAAAATAAACATTTCAAATTCAATAAAAAAATCCAAATGATATTTTATAAATTGCACTTACTGTAAATGACTGCATGTTCTCTGGACTTGTGGTCTCGGGTCCAGCTTCATAGTTGGACGTAGCAGCTTCTGAAAGATACACAAGAGAGTCCCACGAGTCCCAGGCCGACAGATTGCTCTTTGAGTACATCTTAGCCCTGGGTAGAAACCTTTCGACTCCAGCACTCTTTTAGAGAGAGGACAGCAGAATCCGGTCAATGCTGTCTGCAGGCTTCAGCTGAAAGTGAGTGTGTCTATACCATGAGAGATGAACTCAACCCGAATCGCTGTGACACAGAGCTGACTGCCCCACAACAGAGAGAGAGAAAGAAATCTTCTCCCCTAAAAGCGTCACCCCCACCCCGACAACCCGCGACAGGCTCCCCCACTTTGTAACCATAGAGATTACGCTCCTAGGAAGCAATGTCTTTTTAAAAATCCTTCATGGAAACAGCATTCAAGAGGGATACAATACAGCTGGCTCTCTCTATTAAAGTCAGCCCAGTGCCTTGACTCAAGCCCCCTCTCTCTCTCTCTGTTCTCCTACACCTCTCTCTCTCTCTCTCTCTCTCTCTCTCTCTCTCCAATCAAACTTAATCTCAGCTGAATTTCTCTGACGGGACACGTGTCATTTCGGCCGCACCCCAGGAGCAAATTTGTTCATTTTGTGAGCAATAATTAAGATGATCTCTTACACACAACGAACAAAAAAATGACTGCGCCGAATGTTTTTTTTCATTGCAAAGGTCATTACGAAATGACAGTGGGAGGGAGACAAGATCTCTGAAGTGGATTTAAACTGACTTAGACACACCATGACGCTTCAACCTTTTAATTCTCATCTTATTCCTGTGGCTCCTCACAGCGCACACTGCGTCGGCCCCCTGGCCCCCGGCTCTTTGTTACAACTCTCCGCAGGGATGCTGTAAGTTTCAACACCGAGCCCTCTATATCCCTCCAAGAAGTACAAGGCAATGCTTGTTAATTTAACACAGCATTTGGTGAGAAGTAAAACATTCAAATTCCATTCAGACTCAAAAGTAACTTCCACTCCAAAGAGCTTGTTTGGTTTCAGTAATATCTATTATCATCTAATCTACTGTTGCTGAAGAAAAACTGTCATGTGGAATTTGTCCGTCTTCACTGCTAAAGGCTATCAGAGAGTGGCTACGATCCAACTGCGAAAGAGAGAGAAACTGCGTTTAATCTCACCAGCGGTCTGTCTGATGCGACGTGAGGCCACTTTCAGATGTTTGCTCCTGCCCAGCTCCTCTCCCAGGAGATAATACCAACCTCTGATCTCCTGTCAGCAGAAAATGTGAAAAACACAATTAGACACAGAGAGCCATGGGAAAAAGATGCTCTTTCCTTTGCAAGGTTTTGCAATTCCAATATCTGTTGACTTGTTAATGCATCTCTCATAGGGAGAGTATTAAAATCAGGCCCTGTGGCCATCGGCAGGTCTGTCGTGTATCCATGTGTGTGTGTTTGCAGCTGTAAACAGCTGATGCCCATTTTACTCTCCCGCTCAGCCAGATGGCATCATGTTATATAAAACATCCATCGGGTTTGATCTAATTTTTCTCAAAATATCACCCTCCGAGAAAGGATTTACTGTCTTAACACATGAATTATAACATTATAACATTGAATTTGACAACGGGACATAATGTAAAGGAACAGGGATCTCAGATGGGATAATTGTCATTCGTCTGTGCAGGCGGGCTTGCAGAATAAAGTCACGATGCTAGCGTGTTTGCAGTGTGCTGCTCTTAGTAATTCTAGGTCATTTTTCAAGCCTCAATGAGCAGTCCCATCGCCACTTCCCCCACTGTGTAATTAGACGATGGTGTGGAGGAAATGCTTTGACAAGAAGAGAATGTAATTAAGAGGAACGTTCTTTTTGATAAATATGAAATGCTATCTTTCTTAAAGCAAGCTGAGTTGTGTTACAATGAAAGAAGATTTTAGGTAAATAATGGATGATGTATCGTGGCAGTACATCTACGAAAGTAAAATCTGTATACTAATATATCACTTTTTGCTTTCCATTTCAGTCACGTTTTACAATAGCATTCATGTTGCATATTTCCTGAACCGCTCTAATTCAGCACATAAATATATACTATATATTCTATCATTCAAAAGTTTGGGGTCAGTTCAATTTTGTAAGAAATTAGAAAGGATGCCTTCATTTGATCAATAGTGACATTTGAGACATTCATAATGTTACAATTTTTTATTTCAAATAAAGTCTGTTATTTGCTTTTATATTTCTTTCTAGTCATCAAGTAATCCTGAAAAAATATAACAGTTCCAGCAATGTTTTCAACATTGATAATAATAAGAAATGTTTCTTGAGTACCAAAATCAGCATATTATAATCATAAAAATGCAGGTTTGCCCTCATAGAAATAAATTACTTTTTAAAATGTATTAAAATAAAATGATTATTTCAAAACTTAATAACATTTCACAATATTATTTTTTTTTTACTGTATTTTTTGATCAAACAGTTGCAGCCTTGGTGAGTAAAAGAGATTTTCAAAAACACTTTTATAAAATAACCATATTTTATATTCATTTATTATCATGTTATGTATATATGCATTTTTTTTTAGTTTAGTCATTTTTAATGAATGTATGGGTGTTGGGAGAAAGCAAAAAAAACACTGACCACTGTACTACAGCTACTGTAAATTGTTCTACATTTTTCTAATAAAAATACGAATCCAAATGATTTTCAAAGCATTGCAGGGTAAAAGCGCTTTGGGCAAATGTTAACAACAGGATATTTACCTTAGATGAGGTGATGAGGGAGTGGACACCAAAACTCATACAGCCCAGGAAGTCGCTGCGCCTGTGGGCAAAATCAAAAACTCTCAAAAAACAAAACAACAGGCGGGAATTTTTGAACTCCTGATAAAGTCACGACACATTCATATCGGTTAACCCCACTTAGATCATGTTCACTGTCCAGTGACGCTGATGATATAAAAAGCACAGCCAATAACATATTGATTTTGTACTGAGTGATTGTGACACTGCTGAGTGTCTTTTGCAGTGGGAAAATAAAATACATACTAGAACAATTGTACTTATGGTACACATATAAATAGCCTTTATCTACAGCTGTACACATGTAGAAAATCAACGCGTGAATGAAAAAATATGATAAAATCCTACCTGGAAGTTCGACTGCGATTCCACACGGTAAACAACAGCCTCTTCTTCTGATCGTCTTCATCCACATCTCTGCAACATAAATGCAACACTTCAAAAGCTCATCCATCAATGTCCAGCTTCATCCAAAAACACAATGGCCTTCCCCTCCAAAGACTTCAAAAAGACAGCCTTTTTTCAGCTAGCAAAAGAGAGACAGCAGACTCAGCCCTAAAGTCTCTTTCAGAAAGACTGATTGAGATATAGAGGCTGTCAGACGAGAGGTTAGAGAGCACATGATGTTTAACATAAATTATTCAACTATAAGATAACGCGACCCTCTTCACTTCCTCTTTTTAAACACCATCATACAAGTGCTCTGTCTGTAGCGAACAATAAGAATCACTCACAACATAAACGTCTCGTTGAAAACAGGACTCTTGCAGTCTAGAACGGTCCTGGTCTTCCATCGCTTGCTGTGGTCAACATCTGGAGCAATACTTATCTGGAATAAATAAACACGTGTTGGTGGTTGCTATTAAGTCCAATAGTTTAACATTGCTAGAGGATATATTCATCATACTCAGAGGGAAAATCAATGAACACTTGAATTTGGAATCGAGTGGACCGCTGCCAACACAACTGATGCTTTCTCATGCCTGAAACCTGCTTAGGCTGACATGAGGGTTCATTTCAAGGGCAGGAGTCCACAGAGGATTAAGTGACAAATAATGACAAAAATAATAGCACATCATCACCAGCAGTGACCGGGAAAGTTACTGCTGACTCTCTGCTAAGAGAGAAATAGGTTTGAGTTGTTTTAGGCTTATTGCAGTCATGTGACCTCACGTGTCGTCTAAATATTGTCTGCATGTCAAAATGCCCACCTTTACATATGAGTCACATGGTTTGTACTCTCTTCCCATGAGTCCTCTGGCCTCCAAAACTGTGAATAAAAACATGAGAGCATGAGTAATGAAGCTCTCATTTAATGAATTATGAATGTAAGACTTCCTCTATGAATTAAGTGCAAGTATAACTGGGTTATTAAAATTTGATTTTAACATGAGAAGCAGACTTATTTGAAAAACAAATTCTTAAAACTCTAAAATTATAAAGTACAAAATCTGTTCACAAACATGCTTACTTTGAACACAGAGCCACCCGCTGCCTGGAGTAACTGTCAGTTTGAGTTGACCTGTAGTCAATAGGGAGAAAAATAAAAATTATACAGTTTTGCCACATGCCAAATGAATTTCCATGACTTGACTTTTCTAGTCAATTTAATATCCAGTCAAGTAATAAAAATAATAAATAACTGGTCAAAAGTTAGTATATTATTTTTTATTTTTTTTTAAGATTTATTTTTGCCTTTATTATGACAAGACAGTACTCAGACAGGAAGTCAAGTGGGAGAGAGAGAGGGGGACGGGATTGGGAAAGGTCCACAAGCCGGGATTCGAACATGCTCACAAGGCTATTGGCACCAACTACTATAATATTTTAATGTTTTAGAGAGAAATCTCTTACACTCACCAAGGCTGCATTTATTTGATCAGTACAGTACTATTGTGAAATATTATTACAATATTTTCTATTTCAATGCATGTTAAAAAATGTCATTTGTAATTTGCCAAAAATTTTATTTTTAAAATATGATGGCACAGCTGAATTTTTATCATCCATTACTCCAGTATTCGGTGTCACATGATCCTTCAAAATCATTATAATATGCTGATTTTGTCTATATATTTTCATGGAAACATCCACACAGGAATCTGAAACCTGTCATGGACTCACAGGTGTAATGAAGAGTTTAAATTATTAGAGCATAACAGTTAAGTCCAAAAGCCTGACTCAGCAGCTGGTGTTACACTAATATGTGCATTGACACACACACATTTCCTCCAGACCTACAGCAAAGCCTGGCCATCAGATCATTTTCTGCCACAGTTCTGTGACAAGTGCAGTCAAATAAAAGTGAATCTTTTCATCTAAATCAGTGGTTCTCCAACTGTGATTGGTGGGCCACAGGGGGATTGTGAAGAACTTAAAGCAGTCCACAAACTGACTGAATGATTTACATAAATAAATAAACTAATAGACAAAAAGCAACAACAAATACTTCAATGGCTGATTAAGTTACTCGTAACAATGATTGTGTGACTAATTTGAGTGCTTATACTGTCATAGAAGTTATATACTACCATTCAAAAATCTGAGACTGCTTTTTAAAAACATGAATCTTACTTGCTCCAAACTTTAAAATGTTAGCATATATCAGTCTACATACTGGTTAGGTCCAACGTTTTATCTAGCTAACATTTTGCTGATTCCATTTCATTAGCTAAAACTAGCATGTAGCTAATTTCAATAAAAAGAATAAGTCTGGAATTATGGATTGGTAAAAGTGAGGTTAATTCAAATTTAAATTTTCTAAAACTGTAGGTGATTTTTAAAGATTTTTGTTGATTAATGTTATTCAAGCATCATTTGTGAACACATACAGTAGCTCAATAAAGACTCACCATGAGTTTGTAAAAGAAAAGATGATCTCTGCCATTGCCTGAAACAGCTCAGTGTCACTTTCTGTACCTTCTGACAGTCCATGTTAAAGTAAAACCACAGCTTGACTGATTTTAAAAATGCCCCAAATTGGACGCATCACACATGAATTCTCAGAAATGTAGTAAATTAATTCAGCCGTGATGCCTCATAGCTATTCAAGAGCTTAACTGCCACTATGCATATGTTGTCACTGGAGGATAACGGAAAGCAGGAGAAAACAAGCATAAATTTCAACCGCCTTGCATTTTGAATAGCTGATAAGACAGGAGGAGCTGTGATTGGTCAGAGAGCAGCACTGAACGAGTGAAAGGGGGGGAGGGGGTGAAGGGAGAGAGGGAGGAAGGTAAAGTCCACCTGCTATATTCATAATAAACAAAACCTATGAGGTCGCCCTTTGTGCTGATCTCAGATCAGTTACATTATTTCTCTTAATATATATATAATTGGATCAACAAAAACAAAACTTGAAAGCAGCTTACAAACACCTCTGATTTCTTTATAGCAAAGAGTTTGTCATGGACTCGAAAAACATAGAGACAACATTAAATGATCCAATGCAAAAATCGTATTTATAATAAATCATTATGTGAAATGTGTATAAATCCTCAAAAGGCCTAATGCCCTTTTTATAACTCCAGCTATAAAAATAAAAATGTGCTATCCCTGGCTTTTTTGTCTCTTCTTGATGACAGAACACCACTTTCTAAGAATATATTCTGAAAATACATATTACTGTTCTTGGAAAAAAAAAGATATTAAAAGCAGTCTTGAGGGCAATCCTTTGTTCTTGACCGTTAAAGGACTTTAATCTGAGTGAGTCATTCATTGACACAACAGGAAATCAAACAGTCACTGCCTCTTTAATTCCAGGATAAAGCCACCCCTCTCCAGAGGTTATATCTTTACTCCACAGATCTCACTGATGAACATAAGGAAAATAAGAACAGTGATTTGGTGCTGCTGTATAATCATGTTAACTCCATGATGAATCCATCATATGGCAGTGAATAGTAGGCAATGCATCCCTCTTCAAGAGCAAAACCATGTTGAGTGCATAAAGCATTGTGTTAAGCTCTGTTTCCTGGTCTCCTTTGGGAGAGCCATGGAAAATGCATGCAACTCACCATCCACACAGATAAAAATAACAATAAACAGCTTGTGCAGGGGATGCAGGATTTCAGTCTAATTAATTCAGCCATTATCTCTACTGTCTCCTCAAAAAACATTGACTGTTAAAAAAACATTTTCTTTTACTTGTGAGATGGGATTATTGAATCCCAAATCTTTCTTTTTCTGTGTGTGATATATAAATTCTGTAATTTTGAGAGGGCACTTCTTGATGTACTACCATCAGACATTATTGATAGTGACTGGAGACATTACTGATAGTCCGAATAAAGACAGAGTCCAATGTATACAGTATTACGCAGTATTTATGAGTTCAAAATAAAAAAAATAAATAAAAAAAAAAGTGTTTAGCTTTTTAAATAATTTTTGGGACCCAATTTTAATTCATTTATTTATTTTTTAATTTTTAATAATAATAACTTTTAATAACTGTAATGCACTCTAGCTGAATAAACCTCACATTTTTAAACTGTATTGTACATTTCTATGTATTTATTTATTTAATAACTTTTAATCAACTTAAGACATCCTTTCTGAATAAAAGTATTTCAAACCTTACTGACTTTTTTTTTATTAATTAGTTTATTTACATATTTATTTTAACCATGGTAATAGTCTGTGGTCTTATAGAATATGCTTCAAAAATATGCTAATATTTTATTATGTGAACTGATTTTTAAAGTACATTGATAATCTATCACTATCAAGCTAATAAAGTTTTTTAAAGCCATTAATTAAAGTTCTAAAATTTTACAGTCTGAACGGTAGTCCCCGAGTCTGAAAAAGGTTGAAAACTCCATGAATGATTTCCTTGTGCAGAGGGAAACAGTTACTTTACGGACAGATTAGTTTCAACACTGTCATCTAGTGGCACATAGTGCACAATATCAGTGAATGTTTAATTATCCGTGCATCACCATCAGAATGGAGCTAAATTTTAATTTGCAATCAGATGAACAATCATTCACCTTTTCCTTTGAAACCAGACGGGTGAATTTTCCTCCTCTTTTTGGGTGCAGATTCTGTACTGTTCTTTACTGCAGTTTTGACCACTGAGGCCACTTTAACTTGAGCAGATGAACTTTGGCTGACAGCTTTCCCCCAGTTCCTCTCAGCAGGTCTACCAGCACTGAGACTGCAGGAATCAGAGGATGAAACAAAAATATGAAGAAACTGAGAAAAATGCATGTCTACATAAGCAGTTCTAAACTAATTTAACTTCAGCACTCTGTTCTACATGATATAAATATGCAACAAATTTTATATGAATAGACAAACGAGCACCTTAACTGTAATCCCCACTATTCATGGGCTTTCCGTACAAAAAGAAAATATATTTCTGTATAAATTAACGATCGATAATGTATATTACCAATATAAAGAATAATAATTTAATAATACATAAGGAATTTCCGCTTTTCCACTTGCACTGAAAAATCCTAAAATTGTAGTATGTTTTCAGCAAACACATTTTTACTGATATACCATCACACATATTTTCATATGAAATGTGTAACTATGCAAAGTCATAAAAGTTTATTATTTGTGTTCAGCTTTATGTAAAACCATGCGATAAATCGTGAAAGAGAAATTGAGTGTTTCAGTATTACCAGAAAATAAATGCTGTGCCGTTTTTATCTTCATTTCTACATATATTTTTTAAACATATCAATAAATACATGGTCCATGCATATATGAAAAATATAATATAGCTAGTTGGAAATGTATTGTTAAATATATTGCATTATTCATTTTCCAGTATATTGCCATGTATTTTTGTTTCGTGAGGGATTCTATTATTCTAATTTGTTTGATATTACTTTGTGACTGTTGATATAGTTGTTAATTATGGCTAACATAAATTATAACACATGCATCATGCATTATTCCACTGGTCTGCTGTAACAGTTAATCAGTAGACAGTGGGTATTGTTGTGTGGTTTGTTTTGATACGGTCGTGCAGCATTAAACAGAAGCATTCCATTCATGTGCATTTTATGTGTTTACGTTCTTTACTTTGCCTGCTGGCTCACGGCCAATGGCCTTTTGTCCCTGACAGATCTGATGTGAGCCACTGAAGATCTCCTCTCTCTGCTCTCTGTAGGCCTGGTTCTTTCTCTACACGGCTTCTTTGTTGACGGCCCCTTGGGGAGGACTGGATCCTGTAGTCGAAGAGATTCCCTGTGAAGTCTGTTCCTATGGACACAGCCGGAAGTGTTACAAGGTTAGTGCACTCGCTTCTGACATGAATTCTGATGATAGAGTGATAGACACGTGAACCCTGCAGGAAGCTTTCAAATGAGCTTAATTCACTCAAAAAAACTGATTAACTCCAACAATGAAGAAGTCCTTTCAAGAGTTGCCAGAGCTAAACTGACATAAATGTCACACTACTTTAACATGAATTTGATGTATGAAGCTGGTGTTCTTCTTTGACTTTGTGTTAATTTGTTAATGATTTAATAACATTTCAGAAATTTAAACAAAGCGTGTCAATGATTAGGTTTAATTAAGGTTTTCTGAACATGCTGAAGGAAATTACTTCTGAAAGCCCAGCAGGACATCAGGTGCTTGCAGCAGTGGGGAGGTCAGAGGTCACAGTTCAGTGCACAAAACTGCATCTTAAGTTGAAATACTCAGAATTTATGTTTTATTACTTCTGCAAATTTTAATTCTAATACATTTATACATCTGCTTCTAATAATTGGAATTTCAAACTGATTTAAAAATGTATTGATGTCATTGCACTAGATTAAAAAATAATATCAAAGCAAGCATATTTGCATTTACATTTATTCATTTAGCAGACGCTTTAATCCAAAGTGATTTACAATTGAAGAATACAACAATTTGAATATTAGAATCAAAGACTGCAAATGCTCACTTTTCATGCAATACATTACACAAATGGAGGTTTCTTAGGTTTTAAATGATAAAATATGTATATCGTTATACATTGATGTGGATAAACGTTGGTTACTATGCAAGGACACATGTATGAACTTCACACATCCACTAAAAATCACTACATATCAGTTGGTAATGTAAATAGATTATCATTATTACTTATTATTACCAGCAGAAATGGTTCAGAAAAGTTCAAAAAATGGTTCAGAAAGCATCGTTTGTTTACAGATTTATCTTCAAGATTCAACTTGGTTTGATATCTTTACTAGAATAGAATAGGACTGGTGGAAATGGTTGTAGACAGAGGTTTAGTACATAAAGACATTCAAAAGACAATTTGTGAATATGCAAGTATGCATTACTGCATGCAATGTACAACGCAATGCATTATTAGATAGATAGATAGATAGATAGATAGATAGATAGATAGATAGATAGATAGATAGATAGATAGATAGATAGATAGATAGATAGATCTAAACTATTCCTAATATGCTACGAATGATTACTAATGTTCATGTAAACATGGATCATACCGTGTTTTAAGCTACGAGTGATCTTCCAATGACATTAATACTTCCTTTTTTTCTTTTTTTTAGTGCCACTGTAACGTTATATTGTTTTGTTCATAAACAGCATTCAGCTTTCCAAATAGTGTGTATTGACTGTTGTGCGGTCGAATAGTGTTGTTTCTGTCAGCAGAGGTAAACTTGAAATCTTCACAGCTTTATCGTCGGTGTAATAATGAACTTGTGGCTTGAGCGCTTCGGTGATCGTAACACCCCTTCAGTTCCTCACAATGGGCTGGGGTTAAAGAACCATTGTACTGCTTGAGCTGAAAAGCTGAAAACTGCCGCATTTCAAGCCGCACAATTAAGAAATAAAATTACCAATTACGATTTCTTCCATGTTCGGTCATCGCTTAGAAGTAAATCTTAAACCGCCATAACTTTACACTGGCGCCAGTTTATATTGCACTGCATATTTATAGGAATCTGTGAGTTTAGTTAACTGTCTGTATTAAGGGGTTTCTCAGCAGGAGTTTCCAAACGTACCCGAACATATTCCACAGCTGAATGTCATTTACACTTACCTTTCTCTGATGTCCATATTTTGCGAGTGTTGTCTGCTATAATCCATCTTCTTTACAAACACAAATTCCCAGCTATTATGTTTATATTTACCAGCTCTGAGTGGGACATTCAAACTACAGAAACTCCCCCCATCCCGCTCTGGAGAGGAAGTGTGTGGTGCGCTGCAGACGCGCTGATGGATCTCTCCACCAATCCGAGAGCTGCATTTGAAACGCACGGAGTTTGACTGCATTTTCACAAATGTCTAAAACTCAAGGAGACTGCAAAAGTATTTGCCCCAAGGGAGTAACTGTTCTTTGCACAGTAGTTATATATTCCTTCTTTTACAATATTTGTGCTGGGCTCCAGTCATCCAAAAACATTTTTGTGTACTTTTTTATTTAAACGTGTCTCATAGTTTGTGCAATTGTTTCTTTAACAAGTGTTTCTTGTTTTCCTTCACTAACAGAGGTTATGTTTTTCAAGTGAGGCACAGTAGTGTCTACCACTGAAGACGTTATAGTTGCCAGGTGTCCAGAAAGAATTTAACTTTTTTTCATCCTCCCTTTTGACTGTTAGCCAAGTACACAGTAATGTATGTCAATGGAAGTCGCAGTACAGTTTTTTCCCTTGCAAAACCGTTTTCTTTGTTTGTCTGGCACATTTTGTTTAGTTTCTAACTCTTGCGCTCTATCTTTTCTTTTTCTATCTTCTCTATGTTTTCTGTCTTTTAATCTCACAGTATGATTTTATACTGTATGTCACAATTTGACTTTATTTCCTATTTTATTTAGCTATACTCTGGAAAAGCCTTCTGTAAAGAGACAATTAAACAGTCAAATGTTTCAAATGGTCTTATATGTTAGGATACGCTGGAGACAAGTCATAATATTGCCACTGTTTTTTGCAGTAATAGTTCTTGTTCAGCTATTAACAGTTCACAATTAAGTGACACCTCAAAAGGCAAAACAAAAGAAGGGCTTGTCGCTAAACAAGGACGTAACGACACATGGCATGTGGTCCATTATAATGTGAAAGCACTCATTTGTGTTAAACAGTTGGAACACCTTTGACCATCAGCACAACAGTAACTAGAGATCTTCACTTGGGAATGATTTCTTTACTGTAAAAGTAAAGAACATTTCTTAAAACGTTTTAGTGAAAAAAAATAGCAAATATAATAGTGAAATGACATTGTAGTACAAAACAAGGTGAGGTTTTCCATTGCTAATACAAATTTAAGAGGTATAATTGGAGAAAAAGTTATTGTATGTACTGAAAAATATTTTTGTATTGTAAGTACAAATACATTTTTCAGTACATGCTGTATTAAAAGATCACATTTTTGTGGTACAACAGGAGAAACTGACACAACTGTTAAAAACGAAATACTACCACTACTGGTAGCCTATATATAATAACAGGAAAAAAATAGTTTTTACTGTCATGTACGGCACACCTCCTTCCTCATGCCAAAGCACTCTTGCTGTATTTCTATTGATGAAACAAATAGGCCTACATTTTGTTATTGTTGACCCACTTAACATAAACAAAGCCACACACTGTAAATCAAGCACAACAGCATTATACACTTTGACCCTACAAACATCTGACTCCAGCAGAGACTGGAGGTGAATGAGAACTACATTACATTGATGTCCAGTGTAGCAGTAGTTTCCCTGATTAGCTATTCATATCAGTGCAGCTAAATGCTGATCAAAATTGAGTGCTGTAAAGAATATTGTGAATCAGCCAAAGGGGGTTGAAAATAACTAAAGAAAAACTCAAAATTAGTTTGTTCACACATTTTTCCTCCCTATTATGTGAGGCATTTTCAAAAGCCATCTGGTCTTTAAAAACAGCCAGGAAATCTGTGGTTTACTAAGTTATCTGTAGTCTACATCAACTGCACAGAGCATTCATTGGTAATTGGGGAATTCCCATCAACATCTAATTTCCTCAGCTAAGGCTGATGAACTGGCTTTGAGCCTCTAATAGGGTCAGTTGTGCTCAGCAGATATCCATTCATAAAGCAGATTCATATTTGCATTGCAACTATTTCAAATAATCCTGAAAAGAATGTATCAGGTTTTTCACAAGAATATTAAGCAGCAGTTTTCAATACTGAAATATTTCTTGAGCACAAATAGCATATTAAAATGATTTCTAAAAATATTAAAGTTATCTTTAATTGTAATAATATTTCATAATATTACAATTCCTCTTCAGGAACTCGAGCTGCGTCTGGAGACGCTTTGGGGGCGCCTTCAGCGTTACCGGCTCTGAATACAAGTTAAATCTTTCCAATGAATGAGCGAGACGTCACGGGCGAGGTGACGTAATGACCAGCTGGTATAAAAGCACGTGCAGTGAAACCGGCGTCAGCTTTTTGTCATTCAGCAACCGCTACTCTGTGTGTGTCTGTCGATCTATGAGGTAAGTCTTATTTAGTGTTGTTTGTTTTACAGTCACTTGAAATAAGCTCCATAATGTCTTTAAGTGCAGGGAACTTGCACTTGGGCAAGAGCAGATCGCATTACAGGCTGTGTGTTCTTCACTGCTGGGGATGCACACAGTCCGTGTGTGGTCTGCTTGAGAGCAGAGCACGCAGAATCAGCTCTTGAGGGAGCTGACTGCCTGCTTTGTGAGCGTTTGTCACTGCGTATGCTTGCTCTCAGAGGGCTCTCTTTGAGGAGGGAGCTTTCACCAGCGTTCCTCGTGGTACCGGCCCCGCTTTCGCCGAAAAGGGCGGGGAGGCAGCTGCGCTCGTGGGGATCGCAGATGGATCAGGTGGAGGGAATGAAGACGTGTGATCCCCTATCTTCTTCCTTTCCATCAGATCCAGCGCCCACTCTCTGGGTTCGGAAGCCCGCACCGCGGTTTCTTCCCCCCAGAGAGAGAGGGCTTATTGTGAATGAGGATCTAGTGAGATTGCGGGGATGGCACTTAGATCTGGCTGATGGGTTGGAGACGGGTTCACCCTATCTCCACCGGCATTCCCCAGAGCTAGCGCTCTCGCTCGGGGCTGGAAGCCCGCGGTGCAGTCTCCCCCCCCCCCCTTTGGGTGAGAGCTCGCTGTTGCAGCGTGCATTGCCGAGGCGACGCATGCATTACGTCATTCTCGTTCATATTATGAATCCTTTTCATATCAGACTGTGAGACCCAGGACTTCTGAGGGCCGGGCCCTCTGGGGAAGAACGGTGTACACCGCGGTACTCTGTGCCCGTCTCTCCTCAGTGCCCTCAGGAGATCGGTCTGCCAACCCTGCCACGTACGGTGTTCCAGGGCACAGTGATCTCCAGCGAGCACACATCTCAGTTTTTTCCACCCAGAAACGTAGCAGAGCTGAGATGCTCGCCACCCCTTCGGGGGTCTCTAGAGCAGCTAGTTTGGTTTTCTCCTGCCAGTGTGCCATTCCAGGATACCAAACTAGTCACTCTGATTACACCAGAGGCCAGTCTCCAGAGACTGGGTCCCTTAGTGGGCACCTGGTGGTGTGGGAGCCCCTGCCAAGCGTGTCTCATTGGGTCCTGCGTTGCAGGCTCTGGTTCTACCAGTGTAGTATTCCTAGAAGATGACGGGTCTGAGGACAGTCGATTCGATAGGAGACTTCGGCTGAGGCAGTCCTGGTGCCCATGGCCCAGGACTCATGAGGGCAGGTCCTGCTGGGGAAGAGCGGTATACACCGCCGTATTCGGAGATGATCGTTTATCCACCCTGGAGCAGCTAGTTCGGCCGTTCCCTGCCGGTGTGCCGCTCTGATTACACCAGAAGCCAGTCTCGAGAGACTGGTTCCCTTAGTAGACTATTTCGCAGCGTGGAAACTACTGCCAAATGTGTCTCAGTGGGTCCTGCGCACTGTAGAGTGAGGCTACAGAATCCAGTTCGGTTCTCGTCCACCTAAATTCAACGGCAGGGTCTGGTAATGGAACAAGAGGTAGATACTCTCTGAAGGAAGGAGACCATCGAGGTGGTTCCTCCTCACGAAAGAGAATCTGGATTCTACAGCCGGTACTTCATAGATCCAAAGAAGGATGGAGGGTTGCGTCCCATTTTAGATCTGCGTCAGTTGAACCGCTCAGTCAGCAGACTGAAGTTCAAGATGCTTGCACTCAAGCAGGTCGTGTCTCAAAGCAGGTCTTTCTATGTCTCCATCCTTCCCACTCACAGGAAGTTCCTGAGGTTTGCTTTCGGGGGCAAAGCTTACCAGTATCGGGTTCTTCCCCTCGGCCTAGCACTCTCACCCTACACACACTACGAAGTGTGTGGATGCTGCGTTAGCTCCGCTGTGGCTACAGGGCATTCGCATACTCAATTACATCGACGATTGGTTGATTCTCGCTCAATCAGAGCGGATGGCGGCTCAACATCGAGATGTTGTTCTCGCTCACATGAAAGTGTTGGGGTTAAGACTGAACGCCAAGAAGAGTGTTCTTTCTCCATTACAGAGAACCACTTATTTTGGTGTGGTGTGGGATTCGACCACGGTGCAGGCACGTATGTCCCCTGCTCGGATCTGGTCGATCCTCACGGAGGTCAGGAGAGTGAAAGAAGGCCAGTCACTTACTGTCAAGCAGTTTCAGAGACTGCTGGGTCTGATGGCAGCTGCGTCCAAAGTGATACCTATTGGCCTGCTGTACATGAGACCCCTACAGTGCTGGCTCAAGACCAAGGGGAAAACCGCTTCGCATGATCATGGTCATGCGGCGGTGCCTACGTGCCTTAGACATGTGGAGACAACCTTGGTTCTTGTCTCAGGGCCCGGTGCTGGGAGCTCGGTGTCGCCGCGTAACGCTAGCGACGGACGCGTCCCTCACCGGTTGGGGAGCGGTCATGAGTGGCCACCCTGCCCGCGGTCTATGGAGGGGTCACCATCTCGCTTGGCACATCAACCGGCTGGAGATGCTGGCCGTGTTTCAGGCTCTGAAACACTTTCTCCCAGACCTAAGAGATCACCATGTGCTGGTGCACACCGACAACACAGCGGTGGTCTCTTATATCAACCACCAAGGAGGTCTGCGGTCGCACCCCCTGTACAGGCTGGCGCACCAGATTCTTGTGTGGTCCCAGTGCAAACTTCTCTCATTAACAGCAGTTTACATCCCTGGGCATCTCAGTGTGGGAGCAGACATCCTGTCGAGACAGGGGCCGTGGCCCGGGGAATGGATGCTTCACACTGAGGTGGTGAAGCAGATCTGGAGAGTGTTTGGCCAGGCCTGGGTTTCCGTTGTCCGGTAATTGCCGGACATTGGCCGGAAAAAAAATGAAATGTCCGACAAAATTAAATCTCTCCGGACAAATTGTCCGATTAAAATGGTCTAATAATCCCGCCCCACTAACACAATCTGAATTTGAGAATAAGCCTAAAATGTATAAAGCAAAAATACACCGACCTTTGGCTATGTTATAAAGGAAAAGGCTCTACCGTTTGAAAGTTATTAAACAACATCGCATGCTGCATTTAAAATAAAGCGCACGCCTAAGGGGCCGCTCACATATCGCGTCTTTTGCGCGCTCAAGTTCGTTATTTCAAATGGAGACGCACGGTATGCGCGCTCATAATGGAAGCGACGCGGTCGCGGTGCGACGCGCTCGTTTTTTCCAGGCGCGTCCGCGCCGCATCGAGATAAAAACATCTCAACTTTTCAGAATGCCGCAAGCGCACCGCAGGTCATGTGACAAGAACCAACCAATCAGCTTCCTCACCTATTCCGTTACTTTGTAACCTCAGCAGCGTTTTTGAAGTATGGGGTGCACCCAAACACTGCGGCGTTTTTTACTTTTCTTAGTAAATAAATCTTGTAACAGAATTACAGCAAGTGTTTTTCGGTGTTGAAAATCCATTGCTGAAATTTCCTTGCTGTAACGGAGAGCGCAGCTGATGGTTGTTTATTAACGACAGACGCCTCCGGAGCGCAGCCGCCCGAGCGCTTTGGAAAAAAAGAGAAAGCGGCGCACCTAGCGTTTTCCACGCGTTTTTAGGCGCGATATGTGAATGGCCCCTGAGACGTCTATTTATAATAAGCGCAGCATTCTTTTGTAGGCCTATAATTCTAATATCGTTCTCACCTATTATATTATCTTATGCTCTTCAATAATATGCAGAACCAGCGATCAGAAGGATTATTTGCCATTTTACAAGCATTGAGTCTGCGGACACCGCTCCTCTTATCGATGCCATAAGCCTGCGACGTGATGCCCTCGCTGTCATGACAGAGCTCCGTGGCTATGGAGGATTGCATTTCTCCACAGCCTGCGAAGTCCTCATATGTGATTTCAACGAAATGTATCCAGAGTGGACCAAGCTCGCCAAGATAGCCTGTGTAATCCCTGTCTCGAGTATTCCTGCAGAGAGGGGGTTCTCGCTGCAGAATCGGATCAAGACGAAGCAGCGAAGTCGCCTTGCGGAGAACAAGGTTACGCGCCTTATGCGCATTGCAAGTTGTGGAGAGACTCTGGGAAGTTTTGATTTTAAGTCGGCAGCTGCACAATTCAGCACTGCAAAACAGCGTAAAAAGTAGCCTAAAATGACAGTGTTATAGGCCTAGTCATTTGTTTGTTCCAGTTAATTTGACAAGGAGTCATTTCACGGTGGCCAATTTAAATGTTACCAGTTAAATGAGACATATTGAGAGTGTATAATTAAGTTCGCTTGAGTAAAAACAATATTTTATGTGGGGAAGGGGGATTGGTTTGTTAAACTATGAATGTGAAACCATAGTAAAAACAATTGGCGTTGATTGATGCCAATCGGACGTTCATGTTTTTTTCCGTCTATTTGAAAGTTAGGCTAATAAACGTTGCATTCTATACGGCCTGATTATGTCATTTTTGAAGTTACATAGCCTGCCTCCAGTTTTCCTCAACTTGACTAATTAAGAGGCGATATTTGACCGGCACATCACCAAAATGTCCGGAAAACGAAACCTCTGCCGGTCACTTTGACCGGCACCATTTTTTTCTAGCGGAAACTCTGGGCCAGGCTCAGGTGGACCTCTTCGCCACTCAGGAGACAGCGCAATGTCCCCTCTGGTACTCTCTAGTTCATCCAGCTCCACTGGGACTGGATTCCATGGTACAGACGTGGCTGAGGCTTCGTCTGTACGCCTTCCCCCCCGATTGCTCTGCTCCCCGGAGTTCTGGAGAGAGTGCGCCGGGACAGGGTCCGGCTGCTGCTAGTAGCCTCCGTTCTGGCCAGGCCGAGTGTGGTTCTCGGACCCGATTTCCCTCCTCGACGGCTCTCCATGGGAGATTCCCGTCAGGAGGGATCTCCTCTCACAGGCAGGAGGCACCCTTGTGTACCCCCGCCCGGAGTTATGGACGCTGTGGGTGTGGCCCCTGAGGGGGCACGGCTCATAACTTCCGGTTGAGACCATCCTCCAATCCAGAGCTCCCTCAACAAGGAAACTGTACGCCCTGAAGTGGAGACTCTTCACTTCATGGTGCAGAGATCGCCTGCTCGACCCAGTTAACTGCCCGGTTGGTACAGTGCTGGAGTTCCTGCAGGCTCGACTCTCCGCAGGGTTAACCCACTCCACCTTGAAGGTCTTTGTGGCTGCGATTTCAGCCTACCACGCCTCTCTTGGTGGACAGTCAGTGGGTAGACACCCCCCTAGACAAACGTTTCCTCCGTGGTGCACTGAGGCTAAGGCCCCCAGTACGGTCCCAGATTCCTCCTTGGGACGTGGCTGTGGTGTTGGATGCTCTCTGTAGGAATCCCTTTGAGCCTATTGAGGAGATCTTGGATCGCCATCTTACCCTGAAGACTATTTCTTCTGGCTATTTTTTCTCTAAAGAGAGTTGGGGATCTGCAGGCCCTGTCAGTGGCCCCTACTCACTTGGACTTTGCGCCCGGCATGGCCAAAGCCTTTTTGTACCCTCGTGCAGGGTACACCCCCAAAGTTCCTTCCGTCACGCCACAGCCTGTCGTACTGCAGGCCTTCAGTACTCCTCCCTTTCGGGAGCCTGACCAGCAAAGGCTTAACTGTATGTGTCCAGTGCGAGCACTGGACGCATACGTCCACAGAGCTGCCCTGTGGAGAAGGGCGAATCAACTGCTGATTTGCTATGGTCCCCCTAAGAGAGGTCTTCCTGCTTCAAAGCAGACCCTCAGTCGGTGGATTGTCGATGCCATTCACATTGCCTATGAGTCATCTGACCTCCCCTCGCCGATGGGAGTCAAGGCTCATTCCACTAGGAGTGTGGCAGCCTCCAAGGCCTTCCTCGCAGGTGTCCCAATACAGGACATCTGCAACGCTGCGGAATGGTCTACGCCCCTGACCTTTGTCAGGTTCTACGGCCTGGACATGCGGGCCACTCCAGGCTCTTCCGTCCTCTTGCCCTAGATGTGCTCCGCATGGATACACACTGGGCAGGGATTGGTAAGTCTGGCAGCGTGGATATCTCGTTCCCTAAAGCATCTCCAGACGCAGCTCGAGTTCCTGAAAAGGATCTTCTTAGGCTACGTATGTAACCCCAGTTCCTCGAGGGAACGAGACGCTGCGTCTCGAGGCCAAACTTCCGGCATCCCTGCCAGCGCTTGCTGCATTCTAGAAGCTGACGCCGGTTTCACCGCACGTGCTTTTATACCAGCTGGTCATTACGTCACCTCGCCCGTGACGTCTCGCCCATCCCTTGGACAGATTTCACTTGTATTCAGAGCCGGTTACGCTGAAGGCGTCCCCAAAGCATCTCCAGACGCATCGTCTCGTTCCCTCGAGGAACTGGGGTTACATACGTAACCTAAGACGTTTTTACTGAACTTTTGATTAAAAACAAAAATCTTTCTAACGCCTAACTTTTGAATGGTATATTTTATTTATTGAAGATTTAATGTGTATTAATAACTGTTTAGCCTAGGCGTTTTTAATCATCTATATATAGTAAATTAGAATGTACATTTTATGGGTGAGACATACAAAAGCTATTCTGTGGAACATAAATCAATGGTACTTATATGTAACCCTGGACCACAAAACCAGTCATAAATTGCACAGATATATTTGTAGCAATAGCCAACAATACATCGTATGGTTCAAAATTATCAATTTTTCTTTTATGCCAAAAATAATTAGGATATTAAGTAAAGATCATGTTCCATGAAGATATTTTGTAAATTTCCTACCATAAATATATCAAAACTTAATTTTTGATTAGTAATATGCATTGCTAAGAACTTCATTTGGACAACTTTAAAGGCGTTTTTCTCAATATTTAGATTTTTTTTGCACCCTCATATTCTAGATTTTCAAATAGTTGTATCTCAGTCAAATATTGCCTGAACAAACCATACATCAATGGAAAGCTTATTTATTCAGAATTCAGATTAGGGGTGGGCGATATGGGAAAAATATCATATCACGATTTTTTATAGAAATATCACGATTCACGATTTTTATCACGATTCTTTGTTAGTTTTACTATTTTGGTTTTACAAGTTGTCTGAGCATTACAGCCAAACTAGAAAGACAAAGATGCATGGCAGATATTTAGGCCAAAGTGGGCGAAGATAAAAAATCTTTGTCATTATTTTATTTTTCTTATTAAAAAATAAGAACAAAGATACACATTACAAATACACATAATATACAAATAAAACAAACAGTGCTTTATTTTCAGGTACAATAGGTGTATTTAGCAGAGCATTCAATGAAATTGAATGAACAAATATAAAAATAAAACACTAGATAGACTGATTCCTAAAGCAACTGTTTTAAAGTTTTTCGGTCAAGAATAGTGAGTGATTTTTCTCTTTTGCGTTTTGTTGTTTTGTTAACGTTAAATGAATAGTTCCCCCACAAATTAATATTCTGTCATCTGTCTGTCAATTCTGTCATAATGTTGTATTTTTATATCATCATTTACTCAAAAGTTGTTTTAAACCGGAATGAGTTTCTTTCTTGTGTTGAACATTTATAAATGCTATTTTGAAGAAGGTGGAAAACCAAACAGTTGCTGGTCCTCAGTGACTTCCATAGGATTTTTCTTTCCTACTATCAAAGTCAATGTGGACCAGCAACTGTTTGGTTTTCCACTGAGTACATAATGACAGAAATTAAATTTTAGGGTGAACTATCCCTTTAATGACAGTCGACAGCACGTTTAGTGTCCTGTCCCTTTAAGAGCTGCACGCATCTAATATACAGTACAGGCACGCATCCGTTTCTCTCTTAACTATTTACTTTCATTTTAGAGATAACCAACTCAGTCTGTATGTAAACATTGTGTGTTTTGACAGTATTAGCGCAAAATATAACTTAGTTGAGTAATCAGGCGCTGTTAGACAGGCGTTTTAGTGCGCGTGCTTCAGGTGTATGAGCTCAGAACAAGCGCACGTCAGACCAGCGCGCGAATTAAACATTTAACCAGCAAGGCTTGTATGCAAATAATGTCCTTTTGCGATCGCGAATAAGTGCAGTGTCCTGTCTGAGTAACTCTACTGCTATATGTCGTGTTGTACAGTATATAGAGACGGCGGCGCCAGAACTGTATTTGACAATGTGCGCGGTAGCGCGATACTACGATATTTCTTAAAAAGCAGATCGTGGAGACATTTTTATCGTCCACGATCAAAAATCGTCATATCGCACACCCCTAATTCAGATGATGTAAAAATCTCAATTTCAAAAAAATTACCCTTATGACTCTTATGTTTTGTGGTCCAGGGTCACATATATAAATGACAAAGTAGGACTAGCGGTTACACTTTTCACTCCCGTGAATATTTCTCAGGCTGGGTTCATTTTTGAAAGTCAGTTTCAAACCTTAAAGTTTTGAAAGTAAAGTACATTCATAAAAATCACAAAACAAAACAAACCTCATTGTTCTCTTCCACACAAAGACACTTTAATTTCATCACAAAGCATTGGCCAGTTTATGACACCAGACCACAATAAGATACACATGGCAGCAGTAAGATTCACACACACCTGTTCCACTAGAAAGTGGAGATTTTGGTGTTGCCCGCAGACCCCTCCATATACTGTATGTATATACACACATACTAACCATAAACTTGTATTTTACAATCAGTTCATTTTCAATACAATGACTTCATTATCAATACTTAGTAAATGCACATGTTGACACAAGGCAACAGAAGCACAACTCCCAGAGATACACAACAAATACACATCAACACAGTAACAGAATCTGTTCACCATATAATCAGTCAGAACAGATGCTATATTCATTTAAACTCGTGTCAGGGTATGAAGGATTCTTGAATTTATTTATCAATAACAGTTCAACCGCAGACAGACTGATTCACCAACCATTCTCTTTGGTCGGACATTTTCCACTACTGCATCAACACATAAATAAATCGCACCAACTTGAAAGTAACACATAAACATAATTCTGAGACTTTTTTCTTACCATAATATATATATTCTAATATATGTACATTTCAATCAGACAGGACTTTTGCTAGGGAATATACAAGAGACATTGTGGCCAAAACAAACACTGTGGGATCATATAACATTCAAACTTTCAGGAAGAATATATTCACACATAGTACCACATAATAAGTGCAAAAATCGTGAAGTTTATTTTGTGGATCCACTATCCTGTATACTGGCGTGCAGACAGGAATGTAAGCTTACACCTTTAGCTCGTGTAACACCTCTATATAGATCAAGTCGACGTCGACTAGTGTGTAAACACAAACACCACACAGCATCTTCAGTATAATTAACATTGCAGTGACTTGTTGACACTCAGATGCCCATTCAAATGTGATTAGTGTATTTAGTACAGACAGAGGGAATGTGCTCTCCCGCATTCTTCATTTATCTTTCTGACTTTTCTTTCAGCCACTTCATCCGTACTTGCTGCTGCAGTAACGCTCAGCATTCAGCAATCCCAGGATGCACTTGGTCAGAGGAAAAGCACAGAGAAAGAGAGGCGGTGGAGAGACAGAAAGAGGTGAGGAGGAGGAGGAAGGACGATTGGCTCTAAGAGTCAAATGAAGGATGTGGATTCTCACTGTGAGAAGGGCTTCCTTTGTTTGGACGGCTAAAAGACAAAAAAGAACAACAAATAAAACAAAAAAGGAAAAAGCTTGGGAAATGACAGCATGGATAGTAAGGAGAATGGGTTTGTCAATGTCAAGTGGGTATGATGGCTTGTTTTTTTTCACTTAAGTTAATATTAGCACTTGTGAATGTGACGGTGATGGCAAATGTGAAGAATATATGTTTTTTGTTTTTTTCTCCTTTCAGATATATAGAATTTAACAGCTCCAGCTGTGATTCCTCTAAATGATTTTGACTCCGTAACAATTCCATTAGCAATTCTTTTTGTTTTTTGGGAAACTTTTTTTTTACTGCCAAATAATAATTTAGTGTAACGAAAATGGTCAAAACATTGAATTTATTCATTTTTTATAGCAAATTCTCCAGACAAATCCTATAAAATGTACTTTAGTTTTAACTACACGTCTTATGAACTTATTTTTTTTAAATTGAAACCAGTTCTGAATATGAACTAATTCTCGCTTACTTTTTTTTGTAGGATTTAATGTTAACGCTTTTCATGTAAATCAGTCTCAGAGAGGTACAATATGACACTTAGACATTAATATGGACTATATTAAATCAGAGAATCAAAAAACTTTAAACTATAAAATTTGTTAAAAAATAAAATAAAATAATCCAAACCGTTTAAGGCAATATAAAAATCCATAAAAATCCATAAAATGAAACTTGTTCCTTTGTTAAGAAAGAAAATATGACTGCAACATAAGTAACTTGGTATATTTAAAGAAAAGCAAGCAGGTCATGTTTATTCAGGCGTTAAAGAACTGGTCAGACGCTAGTTAAGGCTTAGTTGTTGCTAAAAAAGGCAAAAACATGTCAGTGTCATCTAGCATCTATGTGCATAAATGTTGAAGCAAACAGTGAAATAGGCTGGTACATGGACAATCCCTGTGCATTTTATAACTAGTGTTCTTCATTCCTAAATACAGGATATATGCTGGTAATGGAATATAATGGCACCACATCTGTGCTCATGTGAATGTAAACGGTATACAATTATTAGATCAATTTATAATATTCCTGGTGTATATTTGTGGAAGAGTTAATACTCTTTCAAGTAAACATGTGATATGTATGTGGACTGTGCTTGTGTGCATGCATGTGATACAGTGGCAAAGGGGTCAGTGGTTTTCCTCTGTCTGCTGATCGCCAGTGTTAATGCTCAGTGAGAAAGTCTCTGTTGGATCTGGTGGGGGAGGCTGGCGCTCTCCGACTTCAAAGATGACAACAGACAGATTGATGGGCGCAGATGTATAAACAGGAGGACAGACAGACAACAGGGGAAAAGTCACACAATTAGGAACAACACAAAAGAACATGAAGACAAAGGCAGTAACAATGAACTCTGAAAATGAACATATACTGTATGACACACAAGCTTCATGAACCACTAATGCCATGTTATTAAACACCTACACGAATAATAAATCGTTAATAATTAATAATTAATTTATAATTTAGTTTAAAAAATAATAATACAACTTGGATTAAAACTGTTTAATCCAATTCACTTAGGCTTGATGTTTAGAAATACTTTCTGTAAAAAGAAAAAAAACAACTAAATTATAATAATAAAAAAGTATTCACACATCACACAAAAACATAAACAACATGTCATATATCAAAACCTATATGTGTTAAAAAAAAGGATCTATATGCCCCACATTAAATAAAAAAAAATTAATTGAATTAAATTAAATTAATAGCTAAAAACCTGGCAAAAAATACAAACAAAATACAAAAAATAACATTTTGTAATTTAACCTACTGTAATTAAAAAAAGACAAATAATAAAACTTTTTAAATGAATGTTTATTTATGGTGACTTAAACACAACTAATTGAATTGAATTTAACTGAATTTAGAAAGAGTTGTGTTTAAGTCACCATAAATAAACATTCATTCAAAAAAGACAAATAATAAAACATTGTTAAAAAAGTAAATTACAATTTAAAAAGTTGTATTATTTGTCCATTTTTAATTAATGTTTATTTATGGTGACTTATTTAATAAAATAAATTCAATATTATAAAAAAAAAATTTTTTTTTAAACCATGTTATAAACTTTTGGTAACTTAAATACAACTATTGCTAGAAACTAAGTTGTTCAACCAGGTATCTCTTCCTTATAAAATTAAATGGCAGTTCTAAGCATAGTTTAAATTAGGACTTAAGAAAAATAATAGACAGCCTGGTATACTCCTATCTAGTGAATGATGTGAAAGTGAAAGTGACATACAGCCAAGTATGGTGACCCATACTCGGAATTTATGCTCTGCATTTAACCCATCCAACGTGCACACACACAGCAGTGAACACACACACAGCAGTGGGCAAGCAGTTGAGTGTTCAGTGCCTTGCTCAGTCGTGGTATTGAGGATGGAGAGAGCGCTGGACATTCACTCCCCCCACCTACAATCCCTGCCGGCCCGAGACTCAAACCCGCAACTTTTGGATTACGAGTCCAACTCTCTAACCATTAGGCCACGACTTCCCATGATAGGTGTTAGGCAGATGTTAGGACATTTAAAGATGGAACCATGCAAGGACGGTGTGATGTCACATAAGGACAATATGTCAGACATACCATTTGCGTAACTCCTCATTGGTCACTGATAGAAATTCTGAAACAATAACCGGAATCATTGTGGAAGGGATTTTGAGTTTGAGGAGAACATGGGTCGACAGAAAAGAGGCAATGGAGGAAGCAAAAACATATCATCTCCATGTTTTGTCCCGTTTAACTGGTCAGTTTCCCTTACATTTTCCTCCCAAACATGTATATCATGAGAGAATGATCTTACAACGCTGATGCATTGATGTTACTATATAGTACAAACAATACTTGAACTGAATGATTTAAAACAATGTTTGAATGAATATGCACATGGATTCATGTCAAGGAGATGGAGAAAGAAAACCAGCATAGTTGAAAAAATGTGATTGGTTTGCTAGTGCAGGGCTCTGAGTTGGACTGTGTGTAGGAGTGTGTGAGCTGAGAAAAAGTAATGGATTGTGACAGGCGAGAGAAGTAGAAATAGCAGGAAGAGTGTTACTGATCTGTCTTTCTTGTGTTAAAGACCAGGGATCAGGTCAGGGCAGAAGGGCTGTAAAGGGTGTAAATGGAGGGTAGTTTGTAGATCATTGCTCTCAACACCATTAACACTCGTATTACGCCCCACAGTACTCAAAACACATTCTATGGCCACTAGGCTGTATTTAATTCAATTAAACATTTCAAAGGCCCCCTTTCATTTGCATGTACACCATCTGAACAATTACACTGAAACATTATTACTTTCATTTATATATATATTCTCTGACTCACCTTGGGACACCTGGTGGGATGCGGTTGGGACGAGAGGGGACTTGGGGCGGGGGGCCGCTGAAGGGGTCAGGAGATGCTCCAGGTCTAAATGGCACAGGAGGTGCTCCAGCAGTAGGGGGTCCTGCGGCGGTCCGTCCACCTGGACGAGGGGGTCCAGGTGGGGCCCGACGCTGGGGAGTGGGACTAGACATGGGAGATCTGATGAGAAAATAAAAAAGATTAGTATTTTGGCTTGAGAAAGATCGTTCTATCTATCTATCTATCTATCTATCTATCTATCTATCTATCTATCTATCTATCTATCTATCTATCTATCTATCTATCTATCTATCTATCTATCTATCTAACTATCTTTTGTCCTGTACATCATTTTCTTTCTTTCTTTCTTTCTTTCTTTCTTTCTTTCTTTCTTTCTTTCTTTCTTTCTTTCTTTCTTTCTTTCTTTCTTTGTCTGTCCGTCTGCCCATCTTCCAACCTGTATGTCTGTTAATAATGTTTATGATGCCTAGTAACAAGTTAGCTTCATGCTTGATGCCTAGTAGCAAGTTAGCTTTAGCTTCATGCTAAATTGTGTTAGCAATGCCTAACAAAAGGTGTGTCTCATTTGACAGGCTTATGCACAATTCTATGCCGTTTTCTAGTGTAAAATTCCAAAAAGACAAAAGTACACTTCAAAGTTCTGGATTATGCACTTAATTAACCATAAAAAAAACAACGGTAGGGGCTTTAAAACACAACCAAACACACAACGACTGGAACACAACTAAAATGTTAAAAGATGCTAGCAACTTATAGAAACTTCTAAAACATGCTAAACCATCTATCTGAAAGAATTAAACTTTCCTGATAATTTACTCACCTCCATGTCATTCAAGATGTTCATGTCTTTCTTTCTTCAGTTGAAGGGAAATAAAGGTTTTTAAGGAAAACATTCCAGGATTTTTCTCCATAAAGTGGACTTCAAAGGGGACCAGCTTGAAGGTCCAAACTGCAGTTTCAACGCAGCTTCAAAGGGTTCTACATGATCCCAGCTGAAGAATAAGGGTCTTATCTAGCATAAAAATCGGTCATTTTCTAAAAAGAATTACAATTTATATACTTTTCAACCACAAATCTTTTCCAACATGACTATGTAATGCATGAAGTCGTGGACATGCATCACAGAGCTAGTGAGATACAAGCATTTGTGGTTAAAAAGTATATAAATTTAAATTGTTTTTAGAAAATGACCAATCGTTTAGCTAGATAAGACCCTTATTCCTTGACTGGGCTTGTGTAGAGCCCTTTGAAGCTGCACTGAAACTGCAATTTGGACCTTCAACCCATTGAGTCCCACTGAAGTCCACTAAAGATCCCTGAAAGTTTTCCTCAAAAAACTTAATTTCTTCTCGACTGAAGAACGAAAGACACGAACATCTTGGATGACATGGGGGTGAGTAAATTGTCAGGAAATTTTAATTCTGGAGTAAACTAATACTATAAAACATCCAAATTTCCAGCTTTTAAAACGATTACAATCAATCTTAAAACTACTTAAAACTTTTTTATGTTTTTAAAACTACTTCAATCTTAAAACTACTTTAAACCATAAAAACTTAAACAAGCTTATTAAGACAATACTAAGTAATACAATACCAAACAAATATTACAGACCTCATGAAATCAAAATCAGGGTTTTGTGGCAATATCAAATACAAATGATGGTTTAACTGGGCTAGGATGAAGTAATGGCAATCAGCTATTCAAAAATGATCTTTGATACATTTCACCTCAATTTCCTGTTTCAGTATGAAATACTGATCAAATGAAAAACCACATCATTCAAATTCTTCATTAAAATATAAGTGTACACTGGAACTCACATCAAAAACATTGCCGATTGAATAAAATTTTTGACACAGTACCTGCGCCCTGAAGGTCCTCCTTGTACCTGCAGCCAGGAGTCATCCACCGGCGGTGGCATGGCAGTGGTGACGGTGCTGGTGCTGATGTCCCCGATGATGTTGAGGGCCTCTTTCAGAGCGTGGTACATTCGCAGCATCTCCTCCCTGTGCTGAGCCTGTTCTGCTGACTCCTCCATAAGAGAGTTCTGGTCTCCACATGAGTACAAGCTAGCCAGCAACTCAGCATGGATGAATTCCTTAGTCTATGGGAAGTGGAAGCAGGAAAAAGACTAAGAAAAAGTGCCATGTCAGCTATGTATTTGCCTGGAACTGCAGCTCTAAGAAACATCCAGTAAGAAACTAACTTATATGATTCTTATTTGATATCAAACATCATGGTAAACACAGCTTACGTTGTTGATCATGAGATGCATGATGGTCTTGGGCATGAGGTCCCGAACAGTCTTGTTGACAATGGCCATGTAGGAATCCACAAGGTTCCTGATGGTCTCCACCTGCCTCTCAAGCTGAGGATCCATGGAGTGCATAACGCCATCTGAGCCGTTCTCCTCACTAGCATCACTCTGCTGAGGACCAGCAACACATATTGACATTCACACATTACTGGCAGTAATAAAATTAGGCACACACTGAGGAACAAAGAGTGGAATAATGAAGCAAATTAAATCCTATCACTAGATCACAGTTTATTTGATCTCCATCCACAACCAGTGGTGGAGTTTACACCATCATTTCGTTAAATACAACACATACTGATATTCAGAGAGGAATATGTTTGCATATGACAGATTTGGAAGAGAGAAAAATCAGTCTGAGAAAAACTTACCTTCTCTTTATCCTGCAGATGTAGCAAAGAATGTACAATAAGTTAATTAAGTTAGTAAGCTATCAATGTTTGTTAGAATTGCATTGGTGATTGGTTATAAATGTGGTAGCTGTTACAGCACAGTAATGAGTTAATAAGTTAATATGACTGAGAGATGATCAGTGGAAGCATTCACGTACAGTGATGCGCTCTGTGTAAACTCCAGCTCGTAGGAAGGACGCCTTCCAGCTGTCCACCTCCTCCTGAGTGTCGCAAGCCAGCTCAAGCTGCCTATAGTCTTTATACACGTTCCTGAGACAACGGTCCAACAACATGCAAGAACAATGAGTCATATTGTGTTTATGAAATAAAAATGACCAGACAATAGCGCCAATGGAGATGTAAATTGTATAAATGTGACCCTGGACCACAAAACCAGTCATAAATTGCACGGGTATATTTGTAGCAATAGCTAACAAACAATACATTGTATGGGTCAAAATTATCGATTTTTCTTTTATGCCAAAAATCATTCAGATATTAAGTAAAGATTATGTCCCATAAATATATTTTGTAAATTTCCTACCGTAAATATAGCAAAACTTAATTTTTGATTAGTAATATGCATTGCTTAGAAATTCATTTGGACCATTTTAAAGACTTTTTTAAAGACTGATTTTATTGCCAAATATTGTCCTATAATAACAAACCATACATCAATGGAAAGCTTATTTATTCAGTTTTCAGATGATGTGTAAATCTCAGTGTCACAAAGTTGACCCTTATGACTGGTTTTGTGTGGTTTTCCAGGGTCACAAATCAGTATTAAATTATTCTATAAATTGTATTTATTTATAATAAATGTTTATTATATGTGTTAATGCTTATTATGCATGCACCTAATCAGCATATTACAAGAATTTTTGAAGGTTCATATGAAATCATAGGATTAATGAAGCTGAAAAATCAGCTTTGCCATCATGAGAATACATTACATTATAATAATAAATATAAAATAAATATATTCAAACAGAAAACAGCTATTTTAAATTGTGTTAACTTAAGAGAATTGTAGCACTCCAAACAGGAAGAAATAAATCTTTTTACTGCAGGTGCGCAGGGCCAATGGAATACTAGAAAATGAACAGGAAGGTGTCTAGCCACCGTCTTGTTCAGTTTATATTCAGATAAATTTAGCATTAAGTATATTAATGTATTTCTTTATTTTTGAAAGCTCTACAGTGAGTAAAATATTTTCTCTAACCTTTGCTCGGTGTTAAAGAGAGCAAACACGTGCTTGCTGGACATGAAACTCTTTTCTATATCTCTGAGCTTCAGGTTGTCCAATGGCAGCATGTACTTCTTCTCTTTCTCCTGAAGAGGGCAATAAGCACAATTAAAAAGTTAATAAAAAAAACAAAGCAAAAGAGAACACTACCAGATCAGGGACTGCCTACTGAAGAGTTGTATTTGCTGAACCTGTATTTCCTTTAACCATATTGCAAATGCAGAATACAATACTTAAACTGCTAGCTTAGCACTCTTTTATGATTGCATAAATCTGTATGAACACATTTAGAAATTGAGAGGAATTAAACAATAGTTAGTGCTTACATGTCAGTCCCATCAGCTATAACACTAAAGGGGTAACAAGTACTTGTGATGTGAATATTGATTCCACACTGGAAGCCTGCAATGGCACACTAAGTATCATGATTTATGACTAGCACACGTAATCAGCAATACACCAGCTGGAGATGGAAATCCTGTAAACTGAATTAAACTCTGCTCTTAAAGATTAAAACGTGTTTTTCTCATATACTGTACCTAAAGGGGACAGAAAAAGGTTGATTTTTCAATCTGATTGATGCTTATCCCTTTTGAATACAAAAGTGAGAGCAGAGAGATGACATAATGAAGCGTGTAGGAGGAGGAGAGGGAGTGAAGATGAAAACACTTGCATGCTAACGGTGTGAAGCATCCACATATTAGAAGAGTAACCCACTTACAAACCACCAGAGGAATGCATTTCAGCATCAACACAAAATGATCTGTATATCAACTATACTTAACACTTCATGTCAGTACTCTATTATAAAGATATGATATAAAAATAACAACTACAAAGTAGCAACAATATTCACATTTATATCAGTTGTGACAAATAAAACCGTGTGTGGGCTCTTTAATTAACATTTATTTCAATTTAAGTCCTCAAAGTCTCAATGTGGTGTAAAAACATGAAAACGTAAATGTAAAGAATATTTTTCTCGGATAGTCCAACTTATAGCTATACATAGCTGCTGTAAAATATAACGTAGCTTTCATAAATTGATGTAAATTTATGTGAAGCATTCGTATAGTTTGTATTTTTTATCTTCTATTTTTTAGTTTGTATAGGGTAAATACTTATATATAGTATACTTATAGTTAAATCTGTCAGTAGGTTAGTAGTGTATAGGTTTATAGTGTTTTTTTACTTCATTGTTGTATGTCTGTATTTATGTAGCACCGTGGTCCTACGAGGCATGACATTTCATTCCACTGTATGTCCCCACAATGAGTAGTGATGTAGTGCAAGAAGCACTACATTGCTGTTTTTTAAGCTCACGTGTGAATGGGTTAATATATATATTTTACATATATATTTGCATCTGAAAGACCTAAGGTAATAATCAAACACGTAAAAAGTAGGTATAGTGAATTGCTTTGTTCAATCAGATAATCAGTAATCAGATTTTTTTTATTGTTCCTTTAAATAGCTTTGTTGTGATTGTAGAATCTTTTTCTTAGTGGCTTGATGCAAATCACTTTCTTTTAAAAGGGAAGCTGTACTGTAGTAGTTGAACTACTTTCAATTATTAGTAACTTTTAGCATAAGGAGTTAGTTTCATCCCATCTCATCTCATTAATCTCTCTTTTCATCATGTAGTCTTTTCTCAGCTGTCTGCTCCCAAAAAAGAAAAGAAAGTAGTGCCTCTCGTTAGACCGGCATTCATAGTCTATGGTTCAATAATTTACCCTGAAATTTATGATAATTTTCCTCCACTGCACCATATCCAGAAATAACAGACTTTAAAGAGACTCCCAAGTCTGAGGAAAGAAAACCGTTGAATCACACGCAGAGTCTCATAAAATCACAGAGGATGCCTGCGTATGTATAATTCAGGAGCAGAGCTTATGTATTTGCTTTTTTAGTGAATAATCATTAGACATGTTTGGCACATGGGCACCAAACTTTGAATGTGACCCTGGCCCACAAAACCAGTCTTAAGTCGCTGGGGTATATTTGTAGCAAAAGCCAAAAATACATTGTATGGGTAAAAATTATTGATTTTTCTTTTATGCCAAAAATAATTAGGATATTAAATAAAGATCATGTTCCATGAAGATACTTTGTGAATTTCCTACTGTAAATATATCAAAACTTAATTTTTGATTAGTAATATGCATTGCTAAGAACTTCATTTGGACAATTTTAAAGGTGATTTTTTTTCAGTATTTAGATTTTTTTTTCACCCTCAGATTCCAGATTTTCAAATAGTTGTATCTCGGCCAAATATTGCATATCCTAACAAACCATACATCAATGGAAAGCTTATTTATTCAGCTTTCAGATTATGTAAAAATCTCAATTTCAAAAAATGACCCTTATGACTGGTTTTGTGGTCCAGGGTCACAAATTATAAAGATGACTGTACCAAGGCTATGATTAATTTAAAGAGTAAATATTTTTGCATTTGTATTATCATAAATATTATGAATCAAATTAAATCAGTTTGACAGTTATTTTTGTTCAGCTGTGAAAAGATGTACATTTCAATTGGAAACTATTGTTTGTTAAATATAAATACTTATAAACATGTCACTCATATGTAAGGTAAGGTATTTCTGCTGCAATTATGACAAAGCCAATAGTATTTTCAATTTTCTTATGAACTGGGAGTGTTTATATTAATTAACCACAATTCATTTTGTGATTATTGAAATTTCAAGAACTGTATGTTTCCAAAAAAAGTATGTAAAAAAGTTAATATTTCTCATATTGCATTTTAAGATTTTTATACATTAATAATTATTTTAATATATAACACTTTAAAAAAGGTACTATTAGTTAATGTAACAGAGCAAAACTAATAATTTGTAACATTATCTAAGAATCTTTGTTTACATTAGTTAGTAAAAGCACAACTGTTCATTGTTAGTTCAAATTAGCTGAGCTCCATTAACTAATATCAACAGATACAACTTTTGATTTTGTTAATGTGTTAGTAAATGTTGCAATTATCATTAATTAAGATTATTAATTAGTAGTACTTTAGCTAATGTAGTGAATGTTAACAAATGGTACCTTATTGTAAAGTATTACTACATTTTATTAATAATAATATATAAATCAGAATGAGAACAAATTATTTAAATGAATATCCATTTTTATTCTGTACATCATAATATTTTGACACCTTAATGCACTTGCAATAATTTCCAGAATTGAATATATTAAAAAAAAATACGAATTTTAAATGGTCAAAACCGAAGAATGTACGAATGTGATCTACAAACAGCCTTCTATTGTAACTGTATTGCAGTAAACACATTTTTGCTTGTTTTTACAAACTAATGAACGAGTCTAAATGATTGTCTGTGGTAATCGCCAGCAAGCCAAAGATGCTGTAGATAGAGCTGACTTTATCTTGAACCCAGAACATTTTCAAACACAGGGCTTCAGAACCGCTGACTGAGCAGATGGTGTCGTCTTGTGACAATAAACTTTCCATCAAAACTGCCAGTTTCAGAGATTAATGTCCACAAAAACCAATGTAAGGGGAGCCCCCGACCCCAAGGACGGATCAAATGGTGCGAGGATGATTAATGCCTCTTGTTTATAAGTCACCACCATATCACCATCTCCACATTTAATAAGATCCCTCCTGCATTTCAGAGGAACATTCTGCGGTGCGCCTAAACTTCAGCCCTAACTTCTGAAGCACCTCGTCTACAGGAGTGTTTTAAAACACCAAAATGCATGTGTGTAATCGTTAGGGGGGTTGTAAGCCAGTATAAAGAGCCCTTTATCCAGTACAGGCAGAGGAAGTGAGCTTCAGAATAAATAGCAGCATGAAGAGAGGTACAGACCACAGGACTACACATCTGGAGATATTACAATTCCATCTCCATGCCAAGAAACTCAGACAGCAACACCACCCACACCTTCACACACACACACACACATAAGCACACACAGATGTCAGAAATACATCTCAAAGCAAATGTTGAGTCTGACAGGTCTTCATCAGTACCAGCTTTCCTCGTCTTACTCTTTTGTGACCTCTGACCTCTCACTTCCTGTTTAACAAGAAAAGAAACATAAAATTAAGGCGGGGGGAAAACGGAAAAAAAGCTCCACCTCTTTCTCTCCCTCCTTTCAGCTCTTCCATGAGTCAAAATTCTGCCACGTCGATTCTGAAAATCCACATTTGAAGGTACGAAAGACGCTGTGTGTTACAAACTAATTTTTGCGATGCAAATGCTGCATATCTTATCATTTTGTATATCTGTTTTCAAAGACTCTGCTCCTAATTTAAGATGGATTTTATGAGTCGACAGGGGTGAAAGGGCCAGGAAACCCAATGCTTTTTGCCACCCACATTCTTCGCCTTCTCATACCACCATCAAACACTCAGAGGTTTTAAAGGACCCTCCTCTCCTCCTCCTCCTCCACTCACTTACCACTCTTTTGGCATTTCACACACTCGGACGTCCAGACAAATGGAGTCAGAGAAAAAGAGAGACAGGAACGGAGAAAAGGAAGGATGAAGGTTTTCGGAGGACAATCGGAACATCTAATGGCAAATCTGATCTAATGCCAAATCAGATGCACGAACTTTGAGGTATTTCTTGTCCCTTTGAAGTATTTATCGTTTGCGTATGGTAGAAACAGATCTGACTTAAGGAGGGACAATGGACTGGATAGATATTTTCACACAGCTAGGCAAACTGAAATGGATATATGAACTAAAATATATCAATAATTGATGTGATATTATCGCAACAGCATTTGAGAGCGAATTAGAAATCAGTGGTCAGTAATTAACATTAACCTTCTCATCTCCTTTTTTCCACACTCTCTTCCAACAAAAAACATTTGAAAAACAGAACATTTGCTTGTGTGAAAGGGTGTGGTGATACTCACAAAAAGTTATGTTCATTAACACAATTTAATATGTGCATGTACATGGTGTACGTTATGATATTTAATGTTTTGTACACATTCATTCCTTAGTGCTGTTGGATTCATCTCATCTCCCCATGAAGCGTCATGCCCGCCCCGCTTTCCCAGTGTTCAGACTACCTGTTCAGGGCGTACAGATTGTACAGTAGTCTGCACATTGGTTAGGCTGTGTGGGGGGTGCACACACATCAACTATTTCTGTTCATCAACAGTCTTGTCGTCATGACTCTGTATGTCTTCCTATGGAAATGTGCATGCCTTCATGTGCTAAGTAACGTCTGTGTATTTAAGCGTCTTTGGGGAAGCGGATTACACAGCGAGGTTAGCTAAATCTGACAAAACTTTCCCTGGAGACATTTAGAAACCTCCTCTGAAGAAAAATCAATTAAGTTATGCAAATAATTAAGTTAAACAAATAATGCTTATTTGTTTATTCATGTTAATTATTCATGTTTATTATTTATTGTCATTATTGTTCTATATATATATATATATTCTATATGTGTATATATATATATATATATATATATATATATATATATATATATATATATAGTACATGTGTGTCTTTCATTCTAAATAATAAGAGTAATAAATATTTTATATATTTAAGAGTGAAAGAAAGAAAGAAAGAAAGAAAGAAAGAAAGAAAGAAAGAAAGAAAGAAAGAAAGAAAGAAAGAAAGAAAGAAAGAAAGAAAAATGTTACTTGATGGAAAGTGAAATGATGATTTGATGGAAAATAAAAGTCTTTTCTCTGTATATAATTGTCATTGTTTGGACTATTATTTCATCCACTTGGACCACAAGGAAATAGTTTTGGCATAAGCAGGACATAACTGTGGTTTTTAAAAATGAGGAGATTAAATGAAAAACAATTATATACAAAATGGATATTTTTTTCTAAACAGTAAGTCATTTTGGACCAGGAACTCCTTTGTTTTAAAAGGACTTTCTCTGCATGCTTAAACTAACTAGAGCGAGGGCTTTTGGGAAGTGTTGGACCAAAATCTGGTATGTATGGTAATGAAAACCATATGCCACCTTCCCAACCCCCAGAGCAGCCCTCCCAACAGCCCCTGGTCTGCTTCTCCTCATGCCTCCAGTTTGGACTGACAGTGGGGGTAGGGCGGGGGTCACGACGGTACCGTAACACCTGTGCTTGATCAGACCGCCAAGATGGCAAAATGCCTGGTCATTACGGAAATAAGAAACAGAACTAATGTGCTCATTTATACTGTATGACCTCATCTGTCTCAATTCTCTTTTCTTGGATCCAGTGTTTTGCGGTGCATTTACAGCATGGGTTACTGGTAGGATAAGATGCTTTCATTGTGAAATAGACTAAATATAGCATTACTTCTGGTGGAAATAATACTAAAATACAGAGCCCAGAGTATAAGAAAAGACATGAGCTCCAGGGCTACCTGCCCTGTACAGATTATCCTGTGAGTCGCTTCAGATAAAAGCACTGCAAGAAGAAACGGAGGGCACTCACTTCATCATCTTTGTACCAGGACAGATTCTCAGCAGTCAGGACAAACCAGTATTCCTTCGCTCCTCCTTTCATGATGCCAATATTATTGATGGTCAGCCAACCCTTTCTGATCACCTAGACAAAGGCAAACAAATGGGATGTAGAGGATAACATACTGTTAGACTTTGTTATACTTATAAAATATATAAATAAATGGACAAGAAATCAATAATAAAGAGGAATGATACGAGAGACATGAACTTGTACTGCTATATAGGAAATCAGTTGGGACAATGACCAATTATGTAGCTTAGCGGTCCTTATACAAACATATCTGAATGCAGAATGTTGTCATTGACCAATCAGAATCAAGTGTTCCAGAACCCAATGTAATAAATTTGAAAACGATGTGTATGCGATTGTGGGATTTCACAGAAGAACAAATGAAAAGATCAGTGCAAATATAGTAGGGCCATTAGTCAAAAAGCCTGGGAAGAGTAAGATCTTTTAAAATAAATAAAAGAAAAAAGAAGACAATAAAAGTTTTATATTATTACAAATACATATCAGATCAAATAAAATGGATAAATTATTAAAAATAAAGATGACAAATTAGTGCTGTCAAACAATTAATCACAAGTAATCACACCAAAAATAAAAGGTTTTGTTTACATAATATATGTATGTGTATTGTGTATATTTATTATGTATATATAAATACACACACATGCATGTATATATTTCAGAAAAATATTTTTGTATATTAAAAATATTTATTTATAAAATAAATTATGTGTATTATATATAATTACTGTGTATGAATATACACAGAACACACTCATATATTATTTTAAAAAATATATATTTTGTATGTGATTAATCGCAATTAATCGTTTGAAAGCACTACAAATAATATTTCCAGCATTACAATTTAAACAAAATAGATTCAAAATCTACATGAATTTCACAATTTTTATTTAGCATTTGGTATGCTTTTTAAAATTCTTTTCAGGTGTAAATGTAAAAAATTAATTTCTCCAAATTTTCTACTGTAATTGACTAGTGTGCGCTTTCAGGATTTACTGTCATTACATCCGGAAGACTTCTTTTTACCCAAAGTAACCTAGAGTGCATTCAAGGTGTAATATATTTGTTCAATACATTTGTTCTCTGAGAAAAAACCCATGAACGTCATGTCTCTAGCAGATTAGCTAGAACTCTCATGAGTGCAATGGGTTTCCACTGGAAACCTTATTTAGTTTCACAGCAGCCTCTCCAGTGCAGTGGCATAGTGCAAAAGCACTCAACTTTATCGGAAAAGGTCAGGATTAATTAATGATCATAAAAAGCTATTTGTGTTTCTGTTTTAAACAAATACACCATAATGCGGGCCATAATAATCAACATGTAATGCTATTTTTCAAATCCATTTTATATTAAAAGGCCAAAGTGCATTAGCAGACACAAAAACAAAGAGGTCGCAGTCAATGCACACTTACCATTATCTCATCCTGAGGCGCATTGGCATAGCAACAGTAGCAAAGCAAAGACAGGGTTTAAGATAGGTAATTATAAACTGGAAAATGCAGCAGTGAGAATAGACAAGATGTACAGAACACAAAAGTAGCAGAAAGATGCTAAGATAGTTCAGTAACTAGTTCACAGCACTAACATAAGACATAAGACATACAAAAAACCTAAATAGAACATGCTGTAAGATAATTCATGATATGCATGATGAATAACAACAGATATCATGATATATGTATTTAGAAATTTAAAAACTACTGGAAAATGATTAATAAAATTCAGTCTAAAATAAAGGTAGACCTATCATGCTCTTGAAGATTGTTTTGTATTTATTTTAATTTTTTTGCAACAGTCATGCACATTGCAATTAAACAGTTCACATATTACATACTATTTCTTATATTTTTTAGTGCTGTCAAACGATTAATCACATCCAAAATAAAAGTTTTTGTTTACATAGTGCATGTGTGTACTGTGTATATTTATTATGTATATATAAATACACACCCATGCATGTATATATTTAAGAAAAATGTTATGTTTATATATTAAATGTATTTATATATAAATTATATGAATATAAATATATACATGTCAATACATGTAAATATTTTCAAAATATATACTGTATGTGTGTGTGTGTATTTATATATATACATAATAAATATATAGAGTACACACAGATATATTATGTAAATAAAAACTTTTATTTTGGATGCAATAAACCGCGATTAATCATTTGACAGCACTAATTTTTTTTATATATAATATATATAAATATAATATTTTTTTTATTAATTTAATTCATTTTTTTCTGCTCTGCTCATTTCTTCAGTTTCACATTTTGGATGCAGCCATCCTTGGTATACTAGAGGATATATGTATCAGATATAACTGCATGGTCAATATAGTTGTTGTTTAATAACTAATTAGGAATTCTCTAATTCAGTTGTTTCTTTCTTCATGTTTGCCAGTGGCTAATGAAGCACTTTTTTCAACCAAGCTCTAATTATTTCTTACTTTTAAAGAGCATTTTACAAAACAACACCCACCATTGTTCTCAATAATTAAAATCTCATAAAATGACAGAGACTGAGTGATACAGTGTCCAATTATAGACCTGCGTCTGCTGTTCCTACATAAGTCATTTTTGAGTGAAGCGGCAAACATCTGTCCAGGCTGTGTGATGCACGCAGGACGCAGCATCTGTTCATTCTGTCTTGTGTTTACCTGATTGCCAGTAGCCTTCTTCTTATTCATCTGACTGCTTCTCTGCTGGGCACTGAAGTGATAAACAGAAAAAAAAGAAATAAGAGCTAGGCTTCGTTCAATAGTGGTGATCAGATTCAATAATAAATTCCATGGATTTGATTCTGCCAAAGGATTTATAAAGGTCGAAACTGATAGAAGATTAGAATATTAACTAAAATGTATGTCAAACAGACCCTTTTAAACTGCAAAATTACTGTACAGTCACATTTAGGATGTCTATATGAATCAGTCTGTAGGTCTACTGTGCATGTCTAGGGATGACATCATGACATGTCTATCATCACTGCACCTTTGAACAAGGCTCTCAGCCTCAGCTCATTTAATGATGGTTCTTTAAATAGTTTCTATGAACCTGATGATCTCCTCACAGTTATGTTGGAGTGTTTAGCTGTTTGCGGTTTTAAATGATAAACAATAATGCTAGTAAATGGTTAACAATGTTCTTACTTTGCAAAACCGATGAAATCCTCATGATTGGTGTTCATGTATGCTAACTCGATGTCAATTAGTAACATGACCTAATGGCAGGAAAAGAATATACATGTCACTACTTATTTTTCAGTTGAAGCTCTAGCTTGGTTTTACCACATGAGTTTGTACATGTGAGGGTTAGCAGGTACCTGATTCTTGGTGCGACTCTCTCGATCTCGGATGTGCTGGGTGACAATCCTCTCCATTTCCTCTCTAAGCATGGGGTACTGAGCCAGCTGTTCCAAAAAAAAAACATACTGGATAAACTACAACGGCTGAGACAATAAGCGGAGGTTATTGTTCAAGCAAATCTTATTACTGCAGACAAATGGACAAGGGATTTCAGTGATTATCAGTTCATGAATGGAGCTCACGGAAAAACATGTCTGAATGATATTCACCCCTCAATTAAAATAATAAATTCTTATATGCATTAGACAATGAAGCCTAATGTAAAAATTATCATTTAATTGCTGGAAAATAGTTTTGCATTATTTAGCTGACAATTAACCAAATCCCCCATCCCAATTCTTATTATTATAATAAGAATCTCGATGTTTTATTTATTTTTTATAACTGAAATGCTTTCTGGGAAATGCAATATTTTACAATTTAAACAATGTATTATTTTTGAGAAATTTTTGTGTGAATCAAAATAATGCCACAATTCAAACATAGAATTTTTTTTTTTTTTTTTTTTTTTTTTTTATTCATTGAATTTAATTACTTTCTTATATTAATTAATTAAAAAAATTAAATAATTTTTATTCAGGGGTTAAATATGATGTGTACATGTTCTTGACACAGGCTAAAATTTACTCGAAGTGGCATCATATAAGGTTATATATATGGAAAATTTAAACATGATTTTGGTGTCAGTAAGATTATTTGATGTTTTACCCAAGACTGCATTTATTTGATCAGAAATAAAGTGAAACACTAATAATGTGATTACAATTTACAACCACAATTTAACCTTTTTCCCCTACTTGCATACATTTTAAAATGCAATATATTCCAGTGATGGCAAAGCACCAGTCTTCGGTGTCACATGATCCTTCAGAAATCATTCTAATATGCTGATTTGGTGCTCAAGAAACATTTCTTATTACTGTCAAAAAAGGTTGTGCTGCTGAATACTTTTGTGGAAAACTGTATTTTCAAAATTCTTTGATGAATAGAAAGTTCTAAAGAACAGCATTTATTAAAATAGACATATTTTGTGACATTCTGATCAAAATAATGTTTTCTTGCAGAATAGAAAAAAATAAATCTACAGACCCCAAACCTTTGAATTGTAGCGTATGTAAAGCTGTGGAGCTTTACCTTCTTGGTGCACTGCCTGACTGTATTGACCAGCTCAGTGATGACAAGGTCCACACATTTCTGACATGGCTCTTTGATCTTTGCAATCTGCCGTTTAACAATAGTCTCAAAGGCCATGTCTGGAGTAAACAGACCGGTTCTGACAAGTGAAAGGGATGAACAGAGCAGTCAGAGATTTAAATCGTGTGCTTTACAGATGTTTGTCATTGCAATTCATATTTCATGACATGGTTCTCATAGTACAGCACTTTAAATCTAGCGTGCAGTAGCTCAGAATGTCACAGTAACATCAAAGCGAGTTTGATCTCAAAGTAGGAGAGCTGTTGAATGTCTGTGACTGTGTGTTTGAGGTAGAAGCAGACGCCCACCTGATACCGTGGATGTTCTTGATGGCGTAACTGATCTCCTTACGAAGCTCTTTCTCATCAAACTCCATCTAGTTATCATTAACAGACACAGAAACACCTACTTTTAGAGGTGTTATATACTGTAATTTTGCTCTTAGAGTACATGAGTATGATGAAATTACCTTAACCAGCTCGAAGGGGAAGCGCTCATGAAAGATGCGATTGATCCTCGCACCTCCAGACAGCTCCACTGTGTCCACCTGGTTTCCTGAACCCTCAATGCACTTCTCAAAATCCACCGCAAACTGCTGCACCATCCTTTAAACCAGAGAACAGTGTTTTATGTGCAATCACAGATACATACTGTACCTGCACACAGAAACACACACGCATAATGATACACTACTGTTCAAAAGTTTGGACTAGACCCCCGTGACCCTACAAAGGGTTTTTAATATACTTTAAAAATGCAATTTATTCCTCTGAAGGCAATTCTGAATTTTGCTCATTTTCAGTGTTCAATGATTCTTTTATAATTTTTTCAGGATTCTCTGATGAAAAGAAAGTTTGAGAGAACATAATTTATTTAAAACAGAATTATTTCATAACATCATAAATGTCTTAATTGTCACTGATCAATTTAATGAATCCTTGATGAATCCTTTAATGAATCCAAAAATATGAATTTCTTTTGACACCACCGACAACAAATCTTTAAAAATCTGACTCCAAACTTTTGAACGGTAGTTATGTGCATGGGCTGTAAATGTTGAAATGTGCAGTAAATGTCAGACTCACTGTAGCAGAGCCTTGGTTTTGCGAGAAGGATCATCGGGGCGGAAGTGCTTGTACTCCTCCACCTCTTTCTCAATGGACAGTAGCTGGCTCTGAAGTTTGTTCCTCAGTCCTGGCAGAGTGTCTCGGATGTGGTTAGTTAATTGCTAAATGAGAACAGAAACCACTTACTCAGATTTATAAATCTGAGAGATAACATTTTTTTATCAAAATGGCAGTGGGGTATATTAAAAACATGCAGAAAAACAGTTGCATGAGTGACTCTCGCTGTCATTCAACCTGGTTAAGAATTTTCTGCAGGTACGGAGTCCCCATGCGATCAGCCAGGTGTCGATAGGCTGGATGGGTGAGAAAGAACTTCCTCTCCGCTGATATTGCAGCAGTGATGTCCTTCTTGCCATCAATGTCCTTCTGACTGCGGTTCACAACCCCAATGTAGCCTACAGGGAGCATTCAGTTTGACATTGTTACAGGCAATCAGCATGACCAAACGTAAAACACTGGACAGTCAACAAATAACTATAGCTGTTAAATTACTTTCACAAGGTGGATTATAACACATTTTGACTAAATAAGCTCTTAAATGTAAAGTTATGAGGAAATAAATGGGACCATGTACATTAGAAACTGCATTAGGAGAGTAAATGGTGAAATTAAGTGTAATTTTATGTGTTTTTCAGTAAAGAGAAAGACGTGTTGGCATTTAATGTTCAGTTATGATGGAGTTCGGTTATTATGGATGGCTACATGATGACCATGATGTGCATTGTGTCAGTTAATAAGCAATAACAGCATTAATGCCAGTACTGAGACCAATCTCTTCCTACCTGCTCATCTGATGTTGTATATAGTAACGATAAATGTAATTGTCTTTAGCATTTTATTGCTTGTTATCGTCTAAAATAATAGCATAACTTAAATCCAGCAAGTCATTTGTTTAAAAGAACTTGTTTTAGTCTTGTTGTTAAAAAAAGTTTTCCTTAATTTAAATACGTTCATTGAATAAACTAGTCTAATTTTAAAGGGAAGTGTGTTATCTAGTAAGGAACCAGGTAAAAAGAATATTCTATGTGACAAGTAATCAATAATGTTATAATGTTCTCTGCTGGAGGAATGACCTGCACAACTCAATCCATGCAGCTGAGTCTTTAGCCATCTTCAAGAAACAGCTAGGGAGTGTCACAGCACTTGTATATTGTTTCTCTTTTGTTGGTTTGATTGCTTCTTTTGTCCTCATTTGTAAGTTGTTTTGGATGAAAGCATCTGCTAAATGACTAAAAGTGGAAGTAAATGTAATGTTACTGAATAGTAGGGGAGAAAGGTCATCTACAAGTGCAAAAAGACTAGCAGCTGCTAAAATGCACTGGCAGACTTACATTTACATTTATTCATTTAGCTGACGCTTTTATCCAAAGCGACTTACAATTGCTATATATGTCAGAGGTCGCACGCCTCTGGAGCAACTAGGGGTTAAGTGTCTTGCTCAGGGACACATTGGTGTCTCACAGTGGATTCGAACCCGGGTCTCTCACACCAAAGGCATGTGTCTTATCCACTGCGCCATCACCACCCAGACTTAGACTTAATATTGCATCAAAGGCTTCAAAAGCACAAATGTCCTCTACAGCATATTTCTCCCTGAAGTGTGTTGCAGGTATAATAGCCATTTTTTGCTCTCCTGGATGTTTTGGAGTGTTTTTATGTCTGAGTGCCCTTATAGACAAATAAATATATAAATAAATGCATAACCTCCTTATACATTTTTTTTCCTGACCTATATTTTGCTTTCAAGAGACCAGACACATATTTATTTAACATTGAGTGGTGAATAAATCTGATTTATCATCAGTAATCAAAACTGGTCAAACTGTCCCCCCAAATATTTGATATGATTGATGCTGTTCTGCTGTACTCCATTATACATTGAACTGTATGTTATTAGGATGGTGCAAGGTAAGCTGTAAGTAGTTACACATAAATATTTATCAAAGGTTTTATGACAGAAATGTTAAATGATTGACAGTAACAACCAACATTACTAATTTTGTCAAATTTTGCCATTTTAAATGTAAAATAAATAATTTGTGTTATTCAAGTAATTCACTTTGTAACTGAATGTGACAAGATAACGCAAGGCAAGTTTATTTATATAGCACATTTCATACACAATGGTAATTCAAAGTGCTTTACATAAAAGGAAGTAAAATAATCATAACAAATAATCACAACAATAAAAACAAGGAACTTAAAAACTTTTCAAATGATTTAGAAATTGATAAGAAACATTAACTGAGTCATTTTTTTTAGGCATAAGAGTGACAGTGTGGATACTTTCTCTTTGTACACTGACTTTACCTCTACGTAAAGGAAGAAGCTTGTTCTCCAGAATGTCACGTGCATCGGTTCCTTCATCCATTAGATCCAATTTAGTGATCACACCTATAGTTCTCATACCTACTCAAAAACACACACACATTGATGCATGATCAAATACAATTTTTAAATGAGAAGAGCTTTACTAATATCACATAATTATGCCTGCAAGTATGCAAATATTTTAGAACATGTTTTTAGTCATTGCTGGATGATAACTCACCCTGAGGGTCCACCTCCTTGGCAATCTTGAGGGCATCTGAGTTGGCCAGGTCAGAGTTGGCAGGAGACACAGCCAGCAACAAGCAGTTCTCCTTAGTCACAAACTGCATTAGCATATCCCTGATCTGAAACTCAATGTCATGCGGCTGGTCCCCTACCGGCACTTTGGTCATACCAGGCAAGTCCACAAGGGTGAGATTCAAAACTGGCGATGAAAAAAAGGGGGGACATGATTATATCTGATATTTTACAGTGCATGGTTATATGTAACAGAATATTTGGATAAGATCGTGGTTAAATCTATGTGCATGAATGTAAGTACCATGAGGCGAATAGACGCGCAGATTTATAGGGACTGGTGAAATGCCTTTGTTTTGGCCAGTGATGCGATCTGTCTCTGCCTCAATTTCCTGACGAACCTCATCAAAATCTGTAAACTTCTTCCCTTTGCAGTGCAAAAACTCAGCATATTCTGGAAATAAGCAAACAGAAAAGACATGTTAACAAAACTGCTTTTTAGTTTTACCTTAAAGGAACACTTCACCCAAAAATTCAAATTTGCTGAAAATGTATAACCTTGTTTCTTCATCAGAAGTGATTTGGAGAAATTTAGCATTAAATCACTTGCTCACCAATGGATCCTCTGCAGTGAATGGGTGCCGTCAGAATTAAGCAGTCCAAGCAGCTGATAAAAATATCACAATAACCCACAAGACTCCAGTCCATTAATCCACATCTTGTGACGTGAACAACTGAGTGTATGTAAGAAACAAATCCATAATTAAGGTGTTTTTAACTTCACACGAGTCCTCTATGGATAAAATTGCTTTCTTCAGTGAAAATGTCATCTAATCTAAATCAAGAGAGAAATATGTACAGATCAAGCACTGCTTACAAGAGAAAAAAGTCCAAAACACTTCTAAACATATTTTTGGTAGATTTTGATGTGAGAGGACAACAAGGGATGGACTTAATCACTGGAGGCTAGAAGTGATGGTTTTAATGTTAAAAATGCCTTCATGATGGATTTGCTTATTAAAAACAGGCAGCTTTTCACTTTACAATAAATTAATTGATGGACTGGAGTCGTGTGGATTACTTGTGGAAAATTGTTTTGTTTTTATCAGCTGTTTGGACTCTCATTCTGACGGCACCCATTCACTGCAGAAGATCCAATGGTGAGCAAGTGATGTTATGCTAAATTTCTCCAAAACTTTTCTGGTGAAGAAACAAACTCATCTATAATTTGGATGGCCTGAGTACATTTTCCACAAATTTTTATTTCTGGGTGACCTATTTCTTAAAAACATGCATTTAAAACTACAGAGGTTCTTGGCTTCCTTCTAATGAAAGCAAGATATTTACCAGTAGGGCAGTTGATAAGCTGCAGCACTAGGGGGCGCCGAGTGACAATACCAGAGCCACGAGGCAGAAAATCCCTGAAAGGAAAAAGAGGCAGCATTCATTGTCACTTTGTTTTTATATGCAAAGCATATCAAAGTGAATTTCTAGCATACAAAGAGATGTACATTTTCTTTTAAAAGATTTGAAGAATAAATCAGTGCAAAGCAATGCAAAAAATAAAAATACTTTTATAAAGTCATGCTGCTATGTTTAAAACTGCTTTTACAAGTCAATGAAATGTAATGCATTTAATCATCTTGAATAACAACTCTTCTTTTTTAATCTAATGATGACTCTCAGTGTATGTTCACACTAAAACAGCTCATCCTGAAAAACAGATGTACTGACTTAATTAAAAACATATCAGTGCTAGTGCTGCTCTGGAAATTTACTGCATAACTCAGTTTTGTACTTGTTCTATATATTAGTATCACTAGTTCAGTTTTTCATATATGTCTGTTGCCAGTATATTCGTAACTAGGCCTCTCTTAGTTATGAGATTTGGAGATAGGGTTGAAGAAAGAGCTCTCTAAGGAGTGTGAGAGAGCACTGTGAGTTCTGGCCATTAGGCAGAAGTGCTTTCAACATTGGTGGATATGTTTAGAAAGAAAAAAAAACATGTAATTGCATTTCACCACTGACCACCTTTATGGATTTCAAAGACTGGATGTTTAAAATAACCTCTACATAATCTAATCTCTCTCTTTTTTAGGTAGCTAATGTGTTTTATGTTATTTTTACAGTGCAATTATGTAATTCATATTGACTGTGTTAGCATAATAAAGCAATTATGATGGTTACATACAGGTATCTTATCATAATAGGTTCTCCAATAATCTCTTATCATCCTCATTGAAGTGCTGTAATGTGCAGAACAATAATTGATGAGGACCTTTGTATAATAAATAGGGAAACAGACTTTTTATTTTAGGTCTGCTGTGAATTAAGTTCACTAGTTGTCAGTCTCAAAACGCAGTCCATATTTTGTAGGAGATAAGGAAACCTACATATACAGTGTGTAGTGGCAGAAATTAGGTAGGAATTAGAAAAAACTGAGAAAATACTTCTTACAGTGAGTTTTTCATAGAAGAGCAGCAAAAATCTAGTCATTGTTTATTATTTGTCAGAGTAACTGTAGCTTTGTCAGGATTGTGGACTGTTTTGTGTGTGTTTTGCTCCCCATGTGTTCCCTGTGACCAAGTTTCTCCCTCATGTTGATTGTTAATTTGATTCCAGGTGTGTCTCGCCTTCGTCCCTGATTGTCCTGTCTTTAAAAGCCCCAGTCCCTTCAGTTAGTGTTTGTCAGGTCTCTATCGTCCATTGTGCTACTTGTGTTCCTGTCTGCCCTGTGTATCCCGTGTTGGAAAGATTAAAAGACTGTGACTTGTATTTACTCCTCGTCTCTTGCTCAGCTCCGTAGGCAAGTGTGACAAGACCCGACCAAATACAGTTACCTCTACGTCTACCCTCTGTTTTGTTTTCCCTCAGTGTTTTTCTTTCCGCTGTGTTTCCCACATGGATGCCCTCCTTCGCCCCAAATTCCTCTTCCTCCTGCTGGAGCAGGGGGCACGTTCGCTCGAGAACCATACCAGACTGTTTCTTGCCCTCGCGGAACTCACCAGCTACCCTGACAACGCGCTCTGTGCATTCTATGACACAAGCCTCAACACCGCTTGCAGAGCGCTGTCGTCCAAAGATGGTCCTCGAGCGGAATTCGCCACCTTCATGGAGTGGACTCTGCCGAGAAACGGATTGCCCCTCACAGTCTCCCAAGAGGATGATCTCGCCAGATCCACTCCAGAAGCAGAGACCAGCCCACCATCTCCCCGCGGTGCGGAGCATCAGCCTGAGCCCACCCATGACGGAGAGCCATTTCCTGCCGCGATCTGCGAGCCAGCGCTAAACTGAGCGGATGATCGCCCCGGAAGTTGAGCCCAACCTGTCAGACCAGGTGCGAGAGCCAGTGACAGTGCCCATCACAAGGGAGCAAGCCGTGGAACGGTGTGAGCGCGGAGTGAAGCTCCGCCCCCTACACCGTGGCTGAGGGTGAGCTGATGATAGATCTGAGACTGCTGGACAGGGAGGAGGCGTCAGATCCTCCAGTGCCTGCTTCTAGAATGTGCCCTCCAGTGCCCGCTCCTCGAAAATGCCAGTGCTCCTGCCTCCTCCACCGCTGTCGTCTGGCAGCCCCTCCGCTCGCCCTCAGCCCCCTATCTGTACGGTGCGAGCCCTGTGGGTCTCCCATACTCCAGCGTCGCCGGGGCTGGAGTATCCCTCACCTCTGCCTCCAGCCTCCTCGGCCCAGACTCCGCCTCAGCCCGTAGACCAAGTGGCTCCACCTCAGCTCCTAGCACCCTCGCCTCCACCATCACCCATCGATCCAGCGGGCTCCCTCGTCCCTCCGGCTCCGCCTTGGTCAGGCGTCGACCCGCCATCACCTCAGGACTCCCCTCCTCTGACTGCACTCCGTCCCACCGGCTCCGTTGGGCTCCTTCCTCCCTTCAGCTCCACCTGAGTCCTCAGTCGCTCCGGCTCCACCGCGGATCTCCGGACTGCCACCTCCGCCTCGGTCGCGAGTTCATTGGCTCTCCGCCTCGGGCTCCTCCACCGCCATGGGTCAGCCCCCTAAAGTCAGCGGCCATTCCTCCGCCATGGCTCCTCCCTCCTTCGTCTCCACCGTGGGCCATCATCACTGCTGTGGCCTGGGTCCAGCTGTGCGCCTCCTGCTCCGGGTCCCTCCTGTCTCTTCCCTGACTCCTCCCTCCTTCGTCGCCTCCCTGGTCTCTGTCTGCCGGCCCCCTCCCAGGTGTCCGTCCTCCTCCTTAGTTCCTGCCCACCCCTCCCCTTTGGATGTTACTACGGTGCGAGGACGCACCTTCCAAGAGTGGGGGGGCGATATGTCAGGATTGTGGACTATTGTGTGTTTTGCTCCCCATGTCTTCCCTGTTACCCAGTTTCTCCCTCATGTTGATTGTTGATTACGTGTGTCTTGTCTTCCTCCCTGATTGTCTTGTCTCTAAAAGCCCCAGTCCCTTCAATTAGTGTTCGTCGGGTCTCTATCGTCCATTGTGCTACTTGTGTTCCTGTCTGCCCTGTGTATCCCGTGTTGGAAAGATTAAAAGACTGTGACTTGTATTTACTCTTCGTCTCCTCGTTCCTTGCTCAGCTCCGTAGGCAAGTGTGACAAGCTTCCTGTGGAGTTCCTTTTTAGTTTTATAGCACGCTACAGACCAACATTAACGGTGCATACCGCCTATGATACTGGAGTGTGTAAAATCATGGCTTCATTGATCTCATTTTAAATTCTTCTAAAAAGGCCAGTTTCATGCAAAAAAAATCATTAATGCCTTAATATTTGATGCATTGCTTAAATTTTTTCCTTCAGTTTAACAGAACAAGCTCTACACGTTCTTTGCACTTACAAACCTCACATTTATCTGTTCACGTTGTTCATAAGAAATTATTTAAGTCTTGTGTGTCCCAACCGTAGTATTGTATAACTGATTTCTTATATTGTTTTTACTATTATTTTAACTTTTTGAATATTCCCTTTATTTGCCTGAGTGAAACTGGCATTACATGTGTTGAATGCTTAGTAATGCTCAATTCAGGAAAAAATTACAAAAAGAATATTTCTCAAGAAATATTCACGTTTTTGTCCAATATTTAGAAATGTGCCCTTTTTTTTGTACCACAAGTGGATGCATAAAAGCCTCATATTCCAAAGACCTAGACTTTGATTTGATTGGTTTTACAAACCTCCTGATAAATTACTGAAAAGAAAGAAATGAGTCAAATATTTTTATAACAGTATATGATGTAAAGTTATAAGCTGCCTGCATGTTAACAAGCAAACAATAGTTTTTATTAGAAATTGTTTTTTAAGGACTTTGTAGAAACCTTTTAAGATCTGTGAGCTCTGAGGTTATTAAATTGTCACACGCTTCTGTTTAAACTGTCAGTCAGCATAATTTCAACTTTAATAGCCACATTTCAGGTGAAGAATTTCCCTTCACATTATTCCTGAGAAGAATGATCCACATTGAGAGATTCACGGCAAATCAATCATGAAGAAAACAGCAGTTCAGCATCAACCACCCACTCCAAAGAAGCACTGTGAATAATGTAATCAAGCTGGTAATTGAATAAACAAGTCTCATATCTAAATTTGTGTTTTTGAAAGCAATCTCTTATTTGATCAAAAATACAGCAAAACACTTTGAAATAATATTTTACAATTTACAATAACTGTTTAATTTTAATATATTATAAAATGTAATTTATTCCTGTGATGAGTTGAAAATAAAATGTCAGACATATAACAGTAAACAAATGGAAATAAAAATGTTGTCATATTACAATCACAGTGCCTAAAATTTTCTGCATGCAGGTAAGTACTGCCATCGCAGCGTTTGGGGGTTGGTAATATCTTTCAAGGAACAGAACTCTTTATAATTATCTATTTAAATCTCTTTTGAGAAAGTGAATAGAAAAAAAAAATTCAGGAACCATGACCGCTGCAAAAAAGTGGCCACTGTTGCGCTCTATTTAAAATCAAAGCAGCACAAGTTTCACAAGCACCCATGACCAGCTTAATGCTGCACTTCCCATTTATTGACATACATAAACACAGTGTCTTATCTGCTCTTGTAGGCTGTTTAATGACATTCATACAGCAGCTGTGATATCCTGCTGCTTTCTGCACCATCACATAATTAATTGTCACGTCATCATGGTGATAGGCCACATCAGCTGTGCCTCCGTTTTAAAGGCCATGTCTCATTCATAATGACATCTGTCTGGTAAATTGCACTATAAGTGTCAGTGTGGATGAGCTCATGTTCGTTCAACTCATTCATTAGTCCAAAGAACAGTTTTAACTATGTGGAAATGAATCAAGCATGAAAGAAACATCAGCTAAGATATTTCAAAGAATGTTTCAACTGTTTTTGTCCATACAGTGAAAACAAAACTGGACCTAAATAAACAAAAATAAGGCCATTTTCTTTCTTAAAGGGATAATTCACTCAAAAATGAAAATTCTGTCATCATACTCACCCTCAAGTTTTTCCAAACCTGTATGAATTTTCTTTCTTCTGCTGAACACAAAAGAATGCTGGTAACCAAATAGTTTCTGGTCCCCATCGACATCCATAGTATTTTTTTCCTTATGGAACTCAATGTGGGTGTAATGAATCTGGTCTATGAACTTCCATTAACTCACCACCAGAGGTCACTCGCTCACCACATGGACTCTTGCACCACACTAACTGTTGCACGCCACCTCAGACTACAATTCCCATCATCCATTGCACTGATGACACACACAGCTGCATACCTACCTACATAAACCTACATAAACCATGGACTTCCTCGTCCTCTCTGCTGAGTATTGTATAGCGTATATCACTCTCCAAGCGATAGCTACTCTATGGAGCCCACTTAGTTGTTATAGTCTTGCCTTGTCTTGGGTGTTTTCTAGTGTTTCGATTCTTGCCCGTGTTTCCTGGATTAACCCTTTGCCTTGCCATTCGGACTCTGTCTCTCTCTGCCTTGCCCTGTTGGATATTGTTCGCCGATCGTCGACCCACGCTTGCCCTAGGATTACTCTTTGTCTTGCCTGTGATGTTCCTGTTTGCTATTGCATGAACCTTGCTTGTTTTGTGACCTAGCCTTTGAATAAAGCCTTGCAAATGGATCTGCACATCTCACGTCTTGTTCGTCCTGTTACAATTGACTGGTTACCCACATTCTTTAAAATAGCTTCTATGTTTAACAGAAGAAAGAACTCGGAGGTTTGAAACAATTTGAAGGTGTGTAAACGATGACAGAAATTTCATTTTTGGGAGAACTGTGCTTTAAATCATGTTGCTCTAAACCTTCAAAATATCTTCCAAAAAAGAATTTGGAAGATAAATGACAATTAGCTAATTATTAAATGACAATTCTGTCATCAATCAAATGATTTTCTGATTAACGGTCCCTTTAAGGGCCATATGTACAGTAGTATTGCAGTTGTGAAAACTGTATAGCCAGCAACACACCACATTTCAAGCCAAACAGCTGTCCTTGTACAGCATTGTGAAGTCTGTCCTTGTAACAGCTGTGAGCATTGTACTGCCAGTCAATGGATCTGTTTGTGGCTGACAAGCTTGAGAGACACTTTAGTGTTCACAGAGCTCACAGTGTAGCCTGACCAATAACACTGAGTGAAGGTCCTGCTGAATAACAATGCAGGTCTACAAGGCAGTGAAGGACATCACAACGTTACGAGCTAGACTTAATAGCAACCTGCAAATGATGGGGGTCTACGCATATTTTGACTCAAACACCCTTCTGTGTTGCAAATCCTTTTGACACATAAAACAGACATCCCTTATGGAAATATAAGCTTAAACCAGCATAAAGTGGTTTGCTGGTCTTATCTGGTCTCTCCACAAGTGTTCAGCTGGTATAGCTGGTCGGCCAGCTGGTCTACTAGCCTGAGCAAGTGCCTAGAGCTATCAAACCACACCAGACTGAAGAGTTTGAAGGCCAGATAAGATTAGCAAAACATATTATGTTGGTTTTCTTAACCAGAGATCTTAACAGAGATCTAATGAGATAATTAGATTTGAATTTCCTTAAACAAATAACAGCACTTGCACAGAGAGCAAGTGTTAAGCATCAGAAATGCTTTGTTGTTGTCATGACACTTAGAGTGCATGTTATTTTCTATCAGCTGTGCAATGCACCGTGAAATAAATCCAAGAAAATATGCATACAAATATGTGAACATTCTAACAATGCCAAGTCAATGAGAGATTTTCTAACTTTAACCTTAAATTTATTTTAAGTGGGAAACTTTAGAAGTATCTACATAATGAAGTTTAGATAGAGCTGAATTAATTGCTTACTTTACAATTTTTTTCATATACTCACTATATATAATTTATTTATTTAAAGATCAGTGTCTCTTACAAAAATAGTTGGTTCATATAATGTTAACCAAAATCAAGACAGCCACCTTCACAGATTTTGAAAGAACTGTCCTTGGTCCTGAACACAAGCAAAGCTCAACTGGCTGTGAGCCAAACTCAACATGATGCTGTTAAAATATAAAGGATGTTAATTAGTAAACCTGGGGCAGGTATAGGCCTATATTGGATCAAATATATGCAATAAAATAGCAAACTCACTGAGGACTGAAGTAATGGCTTACGAAAATTCAGCTTTACCGTTACAGAAATAAATTAATTAAAAAGAATACAGTTATTTTGAATTGTAATAACATTACACAGTATTGCTGTTTTTAACGCATTTCTGATCAAATAAATGTAATCTTAGCTAACAAAAGACACTTCTTTCAAAAACATTTAGAAATCTTAACTACTTCAAACTTTTGAACGGTAGTGCACACATCCACAGCAGAATTCACTTGTGTACCACCAACATTACGCTTAGTTATGAATAAAAAAATGGAATTAAATTTTAGTTTAAGCAATAGTTGAGCTCAGAGAGTCATATAAATGAACTGATATAATGCATACAATACACATTTTGTCATCATTTATTGAGCCAAATGTTGTTCCAAACCTGTATGACTTCCTTCCATGGACCACAAAAGGCACAATGACAGCCTCAGTCAACATTCACTTTCATTGCATGGACAAAAGATGCAATCAAATACGAGTTTGGAACAACATGATGGTGAATAAATGATGACAGAATTTTCATTTTGGGTGACCTAATCATTTAAAGGATCAAATCGTCCCAATAATATGGGCTTCAACTTATTAAAAAAAATCCATTAGCATTCCTTCAGTATTTTGACTAGAGTGAACAGAAACGAACAGCAGGGAAGACGATAGGCCTGTGGCTCACATATGACCCTCTGACACCCGATACAAGCAACTGCTGAACATTAAACCCTTGACTTAGATCCTTTTTATATCAGCAGCCTCTAAATGCTTTTATACCTTTTATATACAAAACCCTGAAAACAGTCGAATGGAAGCATAACATCATTATCTGAAGCATATGTGATTAGCTGTTATTCTTGTAAATTAAAAATATATAACACAATATTTCACACAAAATTTTTTTCTAATACATAAAGCTCGCTCGAGCATATGATGGCCAAAAATGCTGGTGGGTTGGTAGCTGCTAGTATTACAGCCTCGCAAGGACACACACACACACACACATACACACGTCAGTCATGAGCATCATTTTATGTCACTCTTCTTTACGAGGCTGCTGTCTAAAGCAAATGTACTGCATGTCAAGAGACCGAGGCAAGATCCGTGGGCTGCTTGTCCCGCATTAAGTAAATCATGGTAAAAATTTATTTATTTTGTCAGTTAAAGGACAATGCATAACAAATGCACCTGATTTATAAGCGTAACCGGCCTGATAACAGAGCAGCTACTCAATGCCATGAATAATTAACTCGATATCATGATAAATAAACATTGGTTTTGGTACGCATGCATTATAAGTAATTACTGAATATGCATGTGTCCAGTGCAGAAAGGCAAATTAATGATACTGGATACACGATGCATGTAGAGTGATGCTGCCCATCAATTTGTCATCAGTCACTTACTTCCCAACGAAGTTTTCCAGAACCGAGCTTTTCCCAGCACTTTGGCCGCCGACCACTGCGATCTGAGGAAGGTCCAGGTTGGCATTTTGTCCGATGGCAGAGAAGGCGTCCTGCAGTCTGTTTACCAGAGGAATCAAGTCATCCATTCCCCGATTGCCCATCTTGTGAGATGAATAACAGGCTCTATTTCACAGTGAATGAAAACCCGATGTACTCGACTCTGAACGGAGCCCTAATTGGCAGGCCCCGAAATATCTAAAAGCTGTCCCTTGCAGCGTTTCCTTCAATTTTCCAGGCAACCTTTTTGAATCGACATACGTCCTCCTCTGCTGCTGGAGCGATGCGGCGCTGAAGCGCTGGATGCTGCATTACCTTCACCCGCCACTGGGGGCGCACGACATAATCAGACGACTATATTTCTGGTGTATAAAACAAATAAACCTATGCAGCACTAAAATAAAACAGCAAAAGCCATAAAGATGTTTAGTTCATATTCCTAAAACTCGGAGGAAAGTTAGCATTTTCAATCCATAATATGGGTTTTGCCTTACAAAAGCGTTTTTGGATTATAAGAGTAAAATAATGTTGATAGCCAGTTAACACAGTTAACATTAGCCTACTTGAAGAGTGCGTTCTCATACATCAAACATGAATTTGGCGAACCTTTGATCAACGTTCTTGCAGAGTTCTGAACGTGCATTCTTAGAACGTTCATTCAAACTGTTATTTGGTCTTTAACAACGTTCTCAAAACGCTAGCACAAAACATTATTTGTTTATGAAGAAAAATAATTTAGTTGCACGTTTGTCTGGTTTAGAGAACATTCAAAAGTAACATTCCTATAATTTTTGCAAAATAATGAAATTTGACTTTCCATTTAATGTTATCTTCGACATTTATATAACCAAGAAATCTCCCCTTTTTGAAGCATTTCATGAAAATTCAGAAATAACGCTTTCATGACTTAATGGGATCGTTAGCAAAACGTGCTTAGCACATATTTTTTGTTAGATGGATCGTTTTGTTAGATGTATCGTTCTTATATGAATAATGTAGTTACTAATAAATAGTGCTTAATAAATAAGATCTATCTCAATAAGTGTTTTATTATTAATAGTAGTAGTAGTAGTACCGAACTGGACAACTGTTTTAGTCCTTATGTTGCTTTTAACTTGTTACAAAACCTTAGCAAGTTTTAAGGAAATAAATGTTAAACGACTTACATTACATGTTGGAGTTTATTGTGATAGTGACCTGCTGACTGTCTGTAATCCCTGACTTAATTGTCTGTGTTGAATTTTAATGCACAGGCTTTCAGTACACATTCAATCATTTGCAATTTTGTATTTTTGCAAAAGCATTTTTTTTTTATTCTTCTTTCGAGCCGAGTGAGGGCGCACTAGAGTTAATTGTCCGTAACCTCCACACCACAGCACCCGAGGAAGAGAAGTGAGGCTTGTTTTCATATCAAATGTTGAGCTGTTTCGTATATTTCATTAATGTTGTTTTAAACGCATATCAGTTGTGCAATATATGCTGTACGTTGCAGGTTTTTGCCACTTGCTGTCCATAAAGCTTTGTCATAATATCCTGTGCTTTCTGCTGTCAGTGCACTCTTAACACCTTTGAGCTCTATAATGTTAAATTAATATAATTTTTTTCTGTTAAAAGCATAGAAGGCTGCTCTGGCCAAGCTCAACCATTTAAACTTTATTATTGCTTATTTATTTACGCAGTGGAAAGATTAACATGATATAGCACTATTAAAAATGTTATGTCCAACAATTTTATATATATATATATATATATATACATATATATATATATATATATATATATATATATATATATACACCTGATAAGACATCAGAGACCATTTCTTCATACAGAATCACTTCAGATTCCCAGCTCCATGTTGGTGCTTCTTCTTTTCAGTTCACCCCACTCATTTTCTATAGGGTTCAGGTCAGGGAACTGGAATGACCCATTATAAGATTTCTAGCATGGACAGTCAGTTTTAAATTTTGTATCTGTTGGTATTTAATTGAATCCACGGTCCCATGTATCTGAATAAGATGTCCAGGACCTCCGGCAGAAATATTGACTCACAACATTAAAGATATAGAAATATATTTCATTGTAAACATAGGGTACTTTTTTGTCCTGATTGCACCAAACCCATCTTGAGTGTTTGCTGCTATAAAGCTAATTTTTTAGTTTTACCTGACCATAGAATCCAGTCCTGTTTGAAGTCCCAGTAGTGTCTGGCAAATTAATATGTTGGAGTTTGTTTTCCGTTGAAAGCATTTTCTTTTCTGGATTTTTTTTTTTTAAACCCTCCCCAAAAAAAATATTTTTTTGAGGGTTTCCAACCCCTAGACTCAACAATTTTCTGCAATTCTCAAGCTGTGATCTCAAGTCTTTGGCTACTCAAACTCTCCTCCTTGCCTTGCATTAAGACAATATAGACGCATGTCCTCTTCCAGGCAGATTTGTAACATTTTCTGTTAATTGGAAATTCTTAATTACTGCCCTGATGGTGTAAATGGGGATTTTCAATGCTTTAGCTATTTTCTTACAGCCACTTTCTAATTTGTGAAGCTTAACATTCTTTTGCTACAAATCAGAACTATATTCTTTGGTTTTTCTCATTGTGATAAATGATTAAGGGAATTTGGCCTCTGTATTAACTCGTATATATACACCTGTGAAATAGAAAAATCATGGCAGGATAATTTCATGTTCCTAGTCACCCTGGTGTGCTAAAAAATGGAAATATATTTTAGAGATATTTTAGTCATAAGAATTTCTAAGGGTACCAATAATTGTGGCCATTGTGTATTTTTTTTTTTAATTATTTAATTATTTATTTCAGAATGTGACCCCTCTCCCTCCTCTCATTTTTTACTTCAATTAAAGCTTAGATTTTTTTTTTTTCTTTTGGTGTTTATCAAATTTAAATTTATTAAAGTTATTTTATATAAATAGAAAGCATATTAAATGCCAGTAAAGTGTCTGCTTTAATGTTGATTTTAAAATGTCAAATGTCATTTGAAAAAATAAAATGTCAAAATATATGTGAAAAAATGTTCCATCATCATTCAATGTAACAGATATAGGCCTATTTATTATATTAGGCTATATTGTATATTATATATCAAAGTGAGGTGAAAGAGCATTGTGCTTGTTTCACATTTCTTTTTCTTTTCATTCTTCAGTCCCAGAACAAGGAGAGCCTCCTTTGAAAAAACACTGAGCTCAGAGGTATCTTCAGAGTTTATCTTCAATAAATGTAATATTAAAGCAGACAGACTGAAATAAATCAGTGTTTGTGTTTCATGTGATACAAAAATTGACTGCCTCTTTTGGACAGACCAAACGAACTAGAGGAAGAGTCTGCAAATGGAGATAAGATGCAGCAGCCACCAAAAGCAAACTCCTCAAGCATATCAGACCATGAAGGTATTTGACTGTACAGCACTCTGTGTTTGTCTCTTTAGCCTCAGGCAAATTACACATCTACTGAGTGTTGTGTTGTTGAAAAGTTGAAGTGTCTTTTATTTCCCCTCTAAATGATGCAGAGGATGATAACGGCACTGCACAGCTCGAAGAAGACAGTGTGGATCAGAACAGAGCAGCAGAGGTGCAGTATACCAGCATCAGTAACATATTTTTTACAGTAACACATCTTTACCTATGGACTTTCCCAGTGACATCAGTACATCGGTTTTAAATAATAATTGCACACTTAATACATTCCAGTGACCCTCAGAAAAATGTAAAGAATATTAATACGTTTAGTTGTGCTGTTATGCTTTTGGGGGTCAGTAAGATTTTTTTAAATGTTTTTGAAAGAAGTCTTTTATCCTAACCAGGGCTGCATTTATTTGATTAAAATCCAGTAAAAAAAAAAAAAAAAAAGTTTTCTGTTATGCCAAAGCTGAATTTTCAGCAGCCATTACTCTAGTCTTAAAGGGTCATGAACTGAGAAACCAAGATTTCCTTGATCTGTTGACATATAAGAGGTCATTGTACTATAAAATCATCAAAAGTTTCAGAACTCAACATTTTCTTGTTAGTCTAAAAGCAGTTTAGATTGAAGCCAGTCTGCCAAAACGACAGCTTGTGGAATGTGCCACTCTATGATGTAATAGTGTGGGTAAACACCGCCTCCACAGAAGAAGATCAACGCCTACTTCTACATCATTGCCTGTTAAGCCCCGCCCACCATTTCACGCATGTAGTGGAAGGCAAACCCAGGTCTATGCAGAAACCAAACAATAAAGATGCTCCAAACCAAACACAACAAGATGCTGTGCAGTGCCAAGTTGTGGAAAAACAGTCTTTGCATCACCTTCCTTCTGATCCCAGTGTTAGGAAAAAATGGATGAACTTTATTTTTAAGGAAGTTCCAGACCTTGTCATTAAGAACTAGGTATTTCGTTCACTTAATTTTACCACGGATTCGATTACAAACAAGGCACAGGATTTTCAGAACGATTGAAATGTCGCAACACAGAAGTGTGAGTAACTGTTCATGACCCCTTTAAGTATCACAAGATCCTTCAGAATTCATTCTAATTTTCTGATTTGCTGCTCAAGAAACCTTTCTTAGTATTATCAGTTGAAAACAGTTGTGCTGCTTAACATTTATGTGAAAATTGTGGTGTACTTGCTGAATAAAAGTATTAATTTGAACACAGACTTTTAAATAGCAGTGCTATAGAATTGCTTACCATCCTCGTCTGTGTAAAGCTGTATCCAGGCTTTCAGCTTCTTATGTAACTGTATCTGTAAAACACTGTTTACATGGAGCCCCACCCATAGGAGTTATATCATAACAAGACATTATCCGCTTTGAAAAGAACTCCACCTGAACTTAATAAGAGCTTATATTGTATTGAACCTGGAATAATAAGAGCTGTCATTCAGGTGCAGGGTGTTGGTACGTCTCTGAAGGTGACCATCCAGCGCAGCAGTGAGAGTCGAGCCTTCAGCACTTCACCTGAAGAGACGGCAGCAGGTGCAGGCCATGAGGACGAGAAAGAAAGACACAAACACACAGTTAAATTCACCTGCTACATTTGCAACGTCACCTGTACTGACCAGCAAGTAAGACTTGACTGTACGTTAATGAGGAGAGGAGTCGGTTGATCATTGTGTTTAGTGAGGTGTTTGACCTCTGCAGGGCTTCCAGACTCACATGACGAGTTTAGATCATCAGCAGCGTATCATGGAAATCCAGCGTCTGAGCAACACCTGTCTGGCCACACTGTTACCCCACACCCAGGAGTCCCCGCAGGGCACAAACAGGTAAGTGATGCTCTCTGCACTTTAGAGGTGTAAAGTGTACATTTACCTTAGTTGTAAGTATAAACAAACAATTTAACACTATCAGAACTGTTTTGATTCTGTGACAGTCTGAGATACCCAAGATAAGGAAGGAAACTTTTTTTAAAAATCTACTTTAAAAGACTTCTCTAATCTTTGTTTTTATGTTGCTTTCATACATTTCTGGAAAAAACAATTATACTATTTCTTTAAAAAAAAGTTTGATTTAATGACTCTAAACATAGAATGGAAGCCTGTTTCCGCCACTGAATAAAAAATTTAAAAACATAATTGCAACTTTTTATCTCACAATTCTGACTTTTTTTCACACAATTGCGAAAAAAAACTCACAATTCTGAAAAATAAAATCAGAATTGCGAGATATAAACTCACAATTCTGACTTTTTTCTCAGAATTGGCAGTTTATATCTCGCAATTTTAACTTTCACAGAATTGCAAGTTAAAAGCACGCAATTGCGAGTTACGATAGAATTGTGAGAAATCCCATTTCTGAGAACATAGTCATTTTTCCCCCCTCCGAATTGGTCTTTATTCTGTTTTTAAAGTCAGATTTGCGAGAAAAAAACTCAGAATTGCAAGTTTGTATTAAAGTCAGAATTGTGAGACAAAAACTCGCAATTACCTTTTAATTTTTTTATTCAGTGGTGGAAATTGGTTTTCATAACAGTGTATCTAGTAAAAAGTTTTAAATGTTTTATAATAACATTTATTTTTATACTACCATTGTTTATTTTTTGGTTAATCACAAGCAAATTTAGATTTTAATTCATCCTTACTGAATAAAACTTTCTTTAAAGAAAATCATACCGACCTCAGATTTACAGTAATTTGTTAGTGTATGTCACTCACATTAAAAAAGGTAAATATTAAGTATTCCATCATTGCCTCTTGTCAAAAAAAACAACTGCACAACACTCTTTAGAACACAATTGTTTTTTGCTCTTTAATAGAGAGAGACGGGTGGGTCATCAACGCTGGTGACCAACCTGCCAGTCTCATTTTTCTGGTGACCTCATTGAGCACAGGCGAACTAAGAAACACAAGGTGACCTTAACGTTAATAAAACAAATACCACCAAATCTAATCACTACAGAAATATCCACATATACTTGAGAAGCAGAGTTTGATTGTATAAAAATGCTATGTCTTGTCTCCTCATTAGATGGCAAAAGTGTCCTCGAGACCTTTCTGTACCCTGTGTGAGCGCCACTTTAGGACTCCTCGCAAGTTTGTTGAGCATATGAAGTGTCTCCTGAGCACAAACAGAGGGTTGAGGAGGTTTGTGTGAGTATTTTGTTGGTATTTTAATCTAAAATATATTAAATGTAATTGAATAAAACTTATTTATTTCAACATTTGTTGCAGTTAAGAAACAAGGGCGACTCAGAAGATATGGAGGAGCTCATAACAGTGGATGCTATTGGCTGCTTTGAAGGGGAAGATGATTATGAGGAGGATAGAAATGAAGAAGAGATTGCAGTGTTTGAGAAAGTTAGTTGCATTACATTGTGTGCTTTTCTAAATTAGAGTCCCTTTTGGAGTTTTCCTTTTTTATTTGAATTTTGTTCGTAGCATCCGGGTCATAGGGATATGGCCCTGGAAGAGACGACTGATTATGAGGCATATGATCCAGACACACAGTATGGTGAGTGCTGGGCTTTAACCACTTCTCTAGAGTAGACTGTCAAAGAACAGTTTGTGAGTAAGTTCATCTGACAGACCTGACTGCATTCTGACCCTTAGGCACATCGTTTTGTGGTCCCTGTCGCTCAAATCCTTCAAATATGATTATTTGGTTCTCAAAAAAACATTTCTTATTATTAATGTTGAAAACAGTTTTTGCTGCACAGTGGAAATTGAGATACACCACAATTCAAAAGTTTAAGATAAGAAAAAAGAAAAATTAATTAATACTTTTATTAAAAAAAGATGCATTAAATTGATCAAAAGTGACAAAGACATTTAAAATGTAAAAAAATGGTTTCTATTGTAAATAAATACTGTTCTTTTGAACTTTCTGTTCAGTAAAGTATTCTTAAAAATGTATAACTGTTTCCACAAAAACAAAGCAACAAAAAATTCAGTTTTGAATTCAATAAGAACCATTATTAATAATTGAGCACCAATAATAACTCATAATAATTGAGCATCTAATAAGCATATTAAAACTTTTAAAGTATCACTGTGACACTGGAGTATGGCAGGAATAAATACAGAATTAAATTACATTTAAAAAAAAATATATTCATATTGAAATCATTATTTGTAATTTATATTATAAATTATATTACTGTTTCGCTGTACTTTTGTTCAAATAAATGCCTTGGTGAGTATAAAACACTTTTTTTTAAACGGACAGTGGTAGTGAATATTTTGACTTTATGTCTGAACAGCTCTGTATGATGGTCTGATCAGATGGTCTGTTGAAAATAATGCAGCTAAAATACTGAGAAATATATCTGTGTAAATAATGTAGAAGGAATTTTAAAATAAAAAAGTGAATTCAGTGCCAACTGCTCAAATTTGTATTTGATTTTCAGAAGCATAGTGCCCTGAAAATACAGAAGAAGCCGCCTGAGGATGACTGTGAGAGTGATGTGTCATGTAGCAGCCTGATGAGCAACCCTCACTGCTTCCTGTGCCAATGACAGCAGCCAAGCAGATCTCAACAGACCACACATCAATTTCTCAAGAGAGCGCTTACAGTTGAGGAAACTTAAGTCATCTAAGAGACCTCACAAATCTAAGTCTCCACGCTCAAAAAACTCTGGAGCTCCACAGAAGCCTGCCGTGGTCATGAAGCACTTAATATGTACTCCACACTGTGGCTCAGGGTCAAGCCAAGAGTCACACTGCCGAGAACTACAGCACACAGAATCTGTGTCCAGTGAAAAAGAAAAGACATCCTGTGACCCTGTGCATTACTCAGAAGAGCAAGAAAATATGAGCTCTTCACCCACAAACAGTTTGTGTCATGCATCACAGTTGAACTCAGAAGAGAACACAATCAGTTGAGGTTAAAGAGACATTTGGCAAAGACCAAACAAAAATAATCTTCATGTTCATTAGAGTTCATCAAGTGTCTCTGTGAAAACCTGAGAGAAGATAATACTACTTTCAAAAAAATATGTTTTAATTCACAAGTATTGTAAATCTCATTTCCTTTCATTAAATAGTATTTTATATATAATTATAAATAATAATTGTTGAATAACAGTTTATTAATCTAGGTTGGTGTTGTTACTTGAACTGCAATTATGTGTTAATTCTTATTCATCGTAATTATTGTTAATAACTTGTGGTATTTTTCAGCACCTCCATTTAAAATCGATTGGGAAAAGGAAGTGAAAACATTCATGTCCACAATTAATGTCCAAATGTAGAACTGATTTCTTAATTAAAAATGCACATAAATCTTGTCCATTGCCCATTTTTCTCTTTCTTTCTTTCTTTCTTTCTTTCTAATCAGAAAGACCAGTAATAGTAATAAAATGATTCCAAATATAGGACTAATGTTTCCATATGATTAGGACAAGGTTGTGGACATTATGAATCTGGGTATTATCTCCCTCATGATCCCCATCTTGAATATTTGGTGACATGACATCCATTGTGGTTGCATTTCCACCCCACCCCCCACCCCCCCAAAATGTATTTCTTTGCAAACTTGTTAGCAATTGGATAAAAAAAGCCAGTCAGTCCCTGCGTCCCAATGCGCATACTATCCACCCTATCTGCCATAAATATTATTGAAAATGACTAATATCAGAGAATTTAAGATGGATAGTATGCGCACTGGGACGCAGGCTATGAAAAAGTGTCACTAGAGGCTGAAAGTAGACTGTTAGCCGTCACAGCTGGCTGCATCAGTACACGTGGCATGCAGATACATGTGTGTCCTACAGGCGGCGACAGAACGAGCTGCAGGGCATTATGGGGCGGAGATGGCATTCTAGTCCACACACGGACGACGGCGAAGCAAGGCTAGTGCGAGACCTGTAACACCTGCGAGTGGACATAGATATCGATTAAAAATACACAAACAAGCAAAGGTGTCCTGCAGACGGGAATCGGCTGTCGGATTTTGGTGTCATGGCCCAGAATGATTTGATGAGCGACGCGGAGGACGTGGCGGATCAGGTAAGAGAACAGAAGGCCCTGCCAGACAACTTACACAGTAAATCACGGAGATCACTCTTCTGTGCTAAACAAATGCTTTCGAAGTTCAGGAAAGTCCATGTCTGCGTGTGCAGCTTCGTCTTGTTTGCTTGGCTGCAAACGAGGTTTGTTTATTGACTAAATTCTAACGTTACTCCTGTGACTGAAGTACTAGCAATACTGTTCAGAAAAACTGCTTTGGCTGCTTTCGTGAACTAATATTTGACACCTATAGCTATTAAAGATATATAAGTACATCTACTTTAATTCTGTGAACCCAGAATGTTTTAATGGCATACAAACTTTATCCTCGAATCGTTTTCATCAGTGTCTTCAAACATCTGTTATGATGAGGCAAGAGTGTATGTTACACACGTAATACCAACATAAAAGATGACTGATTAGAAAAAGATGATTTTGTTGTCCATATGCAATAGGAAATTAACAGCAACACATTAATCTGATGCCTTTGTTGTTTACGTTTCAGAATATGCATAATTATGCATAATTCAGCATTATTGGATGTGTTTGGGGCCCTCTTTTCTTCTTGTTTTGGGCTTAATAATAGAAATCAGCTTTATAATATGTTATTATTATGTGGGTGTAATTTTTGAGCGTTTTATCAAGGCCATCACTGTCATAAGCATTTCATCTTATTTATGGCCTGATTGTCAAAGTCATTTTAGTAAGCTGATTAAACCCCAGCCAATGACAGGTATCTTCAATTATTAAGTGTAGTTTTATCACAGCGCAACAGGAACAATATTAAAATCCCATTTTTTTGGTTCATACAACTCCCATTCAGCAATCCTGCCTTTTGGAGCATGTAACAGAAGGCAAATCCTGTGCTCTTCGATATTCCTGTGCTGCTTGGAAACAAGTCAAATACCCTCCAGGCACACAGACTGCAAGTAAGGTATTCACACACAGGCAGACAATGGCCCTGAGATCTCTTCCCATTCATTTGGTCTTGCTTGGTACTTGTTGAATGCTGATTGGCCCGTTTTCTTCTTAGTGCTGATGTGGACCGTCCGGGGGCGGGGCTTAGTAGAGGCTGGTGTCAAAGCTCACATAAGTGTTGAGTTAATCACCAGCTGGTTTAGAGAGCGTTATTATGAAACCCTGCCATGTATTGACAATCTATACATTTTAGTATTCCTGCAATCTGCTTATTTTCTTTCACAAATAACAGAATTCTATAATTTACCATTGGTTTTACAAGCAGATTATTATTTCTTACTTTCATTTATCAAGCTAGCTGATGTTACAGGTTAAGCAGTGAGAATATAATATCCAGGGCTCGCAAAATTTCTAAATCCCTGGTAGCCCTTCGGGCAGGTACTCTTCAGATTTTGGTAGCCCGAAAATTAATTTAACTAGCCCAAATAAAATAACGACCATAAATGTCAATCAAAAACATTTTCTATACACAAATATCAACGAATATCAAGGAAAGAGTTTTATTTTACTATTTACAAGGTATCTGCAGAATTCTTTATCTATTTAAGGCTATTTGAAAATTTATTTCATAGACAGTTTTAAATACGTTAAATGGTATAAGGTCTTAAAAATGTTCCCTCTAATTTGTTTTCTTGCTGAGCAAAACTTTTCTCTGTTGGGCGGACATTTCGGGCACCTGAGCAAAAGCATGCTTTATACCAGACCTGTACAGCACGCACACAAATAAAGTGTGTAACTTTTAACTTTAATGTGCTGTTTATATTTGATTTGACCCTTGATGTAAATAAATGATGTACATTTTAGGTTACCTGAGAAAACATTTTTACTGTACAATACACTGCAGTTCAAAAGTTTGGATCAGTAAAGTTTTTTAAAGAAGTTTCTTATGCTCATCAAGGCTGTATCTATTTGATAAAAAATACTGAATATTATTTCACAAAATAATATTGTGAAATATTATTGCAATTTAAAATAAACTTTCTATTTTAATATACTTTAAAATGTAATTAATTCCTGTGAAGCAAAGCAGTATTTTCAGTCACATGATCCTTTAGAAATCATTCTAATACGCTGATTTTTAGTCAATGATGGAAACGGTTGTACTTTTTTTTTTCTTTTTTTTATACAGATTTTTTGGGACCTATGATATTTTAAAAAAATAAAAAGAACAGTGTTTAGTCAAAGAGATTTTGTTACAATATAATCTATTCAAAATTTTGGGGTCAGGATTTTTTTCTTTCTTTTTTAAAGATTTAAAAAGTTTAAAGAAAGTTAAATAAGCTTTATTCAGTAAGGATGTGTTAAATGGATAAAATGAATAGTAAAGACTTCTATTGTTAGAAAATAATTTCTATTTTGAATAAATGCTGTTCTTTTAAACTTGTTATTAATCAAAGAATCAAAGAAAAAAGTAACACAGGTTCCAAATAAGTCGGGGGAAGTCGTGGCCTAATGGTTAGAGAGTTGGACTCGTAATCGAAAGGTTGCGGGTTCGAGTCCCCGGCCGGCAGGGATTGTAGGTGGGGGGAGTGAATGTCCAGCGCTCTCTCCACCCTCAATACCACGACTGAGGTACCGAACCCCCAACTGCTCCCCGGGCGCTGCAGCATGGCTGCCCACTGCTCCGGGTGTGTGTTCACGGTGTGTGTGTGTTCACTACTCACTGCTGTGTGTGTGCACTTGGATGGGTTAAACGCAGAGCACCAATTTCGAGTATGGGTCACCATACTTGACAATACGTCACGACAAAAAAATAAATATTAAGCAGCACAACCGTTTCAACACTGATAATAAATCAGCATATTAGAATGATTTCTGAAGGATCATGGGACACTGAAGACTGGAGAAATTATGCTGAAAATACAGCTTTGATCAGGAATAAATGCTATTTTATAGTATAGGTATTAAAATAGGAAACCAATATTAGAAATTGCAATACTATTTCACTATATCACTGTTTTTCTGTATTTCTGAAATGAATACAGCCTTGATGAGCAAGAGACTCAAAGTCAAAAACCTGATAAATAACTGACCTTTTTTTTGAGTCTATAATATAGGCCTAACGTATATTATCAAAACAAACTATTTAAACTGATAGAATAGAATCAACTTAAGATGAGATCTGTAAGTTAAATATGTAACTAAAATATAGCTGTCTAAACATACTCTAAAAATACTCTTGTGTGTGACTGTTCATGTTTCAAAGTTTTGTTATCCATCCTCTGCTATTTCCAGCACTTAATCAAGCCACTCTTTAATACATGAGGACGTTTTATTTCACATGTCATTGCGTTTGCATTGGCTCTGTGTTGAGCGCACTTCAACCATTGAAGTATTCAGTTTCTACAGCGACTCATTTGGTGCATATCGTTCTCTTTCTATGAAGCCGGTTCTAACTCTGTCGTGACATAAGCTCTATAGCGGTTTGCCCGAGCATTGCTATTCTTTCCCTTTTACTGGCGGCATTCAATCAAATGGCTTCCCAACTCATTTTTGTGTGCACGAGGCACATTATTTCTTTTGAGCGGCCGCGGTGGAAGAAGAGCGCGTCGCGCGTGCGCTCAGCTTAGAGGGAACATTGTGTGGGAGCCCTGTAGTTAAGTTAGCCGTCGGGCAGGGCAGTGATACATTTTGGTAGCCCAACTGGAAAACATAATAGCCCCGGGACGTCGGGCTAGAGATTTTGTGAGCCCTGATTCCTGTATTCTTCCGGGAAGAGTAAATTGCATCATCTTTACGCTTCCCTGTACATTTCTATTTGACACCTGTTGCATGAGGAAGTGGAAAAGATTCATTACTAGTACACCACAGTGATATTTAAATGCTGGAGATGAGTCATGAGTCCTCAGTTGCAAATGGATCTGCTTTTGGCCACCTGTGCTCTGATATTGACTGAAAAGGGTATTTGGAGCTCGGAGGTTGAACATTTAAGCAGCATTCATTTCAAGAGCTGCTTCAGCACTTCCTTGAAGTAATATGATGCTTGTGTAAATCTAAACTATTCATACTAGGATGGATTTATGGATCTTTTTAGTTTTTTGCCGTTCATTCCTTTTTGTTAAACTTGTTTGAGATCTGTCAGTAGATATTAAAATAGCTTTCTAATTGCACAAATCTATGCTCGGCTATAATACATTTCTTTCTTTTTATGTTGACTTGAATTACTGATCAAGAGATTTTTTTTTTTTTTTTTTTGAAAATGTTCTATTGCTCATCAGAGCCCCATTTATTTGAACAAAAATACAGTAAAACGATAATATAGTCATTTTTATTACAATTTGAAAGAACCGTTTTCTATTTTAACATTTTAAAATATAATTTATTCCTGTGATGCAAAGCTGAATTTTCAGCATCGTTACTCCAGTCTTCAGTGTCACATGATCCTTCAGAAATCAATTCAATATGTTGATTTGCTGCTCTAGAAACATTTCTTAATATTAACAATGTTGAAAGCAGTTGTGCTGCTTAATGTTTTTGTGAACCCAAAATGTTTGAAATGACTTGAAAATATAAATTATTTGTAACAGTGTAAATGTCTATACAGTCACTTGTTGTGAACAATTTAATGTATCCTTCCTGAATAAAAGTATTAATTTCTTTTAAAAATTTGATCCCAAACCTTTGGAATGGTTATATATCACAACATGGTCCTTTATGCTGACCTAGGATGTGTTCTCTAATTGAAGTCTATGCACATGCTCATAAAGCTGTGCCTTATTCATCGGTAATTATTGCCCTAAAATTTACATGTTCACAATGACATTACATGTTTATTATTTGTGTTTGTACAAACATTATACCGGAATTTGGGGATTTTCATATCTTTGTCTTTTTGTTCATCTCTAGTTCCTTCGAGTGACGAAGCAGTACCTGCCCCACATAGCACGTCTGTGTCTGATTAGCACGTTCTTGGAGGATGGCATTCGCATGTGGTTCCAGTGGAGTGAGCAGAAAGAATATATTGAGACGACGTGGGGATGTGGCTTCTTCCTGGCCACACTGTTTGTGTTAATGAACTTACTCGGACAGCTGGGTAAGAAGTTTGTTCGGTGGAAATATCGCTGGTGATTTGGAACATCTTCATATTTTTATATGGAATTTTTCATTATCTGTTTTACAGGTGGTTGTATACTGATCCTGAGCAGGAATTTTGTGCAGTATGCCTGCTTTGGATTATTTGGAATCATCGCCTTACAGGTGTGAGCATTCTGTTTGTGTTCTTTACGATTGTAATTGGATGTTATCTTTGGTTAGGAATATAATTAAGTTAAACTGTTTAATTACCGTTCTGATCTTTATCTGTTCCAGACTGTTGCCTATAGCATTCTCTGGGACCCAAAGTTTTTGATGAGGTAAGTTCTTTGCAGGATGAGCTAGGAATGAGTATATCATCCTGTGTTTTATGCTCTGATCTCGTCATTTTCTCTGTGTTTCAGGAATTTGGCTCTGGGGGGAGGTCTGCTGCTGCTGCTTGCGGAGTCCCGATCTGAGGGCAGGAGTATGTTTGCTGGGGTTCCCACTATGAGAGAGAGCTCTCCTAAACAGTACATGCAACTGGGTGGCAGAGTCCTGCTGGTGCTTATGTTTATGACGCTGCTGCACTTTGATACAAGCTTCCTCTCGGTGAGCGATTATTCTCAGCATGGTAAATGGGTGAATCGCAAAGAAATCTCTAGGCTAAATTTCACAAATCAAAAGGAAAAAAATAAATTATTGTGCAGGTTTAAAAATCTTTAGGATCTTTTTTAGGATCTTAATCTTTTTTTTATGACAACATTTTAATGACAATTTCATCTCTTCTGTAATGCTAGAAAATATTATTCTGATTACTATAATCCAGTCATGAAAATTGTCTGGGTAGCAGTTACAGTGGGGAAAAGTACGTTTGAGAGACAGAATAACAACAAACAAATCCAGAAAAACGCATTTTAAAAAAAGTTATAAATTGATTTGCATTTTAATGAGTGAAATAAGTATTTGATCCCCTATCAATCAGCAAGATTTCTGGCTCCCAGGTGTCTTTTATACAGGTAAGGAGCTGAGATTAGAAGCACTCTCTTAAAGGGAGTGCTCCTAATCTCAGTTTGTTACCTGTATATAAGACACCTGTCCACAGAAGCAATCAATCAATCAGATTCCAAACTCTCCATCATGGCCAAGACCAAAGAGATGTCTAAGGATGTCAGGGACAAGATTGTAGACCTACACAAGGCTGGAATGGGCTACAAGACCATCGCCAAGCAGTTTGGTGAGAAGGTGACGACAGTTGGTGCTAGCTCTTTATTATCAACTCAACTCGCCGTGTTTGGAGGAGGAGGAATGCTGCCTATGACCCCAAGAACACCATCCCCACAGTCAATCATGGAGGTGGAAACATTATGCTTTGGGGGTGTTTTTCTGCTAAGGGGACAGGACAACTGCACCACATCAAAGGGACGATGGAAGGGGCCAAGTACCGCCAGGGCATTGAAGCCGGCCAGGGCACTGAAAATGGATTGTGGATGGGTATTCCTGCATGACAATGACCCAAAACACACGGCCAGACCATAATCCCACAGAAAATCTGTGGAGGGAGCTGAAGGTTTGAGTTGCCAAACGTCAGCCTCGAAACCTTAATGACTTGGAGAGGATCTGCAAAGAGGAGGGGGACAAAATCCCTCCTGAGATGTGTGCAAACCTGGTGGCCAACTACAAGAAATGTCTGACCTCTGCGATTGCCAACAAGGGTTTTGCCACCAAGTACTGTGATGTTTTGCGAAGGGGTCAAAATACTTATTTGACTCATTAAAATGCGAATCAATTCAAAACTTTTTTGAAATGCAACAAAAATTTTTTTTTTTTTTGTTGTTCTGTCTCTCCCTGTTCAAATAAACCTACCATTAAAATTATAGACTGATAATTTCTTTGTCAGTGGGCAGATGTACAAAATCAGCAGATGATCAAATTTTTCCCCACTGTAAGTGTTTTTTTTTTTTTTTTTTTTTAATAAATATAGTAATTATTATTAAGATTTTGGTAATAAAAAAATCATAATACATGTATAATAAAATAATCTTTCTTTGTATTAAAGAATTGATTTTATTTCATAAAATAATTATTTTATGAAAATAAAAAAATATTGTAACGAATGAATGCCAATTATATATTATGTTCTGAATTGTTCATATTTAATGATATTTTACATAATTTAATTGTTTTCTGTAATAAATGTGTACATTTATTTTTAAAGTTTGTAAATGTTATGTAATATTATAATATATTTATATCAATTTATTTAGCAGTCACTTTTGATCAATTTAATGCATCATTGCTAAACTAATTTTATTCAGCATTCAATTTTATTTTACTATATGATAGTTTTTTTTTTAAAGAAACATCTTGCTGACCCCATACTTTTGAATGGTAAACTGTGTATATTATTTAAAAAATGAGTGCTTTCTGCACTAAGCCTTCATCAGGAAATGATTCTTAGCATCACAAACTAATCAAGGTCTTAATGTTAACATCGGCAGTTGCTAGTAAAAATATAGACGCAGAAAATGGCATTTAGAATATTACAGTTTCTCAAAAACACCTTTTTACACGTTTTGCTTATCTTTCAGCACTTTTTAGATTAAAGCTTAGAGCTGGATTTAAGACTTCAATCAGCCCTGTTTACATATGACTGAATGTGCAGTCATTATCGTTTATAGTTGGCCTTTTCTTGCTTTATAAATGTGCTCATAAACCACATCTTATGACTTGGCAGAATGGCTAAAAGTTTATTGCACCAGTTTCAGATGTTTCTGCAGATAAGTGCTTCAGGCTCAGATAATGTTGTGATTGTGGTTCTCAGGATGTGGGTTGGTGGTAGAGTTTTTGTCAATTCCATCATAATGCAGCCTGGCGCGCACAGTTTGTTTACTTTATCTATGTAAATGTTGTATTATAATAGAAAGGGCGGTCAGACTGCTCATGGTTTGCAAACATACAAGCTATAAAGGCAAGACAATTACCAGCGCTGATGTCAAACACTGTTACAATAAAGCAGTTGTTGTGAGTCACAATCTGTTCTGATGCACTTATGGATATCAAGGACAGAATGTTAGAATCATTTCATTGTACATCGTTAGGACAGGACAATACATGCATACAAACTTAACCTATGAAAGGGAGGAAAGAAATGCTTTGCATATGCTTTGTTTTTGACGTTATAGGCCAGATGTCAGTATTTTGCCATTAATTCATCTAATATCCATATTAGGTATATATACAGTATTGCATGATACAGGACTTCATTCTCAAAAGCCATGAACAAAACTACACAAGAAAAAAAATGACAGGCTACATTAATCAAGGCTTCAATGAAGAGTTTTAAATGGATATGGTTCAAAAGTTTGGGTCAGCAAGAAGTATCTTATGCTCACAAATACTGTATTTATTTGGTCAAAAATACTGTAAAACAATATTTGAATGTATTTTAAAATGTAATCTATTCCTGTGATGCAGAGCTGAATTTTCCGCATCATTACTCTAGTCTTTAGTGTCACATGATTCTTCAGAAATCATTCTAATATGCTGATTTGATGCTCGAGAAGCATTTTTAATTATTATGAGAACATTTTTGCATATGTTTTCAGGATTCTCCGATTAATAGTAAGTTCAAAGGAACAGCGTTTATTGAAATGGAAGTATTTTGTAACATAAAATATATTTACTCATTTTTGATCAATTCAATGCATATTCATTTTTTAAAACTAAATACTTCATTAATTCCAAAATTTTGAATTAAGTATATTTGGAAACTAAACATTGATAATGTGCCATTGTTTAGCTGATGCATTGCAATTCACAGCTATAGTAATAATTGTATTGTAATCATCTATTTCACCACTAGAGGTCAGACGTGACCAGGTTTTCTGTAGCCTGCGTGATTTCTGTAGTGTTACATTTAGTTTCCTGTGTCACAGTTTCACATTAGTCTGGTGTCTCTTTGACTTCCTTTTTCTAATGTGTCTGTTTGGTTTTAGATCTTGCAGAACCTGGTGGGCACAGCACTTATTGTTCTGGTAGCAATCGGTTTCAAGACTAAACTAGCCGCCCTAACCCTGGTCATCTGGCTGCTGGCTATCAACGTGTACTTCAACGCTTTCTGGACCATACCAGCCTACAAGCCCATGCACGACTTTCTCAAGTACGACTTCTTCCAGACCACGTCGGTGATTGGAGGCCTTCTGCTGATAGTAGCACTAGGTCCAGGTGGAGTGTCCATGGATGAGAAGAAGAAAGAGTGGTGAGACGGGACTGAACTCAAACGGCTTACTTGCTCACTCAGTAGTTTGCCCTTTGGCAACAGCTTTGACACAAAGCAGGTACACTACTTAGGGAGGAAAGAGCCAATTGAGACGTGGCCTCACAAACACCCCAGGACCAACAGAACGACCCGCTCTCCACATCTCATGCACTGTCTGTGTTTTCATCTTGCGTGCTTACTGAATTATTTTCACCAGCACTTTTAGACATATTAGTTTATCATATTTATTTTCTAAAGGTTCAGGTCAGATTCTGTTATTTGAGAACCCCAATGAAAATCTGAAGCATCCGTGTTATAAAAGCTGCGACTATGTTAAAAGAATAACAAATTTATCTCCTTTACCATCTTTCTCTGCCTTTTTATTTCGGTGCCAATTGCAAGTCATCAAACCAAAGACATATCCTTCAGATATATATACATCATTCTGCTTTTAAGTTTAGTTAAGCCATTTAATTGATCGTAAAATTAATTGGAAGGTGAATGGAAAGTCGATTTGATTTAGTTTTTTGGTCAGTCAATCATGTTCCATGTGCTGTCTCTGGGCTGGATTTCAACTGATATTGTTGCGGTGTTGAAAACTTTTGCACACTGGTTTTCTTAAATGTGTCGATCTCTCCCCATCAAAAAGCTAAACAAGTTCAAGAAGATTTTGCAAAGAGACATTCTTATTCGTGAATATTTTCTACCATTTCAAAGTAGTTAAATGTAAAGACAAAAAATGTTTAATGGCCGTTATGAAGGGCGTTCCATTCGATTCTAAAGATTCATTGGCTTCTCATGTCTGTGTAAGAAGCTGTTAGTTTATTAGCGTGTTTGCTGTCTATCGTCAGGTCACTTTGAAGTTTACAAAAAGTGAATTATAGTGTTTCTCGAAACAAGCAGAGAGTGAGATGACTATATTGGAACCATGTGGTTTGGTTTGTCAGACTCTGTGTTTATCCTCTTTGTACAAAAAAAGAAATGACAGAAAAAAATACTGGTTTTCTAAGTGTTTTAAATATGTTTTGACATATAAAGGGAAAAGAGAAAATGTCGTTGTTTAATTTGTTTTTTATCTTTATTTTATTTTTTAGTAATCAACAATAAAACTAGATTATTCAAAAACCAATCTTTTGGTCTACATGACATGAAAACAGATGAATGGTCGTTGGAGATGATTGTCTAAATATAAAAATAAATGTTTGAGCTTTCATATTTAAAACAGTAGTCACCCAAACCTTCACAACAAGCAGCAGGAAGTCAAAAGACAATTTCCCCAAACATTCAACAAAATGTGAAAAAAAAAAAAAAAGTGATCAGATTTTTTGTAGGCCTAATCTTTACAGATTAATTTGCCAACATTGCTTGCTACAAGAAAGCTTGACACATTAATGTACTACAATATTTTGAAATGTATAGACTTTTTATATATATATATATATATATATAAGAAAATCCTTTTAAAATGTTGTATTTTATGCTCTCCTCATATGTGCATTATATTGACTTGTACCTTTTGTTAACCAAGAGAACACATGACATGACAAATCAGCTGTCCTACATAGAGGACGTTTTGCTGTTAGACAGTGTTTGAGATGAAGCCTGGCAGAGCAGCAGGAAAACCCTCAGAAAGTCGCTTTGTGATCGGCTGCAACGCGTAAAGGTGATTTCCACTACTACTTTTGTGTCCTTTTCAGTTACATTTTTTTTATAGACTTTATATAAATATTTAAAACTTTACTGTAGCAATAATGCAATAACTGCAGTTATCAGCGGAAGCTCTAAAGCGAGGTCATACGTTCGTGAGCAGCAGAGGGCGCTAAAGCTGTTTCTAATGGTTTATTATGAGACTTCATGGCGACCAGTTGCATCAAGCTACTTTCTTAAATGTGATATTTTAGTCGCTTCATGTAGGCGTAATGATGGATTCAGATACTTACCCACTCAAGTCTTCAAATAAGCTATTGCTAATCTATTAAGGTACTTGTTTTTCTTTACTGTTTCTGTTAACTACACATTGTACAGAACACAGCGTGCAAACGTGAATTAATCAATATTCATACTGAAAGTTTATTTAATCCACCAATATCTGATATGTTATCTTGTATTTAGGTAATATTTAGAAAAACTGCTACTGGCTGTATCAGCATGTTCCTAGCACTCTTTGCTCCAGTGAATAGAAGTCTTATTTTAGGCTTATTTTTAATGTCAGTCTGTGTTAAGATACTACTGGCACTTTTAATGTCAGTTTCTAGCTTATTGATTTGACTACCAAACAACTATTTGACATTTTCACTGTTATTAGCAAAGACAAAATGGGACATGTTTTTAAAAAATAAAAAATAAAACTTTATTCTAATATAAAAGATGGCTTTGAAACGACAACAAAACAGCTGCTATATAGAGAGAACACATTTGTCTTGTTTGACTTAATCTTAGTTAATGATGTGTAATCTCTTCAACAACTTGCCCTGCTCCTCCTGTAATGATTATATGGTACCACTGCAGTAGTACTTTGCAAGAGTGCTATTATAGTTGGCAATTTAGGTTTGATATTAAGACCAGGCCCTCTGGCAACACAAATGGTAGTCACTGTTTTCCCTTTTTATCTTTGTTTTCCTCCTCCTTGAGCTCAACTCACTTCCTCTGCCTTTAGCCATGCAGCAACTGATCTGTGAAGGAAACGTTATTTATAAACAAATACTGCCTCCTTTTTTGGCCGCAGTAGCATGAGTTTGAAAAGATGCTGTTGGTACAGCAAAGTTCAGCTGCAGGTCAATGGAGATACCGCAGGTTTACCATACAAACCCCATTCACAAGCCTAGTTAAAGGTATAGACGAGAAGGAAGAATCCAGCGTTCCCGTTGGCATATTGAAGGTCTCAGTGAATCTGCAGGAAATGTGGGAACGGTTAAAGATCAATGTAGCAATTTAAGAGAGTCAACCTCAGGCCACACTTTGAGTCCATCTCTGTGGGGTCAGCATTTTGAAGGATAAGGGTGATGAGGTCAGCCTTCAAGTCCCATCAAAAAGAGTTTCTTCTCTCCTTGGGTCTGTTCTCGTCCTTGGAAAGTGGCAGGAGCACACAGACAATGATTTGTCACCAGAAACTGCCCAGATAATTTCCAATTTCATGGGAGCCAGAGAAGAGGCCAGGATGGTCAGCCACAGCTGGAAGTGTGTGTGTCCACTATGGGCCGGGCCATTGTTAGAGCCCCAGCCGCAGGCCACTGTGTGTGCGGGACAGCTTTACTCAGAGCGCCCCGACAGCCAAATGTCACCATTAAACATGCGCTGCAAAATCGGAGGCATTCATGAGCGACGCTCCTCATAAGCCATAAAAGGGGTCATCGGTGAGGGTGGCTCAAGTTCAGCACATCAGATTCAATGGTGTCATGCTTGTTCTGCTCTTTGATGTGACGTGTGTGGAAATGTGGCTTCTTTCTCACACTTGTTAGCACTGTCAATCATCCGACAGTTCGTCTAGTTAAACAGTTGTCTGTTCTCAGTGCTGGCACTGTGAAATCGGGGATATTGTTGACAGATCATCAGATAATTTGATCAGTAGTTGATTTGTGATTGCGGTCTGGTCTGATGTCAGAATGTTCTTTCTGTTTTCTCATAGACGTTTTTATCTCCTCTCTCCAAGACACAAAACGGCTCCCATTCTGGATGCTGATTGGTCAATACAAAGTTACATCTACAATTCATCGCGGTGTAAGACATAGAGACCAACTATTTACCTTATGAGTAGGTAGGTTGACCAGTTTGACTGAAGTGGAAGGATGACATTAATGATAATCTGGAGCATTATGACTTTTAGTCCATTTTAGTGAGCTTTGAGGTCAACTTTTTGGTAGTGAACTCTTAAATTTGAGATATCATGCATTAGCAATTATATCAAATCATAGTTCATGGCTGTGCTTAAAACTAAAGAAATAGGAAATATGTCAAAATTGGGAAAAGGAAAAAAAAAAAAAAACTTTTTTTTTTTTGTCAAAACTTTTAGCCTTATCTCATAAGAATTCATAACTATTTATATGTAACATACATTTATATGCTAAAATTAAAGGAAGAATTCACCCAAAAATGAATTCTGAAATCCTGTCATCATTTGCTCACCCTCAAGTTGTTCCAAACTTCTATGACTTTTTTTCTTCTGTAAAACATAGAATATGGGTAACCAGACAATTGATGGGTCCATGATAAAAAAATACTAATCAACTGTAAATGATGACAGAATTTTTATTTTGGGGTGAACTATTCTAATTTATTATTTACTAATTTATTTATATACACCTTTGCTAATGTAAAAATATTCATATTTAATCATCCCCCATCTAAACCCTACCGATTTAAAAACCATAATGCGCAGTTAAATGTTCAATGTAAATTCAGTTACGATACACTATTTTATATTTTTTTTGACAAGTTAAATACAGATGGAGATATTGCACAGAACAGAATAAAACTTTCAGTGTAAATGTGGGTAAGCGCATTAAATTAAGTGACCACACTGAACATGTTGTAATTGATTAAATACAACAAAACAGTGGTTCCAGTATCACCGATCAAATACGCAAAGTATGCAGTTTGCTTAGGACACAAACTGAGTTGAAGCCCTCTATAGTCTCCTTGTGCCCCCTACTATTCGCAGAATACTCAATTTATCATGATAGCATACAATATTTAAAAAAATAACAACATTGAATTAGCTGTATGTTCTAGTTATAGAAAATAATATGTTGTGTTTCTTTAGTGGTCCTCAACCAGGGAGCCTTCCAAGGGGGCCACAGGATGACCCATTAAAGCAAACTATCTAAATTATTCTTCATGTATTTGAGTAATAATATAACTCTAAATTATAATGATGAAAATAAACACAAAAAGATGTGAACTGAAATCATTTTCCCCTCATGCATAGTGTTGCATAATGGGGGGCCTTCCTGTCAGAAAGGGTTGGAAATAAAATGGCCCTAATAATTCCATGAGATTCATTAATTTAACTCAACCAATGGAGTGTGTCTGGTATGGGATCAGTTCGACTAACCAAAGACAGACTGAGGGAGTGTTTGGAAAAACTTTCATTTGGTATTTTGGGAAGCATTCAGTATTTTTTGTAATTGGTGATGCTAGTGGAACAGAAATGGCACACTTCATCTTTAATGAAAATATGAATAAAATTTGAGTCGTTAATAGTAAAAGATTTCTAAAAGCATGTGGGATGTGTTATATTGTGCATGTAGTAACAGCTACAGGGATTGCAGCCCCTTCATGCTTAATTCTGTCCTAACAGTAACAGTGATCTGAAATGTCCAACTCTGCAAACCACAAAGATCCACCTGTTGCCTCGACCCTCACGCAGCGCTCAGGTGATCAGGTGCTCTTCCAGTCTAGGGGGATCTGTCAGCATCAAGCCCTCCCAGCTCTCGACGCACTTCCTACAGCCCTTTATCCCTGAGACGAAATCTAACATTTGCTCTTATTGTCAATGTTGGATAAACACAAGAGCCTCTTTGATCATGGCAAGAGCAACCTGTTGATGTTGTGGTGGAGGAGAGGAAAGAGCAGGAGGGGTAGATTATGCCTCACAGTGCTACGGGAAGTTTTCCATGGTCTTCTGTTGTCTGATTGACACAACGGCAAGACCCTGAGGGATGGTCACTGGCTTTGTCCTCAGATTTCTCAGCAGGTCATGGGTTAAATCAAGGCATATTTTGGAATAGATCAAAAAGCAAGGATTTTATGAAAACTATCATTAGGACAGACAGAAGACGAGAGTCATCGTTTGAAAGTGCAGGAGTGTGGAGATAGAAATGGTTGCTCAATTTATTCTGATTCTTTTCCTACTTTTCTTTTTCCCATCCTCTGCCTATGTGGCTAACTTTTCACTCCATTCTCTCCCTCTTTCCACTACCACCAGTTTCTTTTCTCTAGGCTCTTAGGGACTCAATTGAAGGGCAATGAGGCAGCTAATGCGCAGAAAGATAGAAATTTACTTGCTTTAAGTTCATGCTGCAGACCTCTCTGAAAGAGAGCATTCAGCTGCCCGCCGCTCCACAATAAGAAGCGATTGAATAAAGCCTGCAAGCAGGTTCTTAGCGGCTACATGATGGTTCAGTTCACGGCCCATTTGCCTCCAATGCTCTCCTCTTTCTCCCCCGCATATATTTTATCTTTTCCTCTCTCACAGAATGACATCTTTCGGCCGGACCCCCCCGCTGAGGAGGTTTAAATGAAATGCATTGATATGGGCACAAGAAGCAATTTGTCTCTTGAACTGTTCCAAGGATTTAAAGAGAGTCAGGGAGAGAGAAAGCGAGAGAACGATTGAGACGGTTGTCAGAGAGAACGGTGTTACACTGCCACGTCTGATATCTGGACAACCAGGATGTAGAGTTTCTGCAAAAGACATTCATATTCTGATTTTTGATGTTTTTTTCAGAATTTTTACAATGGCTGGCAGAGTAAGGTTGTTTTTTTTGTCTTTCTTAATAAGTGGCAGGTACATGTGCTTGTGAATACCATCTCTCTCTTTACATTCAAATAGATTCCTCTCTTTTTTTGAGCAGAAACATTCTATAGCAACTCCAGGGGCGAGTATCTTCAAACAGAAATGACTTTTTCTTTTCAGCACTCATGTTCATGCTGAATGCAGCTGGAATTTAATTTAATGATCAGTGGTATTCCTCACAATACCTTCAATTCAAGATAGAAATGCACTTTTCTTCCCGTTCCTGTTACATGTTCTCATCAGATCAAGTATATGTGACCTCACAAACTAAGCGGTATTTAACCTCTATAGACCGCCTCTGTCTACATGTCAAGCACTCTTTCGCTCTCATTTACCCTTTCTCACCCTGAGTCTCTCGCTCTCTCAAGCCTCCAGCTGTGAATGTTTGTTCAGATGGAGTGAAACCATCAAGATGAGAAAATATCATTGCGCTCTTTTCCTTCTATTCTCGTTGGATTCACTGCCCCCCCCCCCCCCCCCATTCCATTTTCTGTGACTTTATTACTTCTTTCTGATCTGCTTCTCCTTCAATGTTACAGCCTAACACTGGAGTCTGGAGGACAAAAGTCTGAGACTACAAAGACGGTCTGACTTGGAACTTGTTTATTAAACAGAAACATTGACGTAAAATGTCATGAAAAAAATAGTTCAGATTATGCATTATTGGGTTGCATTAATTTCATGACATTGATCATGTGACCCTTTGTAGATGTGGTCAGATGTTTTTTTCTTCTGTTGAAGCTTAAGATGCTTTTTGGCTCATCTTAAATCATGCTGGTGAACATGATCATCAGGTTTTGTTCTTGCAGCTTGAGTTCTGTCGTTAAACCACAAGTACCAAATACTAAACCATTCTGAAATTTTTATAGCATAAAAATTTTCCAAAGTAGAGATTTTAGATGAATTTGTGCAATCATAACACTTTAGATTAGGGAACACTGTTCACCATTAACTTTTTTTTATGCATATTTCTAGCATATCGGCTGTTTGTTATAAAGAACATAATGCCTTATTCTGTGTGACCATATTCTAGATGAACCTTATCCTGTACCTAAACATAACTGCTACAAACAACTACTTTTAATAAGCTGCAAGTTAGGAGTTTGAGGAAACACTCTTAATAGTAAATATGTGTTCCTTGATCTAAAGTGTTAATAAGCAGATTGTATGAATTCATATTAATTAGCAACCAATTTGCCAAAATGTAAAATAGTTAGAAATTGCCATGGAAGTGTCGATTTTTTTACTTAATTTGTGGGATATTTAATTTGTAATTATTATAATAATAATTAAAAAAAAATTGTCACTACATCTGACTTTTGGGTCTGGCTTGAATTTATTACAGTTTCTGAAGCTGATATTTAGATACTTTTATTCCATCTAAAGTTTGAAGGTTGTCCTCGGTAAACACTTCATAATAAGTAGAAAACTCAACAATGCACGCATAAATGGCAGTATAATGCTGCAAAATGTAAAAACACAAATATGTTTTAAATGTAAATGTCAGCGTTCTGAAATGAAACCCAGTTATAGATATACTTTGAAAAGCTGTTTTATTTTCTCTCTCAGCATATTTGTTCTTCATTCTTTGCTTTTAACCTCAACGTTGATCACAACCGTAATCAGCAAGTAAAATGAATGCGAACAGCTATTCGAACCTAACCACAAACACATTTAAATGGCTACGTCTTTGCCTCTGCCGCCACCTCTCTCGCAAAGGCCATGAATTCCTCATGCTGCAAAGAAAGGACACATGGCTATAATATTTTCTTCACGGCTGCATCTGCGGCGGCATTGTGTGTGCGTTCTGAAAGAGAGAGATCCCGGCAATCCATATTGATAGACTGCGAGACAGATTGCGTGTAGGGAGACTACGCCTGGCTTATTCACAGTACCACTTCATTTATTTGAAGTTTTAATCTAATTATTAACTATTTTGGGGGATAATAAGCTTTGCGGCTGTAATAGGCGAATTGTATGCCTGAGCTCTTGTGCTGTTGAGAGCGCTGGTACAGAGGCCAATCCTTGGGGGGGGGTGAGGCCGCTGACAAAAGCACTTGTCCAAAAATATTTTGTCAAGTCTTTTACGCGCCATTCTAACAGGGCTTACATTGGAGGCCTGAAAGAGGATGAGAAAGGCGCCTTTTAAGGCTTGATTGGCAACTGCAAACACACTAAATGCTAATGAACCCCAGATGGATTGAAGATTAGCACCATAGTGTTTTCTGCTCTCTTTCTCCTCGTCCACAAAAGTTTCTCTCTGTCTCTGCAAATCCCCCCCTCTTGTCCCCCCGCCGGATCACCTCTGCAGTCTGCCACCCCTGTTCCCATTCCTAAGCCCTTTTATTGCTCATTTCATACTATTAATAACCCGGAGGCGGAGAGGCGGACAGTAATTAATTCATGGGATCCAGCCCCTTGATCTGGCCAGAGGAGGGGCCTTTGTGGTGGGGTCGAGACAGGGCCGGAGTGTGTGCAGGTGGGGGAAGCGTTCCTGCATCCGTATCCTGACAGAAGCTCTCCGCATGTTCCTTCCGTCTCCATTATTGCACTTTGAATCTCGGATCTTTTTTTTTTAAAGACTGCACACACTTTTCGGGCGAGCCGAATGCCACATACACCCCGTGTTAATCTCTCGGTCCCATGCGCGCAGTCTCTCCCTCCTTTTCGGACCCTGCTGCTGTATAGAGCTGGTGGGACAGAAGCTGCAGTGGCACATGACAAAAGCAAGGCATGAAATTCAATTAGGAAAGGGTCTGCTCAAGATTTCACAGCCTTCACTGAAGAGAATAGCTTTTGATATATTGGTACTCGTATTTACAGCCCATTTAGGCATTGCTCTCATTAGTAAGCACCCCACCTCCGGCCCTCCCTGTCCCTTTCTCTGTCCTTCTCTTTTTATATCTCTCTCCATTTTTCTCTTTCTCCCTCACTTAGAGATCTGGCTCAGTTGATAGAAATCTATTTCTGTCTTATTGTTTTGTTGGTTTTTTTCTCAACATTTCTATATTTGTTACTGTTTTTTCAGATTATAGTTTTATAGTATTTAAAAGGTCCTGCAGAAACAAATACACAAGCTGTTGTCTAATTCAGAACCTGTTTCTGTCATCTATAAGGACAAACTATTTGTTTTGGCCAACATATATTTGGTTAATAAATATTATAATATGTGTAATATGTTTTAAACCTCATGTTGTGTTCTGGTTATTTTGGCCTGGAGAGGATTTTCTTTTTCCTGAAAGTGATAGTCCAATGTTAGAACACAAACTAAGACTTGGTCAGTGCTAACACAGGGTACGACAACTTTCTCAAAACAATTTGTACAAATTTTTTTTTTTTTTTTTTTTTTTTTTTTACACTTGTGGTGTTCAAAAATGACCGGTCTACAAAATTTTTTTTTTGTTATGCTGTATTATTATGAATTCAATCTTTTAATCAACTTGTTTTCTTTCAATGAGCACAGTTTTTTTATATTTCTTTTTATAACTGATTGTTTGTAAGTCTAACATTACTAATGAATGACTTTTTAAATAAAGAATTGTAACAATTTTAAAATAATTTTAATAAAAAGGTTATTTTAATGCATTAAGACGTTTTTAAATTAATTGTAATAATAATTTAAGAAATGTTTAAACTAGGTGTTTGAAACCAACATGCACAATGTGGCTAGTAAAAATCAACTTTGTACACTTTAGACTTAAAACCTTATAGGTACTAAGATGCACTTGAGCTAATTGCCTTATATAACAACTAGCCCTAGACCCTCTTGCACTTAATTTTCTTTAAAGCTAGATATGTCCTATGTCATAATTTGTCCTATATTCATGCACTTTAATATGGCCTGCTGCCCCTGACCATGTTAAAATAATTTTCTTTATTCAGTTGCCTCCATAATTGAGCCCTCCTGAACAAATCACCCATCCATCTTTTTGTTTCAAGGGTGGTGGTGGCGCAGTGGATAAGACACATGCCTTTGGTGTGAGAGACCCGGGTTCGAATCCACTGTGAGACACCAATGTGTCCCTGATCAAGACACTTAACCCCTAGTTGCTCCAGAGGCGTGCGACCTCTGACATATATAGCAATTGTAAGTCACTTTGGATAAAAGTGTCAGCTAAATGAATAAATGTAAATGTTTCCTTTTTGCATTGTTTATGCATTCATCCTTTATGCGTTCATGTCATGACCAGTCAATATATCCACAATGGATAAATATTTTTGGTCCCACCTTATATTAGGTGGCCTTAACTACTACGTACTTACATTTAAATTAATAATCTGATACAATGTACTTATTGTGCACATACATGTATTTACATTGTACTTATATTTTTAAAAATACCTATATGTAGTTACATCTGTAATTAATTTCTGTAATTACATTTATAATTACACTGTTGACCCACCCCTTACACCTTAACCCACCCTTAAACCTACCCATACCTCCAAACCTGTGCCTAACCTTACCCATATCCCACCTCAATAGCAGCAAAAGTGTTTTGCAATACAATAAGTACATTGTACTTACATCAAAAAGTAAGTACATAGTAGTTAAGGCCACCTAATATAAAGTGTGACCATATTTTTTACTCACAAAAAGTATATCCTTCAGCTTTTATGTGCTATTTACATTTTATTAAAACATAGAGAGAGTATAGCTAATCATTTGTAATATTGTGCTCTCATAACATTGGTGCTTGATGGTGAAACCTTTTTGAAGGTGCGGGTGTAGAGACCATCATTATGTCGCTCGCCTTGTTAGTCCAGATAAATGATCCTTTCTTATGAAGCCCTGTGAAGTTATGATCCCCCACCCCTCTGCTTTTGTTGTCCAGGGCCCATTGGGTAACTGATGACTGTGAAGTAATTAGTCCAGGCTTGAAAGTTGGCAGGTACGGGCAGCTGTCCTTTGTATGGACGTCAGTGTGTGCTGTGTGTGGATGGTAAAGGGAGAGAGTTTGTATACATGCGTGTGTGGGAGGGACCCGTAAAGGGCGGAGGGCAGACTGGGCCCATCTGTTTTACTGAATCCCCCACAGCTGCACCAGTGCAGGACAGACCAGAAGGGCGTCATGGGGACCCACCTCACACTTGCCATGCAAATAGTGACATGTAATTGTTACAAATAGAAATAGAATGATCAGGGGCTGCAGTCCCTATTCGTCATACCGTGTAAAGACCTAAATATTAGGAATGTGGCTTAATCATCTTTCCTATTACAGGCTACACTTATATATTTCTGGAAATATGTTTGATCAGGCACATGACTAGATTTGAGATATTACTCTATACAGAGCAAACAGAGGGTCATTTAATGAATAAGGACATCCACAATGATAAAAAGGAAGTAAAATAAATGCATAACCCATTTGCCAATTTCTTAGAAATGTTTGTAATGGTTCATACATAATTTTATGTCATAATTTAAAGACAAAAAAATTCAAGTGGTTATATGGTTTAGTAAAATATTTGTATTTTTATTTTTTTTTACTTAAACCTCAAATGCATAAATATGCCACATATTTCATATTTTCTGTCACTGTATATGGCCATGTGTTTTCTTGTCACCTATACTGGATTTGGCAAACAAAAGTGCTAAATATTAATAATACTTTAGAACAAAAACGGCATATTCTTTGCGAGAAGAAAAAAATAGTAATAATAGATCATGCCATATAACAAGTTGCAAAAATGTTTATTTTTTAATGCAACATTTTAATGAGACCCTTGGTTTCGTTCCAGTAATGAATGAATGATTACTTATATTTAAGACAATAAATCCATTAATGAAGTGATTCAGGTTGGAATGAATGGCATTTCTAATGTAGTTTTGAATAGATTAATAGAGCCAAACAAAACAATTATCTCACCCTCTCATAAATGTTTGAAATGAGAAATGCATTTCTGTTGGACAGTCAGAGTTCGAGTTAATTAAAGCATTAGGATATGTAAAGGTCTTTGCACATGCTTTGCAACATGGCAAGTGATTGATGCATGACAGATATCTCATTCCAGGCCCTCTTACTGTCTTTATCCCAGTAGAGCTGTTTGACCTGCAGTAAATGGGTTTGTACAGGTAATCAGGCCTTTAGAGCTCAACTCATTTCAAAAGCCTCTTTTACCTGATGACTTGAAGGCAGAGTAATATTTTGCATCCCTCATTAGCTCCATTTAACCACCATCACATATCAATAAATATTTCATCCAATCTCTGCATAATTCACTTAATTAGATTTAAAATAAAATCATCGTTACAGATCATTTAAAATTCCAAGTATACATTTAGTTACTTTACAGAAAACATGATGTCATATTAAATGACAATAAATTTCATCCTTTAGTTGACTAATAAATTATTTTCATCCCTGTGTGTGTGTGTGTGCGTGTGTTTGTGTGTGTGTTCATGTGTGGAGGGGGGCTGTTCACTGGAGGACCACTCTGAGATAAAAGGGGTATGTCTAACTGCCAATTAAACATGTCCCCGTTAATAGCAATTAAACCCAATTAGATGATGTTTTTTCAATATGGTTTAGATTTGGACACTAGATTAGTCATAATCAATATAAATGCGACACTTAGCACAATGCTGTCAGGTTCTGGCTGCCCCTCTTATATGCCGTGATGCATATATTACTTGCACACACTATAGCCTCATTTATGACCACACTCTCAGAAAAAAAGGTACAAAGCTGTCATTGGGTACAAACCTCAAAGGTACATCTATGTAGTTTTACCTTATTTACCCCTAAATAGTAATATTTTTGTATTGTATAATGACTGCTTAAATTGTCATCTCACTCTGTGGTTCTCAAATGATTTCAAGTCACATGCATACTTCATACTAAGTACAGTTTATTATTTTTTTAGGTTAGTAGCTGCATAGTAAGAGGGATAATGCACAGTCAGCTGGTCGTTATTTCAAAATAACCACCCTAATGACTTTGTACATTATTACTTATTAAATGATAAAGGTGTCAGCATTACTTGTTTTTGGGTGCCCTTTGGTTAACACAGTGAAGAAATGGGGCCCTTTCCCCCACCCAGATGAGCTGAACCTAATTACTGGTTTAAGTTTCCCTCTCTCAAGTTCCTTTGTCCCTCCTCTTCTGACAGGGTCTCTCTGTCAAAGCCAGCCCAGATGACTGAGCATGTGACGAACGAGGTGCTATTAGGAGAGATGCAACTTGCAGATAATCAGCTCCGATTAGGAGCACCTTTTTTCAGACAGACACACACACACCTGTGGAGGAATTCGGGCCCTCCCTCTCCCCTCTTCCTCTCCCTCACTCCCTAGTAGTGTCCGAAAAATGGAGAATGCTGCCTTCACAGTTCACAGGCTCTTATTAGAGGTACATCCAAATGCACTGTTTGCAATGCATTACATCCTTATTGACATGCTTTCATCTGATTTGGTTTTGAAGGTAGCATTGATATAACCCTCCATGCACAAAAAAATCCTACAGTCCTTAGCATGCAGTTCTGAGGGCAGTGATTGATAAATGGCAGTTTTTCAACACATAATTCCATTTATATAATTATTAATAAATAATTATTGTAGTTATATTTGCTTGGATATGTCTCAGTTTTACTTGAATTTGTTGAAGAACATTACATAAATCGAAAGCTGGTCTAAAAAGTACACTTTGGTACTCTAAGGTGCACTAACATGCAAATGTTTGGGGTCATTGCAATTTTTATTTTATTTATATATTTATTTTAAATATCTCCTATGCTCAACAAGGCTTCATTTGTTTAATAAAAAATACTGTAAAAACAGTAGCGTTGTGAAATACTTTGCAATTTAAGACAACTGTTTCTATTTTAATAGATTTAAAAATGTAATTTATTCCTGTGATGGCAAAGCTGAATTTTCAGCAGCCATATCTCTAGTCTTCGGTGTCACATGATCCTTCAGAAATCATTCTGATATGCTGATTTGGTGCTGAAACATTTCTTATCAGTGTTCAAAAAAAAGTTGTGCTGCTTAAAAGAATTTCTACTATTGACAGCAGTATGAGACAATCACTGGTGGTGTGACACAGCCCCTTCTCTCTTTTTTTTCTTTGCCCTTTTTCCTTCATGTTTGGACTTCCATAAAGCCCCTGTGTGGCCTGATGCTTCTCCCATCTCTGGTCCTGGGGTGGGGGTCAAAGGTGACCTCGAGGGCCCTGTGCCTCAAGGTTTAGATGTGCCATCTTATAGCTACTAAAGCTTTAGCTTTATGGCCCTGAGGTTATTAAGGCTTTTCTGAAAGACCATAAGGCTGCACTGTGCATGAGAGGAGACATGTAATTAAGTGGATAATGGACGTGAAGTGTGCTGGACAAAGCTACACATTATGACCCTGAGAGCTGATCCTCGCCGCTATGCCACATGAATTAAGAGCATGTTAGTGCACTTAGCATAGTAAGTGCAGGTAAAATGTTAGATCAGAGATCCAAATATATCATATTGTTCACTAGTGGATGGAAACAGATTTATTAGTTTTGAGGGACTTTAAAGGTGCACTCAGTAATTTTTTTCCTCAGTAAAAAAAAGTTTTATCCCAACTACTGTTTTATAAGCAAGTATAAAATCACGCACACTGACTCCAGTCTTGTAAGTGGCATTTTTATTTTATAGAGAATGCGTCCTTCATGGAAAAGTAGCTTATCACTCCCTTGTGATTCCTAAAATTCCTTGAAAAGGCAGTTGCTAACAGTTGTTTGGCCAGGGCATAAAACGTCATCATGCCAAACAGGTAAACTCATTTACTCATTAGACCACTTTCACAACCTTGTTCTTTGTAATTGCGCTCTTGCAAATTACTCGAACTCAAACTTTCAGGGAAAGGGTTTTTTTAAATAAACACTGAAAGAGCTTTATAGTGGTGGTGGTGGTGAAGTAATGCCACCTCCACTCCTAAGTTTAGCTTTTTACTTATGGCGATTGCATTTAGTCTTAAAAATTCATACAAGTTTGCGAATATTTTCATGAACAAAACGTAAGAATCTTAAAGTTTTGTTTTTGCAGTAATCCCAACACAACAGAAAAATCATGTTGGTTTTTTGTCAAGGGACCCAGGATGATGCAAACTTCCAGGTTGACCTACAAGAAAACGTCATCAGTGTAGCATTTGTTTTCCTCAGTAATCCCTGATTTCTGGAAACTTTCTATCATGGAATGAACCATGAGTGCAAATTTTCATTCATGTATGTTACGCTGCATCCACACCAATAGGTGTCAGTATAAAGTCCAAGACTATAACAGCGCTGAGAGCAACATAAACCAAAATTTACTCTGTGCAGTTTTAAACTTTCTTTAGTTTATAGCCAATCTCTCTCTCTTCCATTTTACTTTTTCTAATGTAATACAATAAATGCAAAGTCCGAAGACGTGTGCTCCTGGTGCAAATGAAAATTGTCATTCAGGTTTGCTGCTCTATTTCTATTCATAAACAAACGCATCAAGGCTCTTCACGGATTGTTCTCGTAGTAATAACCGCATGACAATCGCATTAACGAGAGTGCATGCTTTCATTAGTCAGTACATTAACATCTTAATATGGCCGCCTTTATTTTGGCAATCAGCTGCGGATCGTTATACGGACACATTGTTTTGCCCACCTTGAAACAAATACAAAGAATCTTATTTTTTGTCTCCCTCTGTTTGTCTAGAAAATAATCATCCCGGTGTCTCTCTGATAAAAGAAAGTAAAATTTGTGGTTTGCATATTGCATGGGGTGTAATCAAAACAAAACAAGAGGTACAATGTGCCATCAGTAAAACAGAATTTAGATAAGCACAAAGACATTAACGCATCAAGGTAACAGAAAGCAGAGAATTGTTCGGCGCTCGAACAAAAACATTAATTACGATTTTTTTCCACCACTCCCCGTTCAATGAATTGGCCTTAGAAATGTCTCTCTTTTCAGGCCCATATGTGTGCCTAACAAATAAAGCGACGCCAGTTTGAAAGAATTGTCATTTTAATGAGAGCGATTAATTATGGCAGCAAAGGGGAGCATTTGCTTCACAAACAGCAACTCTGTAGGAAAGGGTGAGTAGGCTTCTCAGTGCTAGACTCCATACAATATCAAATACATTCATATTCCTTATTCAGCACCACAATACACCTTATACAGTCCGGCACCATACCACGTCTGGTGGAGTGCTCTGAATGGCGGAGCTGGTGACCTTGGGTAGACTGATAGAAAAAGCCTGTTTTTAATACTTTATGTATGGCTCATTCATTACCTTAGAATTCACAGGTCTAAGTGTATTATGGGGTAATGTTGCTGGAAGAAATGTAAGGATCAGAATGATTTACATTAAAATAAGAATGCAGCAGAAAGCAATGTCAATGGGTGCAGAAGCAAACAGTAGACATGTCACATAAGGTGAAGAGCCTTCATCGACGCAGACTGCTTCATGAACACCTGAAGGATATCAAGATAACATCAGTCTGTCAAATCCTTAATATAGAGTCGATTAGAAAGGATAGTTCTCCTAAAAGTACAAATTCTGTCGTCATTTACTCGCCCTCATCAAACCTAAATGTCTTCATTTTGTGGAATCCAAAAGATAATATGATATGATATATAACGAAAACTGCAATTGGACGAAAAATAAGTACTTTTAAGAATATGCTTTTAAAAACATTATGTATTAAAGAAAAAAATATACTTAAGTTTGAACTGAATAATGTTTTCAGACACTTGGAAGTATGAATTATAATTAATATTTGTGACTAATATTTGTGAACTTAGAGGTCTTTTTTGACCCACTTAAGTGCATCTTTGTGTAATTCCATAATTCTGTATAGTTTGAAATGTTCTGCTGAAAATGACTAAAATACACATTTTTATTTAATAATTTTGTAATTTTTTTTTACTTATTTCGCAATCACGTTTGTAATGATGTTTAGTATAGTTAGAATATATTAACATTAAATTTAATGTTGAATAACACTGCAGTTAAAATTATAATCTAGAATTTTACATGTGATTTAGTATGTTACTCAACACATCCAAATTAGTGTACTACTTTAAACCACAACAATAAAAGGATTTAAAATGTACTTTAAAGTAAAACTTTTAATTTGACATTATTAGAAAGTGCACTTTCAACAAGTGTTTTAAGAAACAGCCATGGAAGTACACATTAGTGAAAGTGAAGTGAAAGTGAACTTTCACTTGTGAAACTAGTGGCCTTTTATTTCAAAATGATCAAATATATCATTTTAATAGTTGAAGTACTACAAGCGCACATTCAATAGAGTTAAGCACACTTCTTTTTCACCAAAACGCAGATATTTTACAAAAGTCATGCAGGTTTGGAACAACATGAGGGTGAGTAAATGATGAGAATTTTGGGTGAAGTATTATGAAAAAGAATGGAGACTGTTACACTTTCTAGAAATGTCTGACTTTACAGCTTCATCAGTATCTTCTCCTGCGATTCTCTTCAGCAAAGCCCCCCCCCCCCTTCCTTATTAAATGATCCTGTAACTCTCAGGAGGAGGGCCAATTAGGAGGCTGAATCTCAGACGCATGCACTTCTGTGAATAAACATGATCGCAAGCAAGCGTATACATCTGCACTCCTTCAGTTCAGATGCATGTCTATCCCCTCTTGAATGAGCTTCAGAAAATCATCTGATTGACATCTCTATTATGTCAAAAATGTATAATATTCCGTCACGTAAACTTAAATCAAGACACATCATTCCTGTTTACTAGACATCTGTTTTATCTTCTAGTTCGTGCTATGTAACTTCAAATGAACCTGATGTGTGTGTGTGTGTGTGTGATCAGACATGGTTGTTTGGTGGTGTGTGTGTAACTCACAGAAGCATGACAGACTCCCCCTGTGCAACACAACACACTGATTGGCAAATTGCCAAGCGTATCCGCTGCAGCCTGAGTTGCAAGTGGCAGGTAGAAATTGAAAAATGTGAAGCGCACTTTTCCGCTGATTGCTCAAAAGATTACGGGCGCTCTCTTTCTCAGCATCAGGTTATTTTCTGCTCCTTCCTTTTCATATAAATGCGGTAAATACATAACTAGCAGTAACTAGCGAGCGCAGTGACAAGTAGTCTATTGAGCGTGAAGGTGGGAACTGGGACTGGAAAGAGGCTCAGGGGGAGAATGTGTCATATTTGTCACCTTGTTTTCATGAGTATGATGGCTGGAGAGAATAGAGCCGTGGCAGCTGTTGTCATCTGCTGTGTCACACTCTGAATCCGGCTGTCCATGTCGACCTGACAGACGAGCCATCCTTCTATTGATCGTGTCACTCAAGTTTTGCTTTATTTACCTCGCCGTAGCGTTTAAGCACCTAACGGATTGAAAATCACCCCGGCGGAGTCGAGAGGTCTTCATCCGACTCTGGATCTTCACTATTGTGAGGATGACTGTCAGCTGCTAAGCCCGCAGAGCCCTCGGTGGACATTGGCAGCCTCTAATTTACCAAGATAGGCCTGCAAGAGTGGCGGCTTTCTCCCCAGCAGGTCTACCTTTTCTCAGTCTATTAAAATTCTCCTCCTAATAAAAGCAAATTTGATAAACGCCTTTTCTACCTGTTCCATTACGGAGCCCCTGCTGTGCAGTCACACAAGAGGCTGAAAAGAGCCCTCTCCCAGTGAGTCGAGCCACCAAGAGAGCAATTAAATGAGGTACACTTACCTTACTCGCCCCTCTCTCTTTATAACTGCCTTTAAACGTTCATTTCAAAGCCCATGCTGCTCTTTCTTAGTTACAGGGAAGGAAAGAAAATGTGTGCAACTTTATATGGTGGGTGTTCAATCTATGTTTATCGAAAGCCATATGATTGTATTTATGAGCTGAGCGTTAATGAACAGCACCATAAAGACGTAATTACTAGTACGATCCTCGGTATTGTGTTTAGGCCCCTACATTGAATTTCCGAATTCAGTGGCGGAAACCAATTAGGGCTGATGATAAGAACTAATTGTGGATGATAGACGGCACAATTTATATGCACACCCATGTTGTGAACTGCAGGGTTGTTATAGTTTTGAGTTTCTTCCATTTTATTTTCAGTGTATATTTTAAAATTAGTTTTTAGTTTTGGTTTTAATATTTTAGGGTTGCCAAAGTTAATGCACTAACTGGTATCTTTAAAGCTGGCATGAAATGAAAAATGGCGATTGCTTGTTATTGCCTATTGTGATGAAACGTTACGTTAAATGACTTCTTGAATGAGAAAAAATTGTAGTCCAGGACTTGATTTTGTGGATCATGGATCATTGCCGTTTGCTAATTGCTGCTATCATTGACAGGTTGTTGAAACTCCATTGCATGACTTTAAGCGGAGGGAATGTTAATTGCTTTAAAAAATGCTGGGTGCACACAGATAAATACTGTACAATAAACATAAAAATATTACAAAAAAAAAGGTCATTTCCATTTTCATGGTGCCTAAAAAAATTTTATGGGTTGTTAAATTTATCTCACAGTCTATTGTTATTGCAGGTTTAATGCAGGTGAGTAGTAAACATTTCACATTTTATAATCAAACTCATCAGAATCATTTGTGGCAGACTTTTAACTTAATCAATTTTAAGTGATAAAAATTGTTTAGTTTCAGTTTTTTCTTTTTTATATTTTTAGTTCACTTAATAAAATGTTTTCATTTTAGTTAATAATAATAATAATAATAATAATAATACTTGTGTGCTAGCTGTATGGTTGCCAGAAGATTTGACTATTTAGTTTATTTTTTGAGAAGACAAACTACAGGAGCCGGTTGCATAAACCACTTAGACTAGTCTTAAAAAAAGTTAGTCATCTGATTTTTTTTTTATTTGTTCAAGACTGGTCATAACTTTTTAAAGTCAGTTACAAAAAGGTTGATTGGTCTCATTTGAATCCTGAAAGTACACTGAGCGCGATGCGAAAAAGTGAGGCGAGTGTGAGTTGCTTTCACACCGAGCGCGAAACGAATGTTCGGCCTTCTGCTAGTTCACGCCTGCATGCTGGGGAGCGCCGAACAACTATGCATTTTTCCTCAGATATGTATCCGCGTACATGGATTTAACATCTAAATTAAGATAAACAAAGTTTGATTCTACACCAGAAATCAAGCTACACTTGAAAATTAATTGTATTTGCTTACCCACTTTAAACCATCATCGAATGCTTGTAATGACTTCCGATTGTGATTTATACTTGATTTTGATTCTATAATAATAAGCAGACACATGCACTCTTTGTATGTTTAATAACACACCATTGTTAATGTTAGTCATAAACATCCTTTATTGCTATAAAAAAATACCATGAGCTGCATACAAAACACATACAGAAATATATCGTGATAATCATATCTATTTGCATTCATATTTCATGTGTCGAAAAATCTAGATCTAGAGAGTGAACGATCATAACACTCGTGCACGTGGAAGAAAATGGACGGTGCTCAACAGATCACATGATTCAGTGGAGAATTATTAGAAATGATACTCAGAATCAGAAAGTGCTTTATTGCCAAGTGTGTTTGCACACACAAGGAATTTGTCTTCGTGTTAGGAGCTTCCAGTACAGAAAGTACAAACATAGTGCAGACAACATATAATTAAGGTGATAAAGAACACTAATAATGAAGAGAATAGACAATAATTAAGAATAACAATAGTAATAAAGAATAAAAATATACAGAAAAGAGACATGACCATAGACAGAACTGTGAATGTGCATGTGTCCTATGTACAGATGAAGGTTTGATGGGTTATTTACAGATGTACAGTACCGGGGTGTGTTATGTGTTGTTCAGGTGGGATACGGCCTGGGGGGGAAAAAAACTGTTCTTGTGTCTGGCTGTTCTGGTGCTCAGTGATCTGTAGCGCCGGCCAGAGGGCAACAGTACAAAGAGAGAGTGAGCTGGGTGTGAGGGGTCCAGAGTGACTTTCTTAGCCCTTTTCCTCACTCTGGAGGTGTAAAGTTCTTGGAGGCTGGGCAGAGGGGCACCGATAATTCTCTCAGCAGTCCTAACTGTCCGTTGTAGTCTTCTGATGTCTATTTTGGTAGCTGAACCAAACCAAACAGTTATAGAAGAACATAGGACAGACTCGATGATGGCGAGTAGAACTGTTTCAGCAGCTCCTGAGGCAGGTTGAACTTCCTTAGCTGGTGGAGGCCTCTGCTGGGCCTTTTTCGCAATCGAGTCAATGTGATTGTCCCACTTCAGGTCCTGGGAGATGGTGGTTCCCAGGAATCTGAATGACTCCACTGCAGTCACAGTGCTGTTCATGATGGTGAGTGGGGGGAGAGCAGGGGGGTTCCTCCTGAAGTCCACTATCATCTCCTCAGTTTTGAGCGTGTTAAGCTCCAGGTTGTTAAGACTGTACCAGACAGCCAGCTGCTCAACCTCCTGTCTGTAAGCAGACTCGTCACCGTCCTTGATGAGGCCTATGACTGTAGTGTCGTCCGCAAACTTCAGGAGCTTGACAGAGGGGTCCGTGTTTTTGCTTTGCGAAACTGAAAAGAGTCGTCGGACTGGACGAAAAAAAAAACATTCGCTTTTTCGGTGTGCGAATGTTTGCGGCCTGTGTGGAAGCATCCATAGGAAGCTGTTGTTTTATTCCAGTGCGTCATCGCGTGCGAAATTCGTTTTGTTTTGTCGCGCTCAGTGTGGAAAGGCCTTAGTTCTTGAGACAGTTCATACATCGTGGCTGTTTACGCAACTGACCCCAGGTTCCCATCATTCTCTGTGGCATCACAAGAATGATCAAATTAAGTTAAGCATCTATTACACACCCAATGCACATCATCACTCTTTATTTTGTTGAATTCACCTTAAAATCTCAATGTAACAATTAGAGAGAGATCTTTTCATGCATACATAGTAAAACAATTTAGTGCTATCCATTAGTTTTTGATTGGATGGAGGCCGTTCTGAATGCAAGCTTGCAGTCAATTGTGAGAAAGAGGTGGGTTTAATCTGACTAAAAGTCTGATCCCACCAGAGAGAAATAAGATCAAGTTATGAACTTTTGCTTCAAAGATCAAACAGGTCAAAAAACGTATGCATGGATGAATCATTTACAGTAAGATAATTAAGATGCATTTAGAAAACAAATAGAGTGAATTTCATACTGACTTTAAAATGCTTCCTGGTCAGAAGAAAAAATTAACACATCAAATCATAATTACTATTTCCATAAGAACTTCCCCGGAGAACAATTGTGCAGAATGTGGTTGGCCAAGGTGTTGAGATGATTGACTTGGTCCTCATTGGTTTTTATTTATCTCATGACCATCAAGACCTTACTAATTGATTTACTGATTGATGAGCTTGCTAATTAGTTCTGATGTACAGCTCCAGCCCCTGATTTATTAGTTAATGACGCCGGCCACTGGCGTCTTGGACTTTTAAACACACACCTGAAGGTGGATCCTTAGGCATCTCTTCCCATGCCAGTCATTTATCTCTCTGATCTAATGATGGTCTCTGTTCTCGTTCATGGTCCCCAGGGCCTTGAGAGTGGAACAGTTTGCAGACCCTCCATTTGGAACGATCTACTGCAGAACTTGTTTGAGTCCTGCTTGGTTTCAGTTGTTCCTATGACACAATGGAGGATATCATTTTTGGGGAGGTGTGGAGCAGTGAATTGCTCCCCACTCCACTGAGCCATCGTACACAGAGCTTTTACACTCAACACAATACACCCGGCAGCACACACACAGCACTTACACCACAACCCCACCTCCTTTAAAACCAAACACAGCACTTAGCAGTATTTTAGCCTCAAACACACAGCCCACACACACACACACATCTTGACCCTGTCTGGAGCGCTAACTGTCGACAACATTCAGGGTGGACATAGTTTGTGTCTATCCTAAATGTGTCTGGATGATTAAAAAAAAGAAGTAAAGAGAAAAAAGACCTAAAAGTGGCATTCTCTCTCTTGCCCTTATTCACATCTTGGAATTTGAAGCCTCTTTTGAACTGTTTGCCACTCGCTTCATTTTTGCACTTAGATGTTCATTTGATTTACTTTCTCTTTGTGTTGTCCTCCTCCTTTAACACTGCCCCCTCCCATTTCTGCAGGAGAGGTTTAATTGCAGGGTTACGGGAGCGCAGTGCCCCTGGATGCCGCGCGGCCGAACGGGGCCCTACCCTGTCATTTACTCACGTCAAGCTCTGCTCAGCCATGGGGAAGCTGGAGATTTTCACGGCGAGTCCCGAGAGTAGAGTGGACTTGTCTGCCCCTCAGCGGGGCCATAATAACAGATGCCTTTTAACGGCTGCATGGGTAGAAAAGGAAGGGGGGCAAACTGCGGGGGCTCCTGTCAATGTGAAGGGGGATCATTTTTGTCACCTAGATGTGACATTTTTAATCTTTTTTTTCCCTGATTTGCTCCTTTTTGATGCCTTTATGAGTTTGTGAGTGCAGCGAGAGAGTCTTTTGTGTCTTATTGCTCGTGACTCATCGCGGCTTCTCAGTGTAATGATGAAGATGAACACAGTTCGTTGTCATGCACTAAAGCCAAATTATTATTAACTTATCACTGCCAGAGAAATCTATGTATAAAGTATTGTAAAAAAAAAAAAGTATTAAGAAAATATCATTTACACTTATTAAATATAAAATAACAAAAGCAACAAAAATGATATATATATACTATTTGTTGTTGTTGTTTTATAATAAACATTATTGTATATATTATAATAAATTTAATATACTTATTATTATTATTATTGCTGTTGTTGTCTTACAGATATGTAGTTTATTATAAAATATATTTTGAATACTATTTTTTAATAATTATAATATATAAATAATAGAACAGTAAATAATTATATGAATTATATATCATTATAAATTTAATGTTAAATATGCATTATTGCATTATTATTATTATAAATAAATATTACTTTTTAATGAAATTACAATTCTTTCATACAAGTTTTCATGTCGTGCAGATGATGTGTGTGCTGAAGGTGAAGAGCTGTGCTCTGTTATCCTCAGGCAGTGTGTTTGAGAGGTGCAGAACAGAAGGGGACAGATGGGCCCAGTGAAAGTCTCCATTGAGAGAGCCTGTCCTCAGGCTCCAGCCCAGCTGTCAGAGAGCACTGAGACAGAGGGAAAGGTGAGGTTCACCTATTTGAAAGGCAGACAAGTAACATATGTGTCAGAATTACTAATCTTACACAGAGGTGACTTAGTGTTTGGTAGCTGGTAGACCTGCCCCTGTGTAAATGATAGGCAGATTAAAGAAATCAATGGCCATTTGAAGGGATTATCAGATGGTCATCTCTTGAACAGGGAGGTGATTCCCAGCAGGGGTATGTGTACTTGAAAGACTTTGATTTTGCGTATTATGACTGACTGTCAATCATTTGTGTTACTAATTTAAAATAGCCAAATATATCTGCATTTGGCTCTTTACTCATTTCACTCATATTTCTATTTTTTTCCCCCACAATACTAAGACGTTCTGTCCTATTCTTGTCCAAGCTCATCTAAAAACATATCAACCAACATCAAATTATAAAATAACAAACAAAGAATCATTATCAAACTGGATTAAAACACACAGACACTGTTGCAACACAATGTTGCTTGTTGGAAAAAAATGTGCCTCTATCTGCATTTGGAGTGCAAAACTCCAAAACCTATATAGTTTACTGCAGTTTACAGCTGAAATGACCACTAGTGTCAATAAAACACATATAACTTGTATTCAGTTTCGGGACAGATTATCAGCTAATAAAGACTTTACTATATTTGTAAACTAATACAATTTGATGTATGCATCACATAATCAGCTCCATATCTGTGGTTTTCTTATGTAGTAAACTTGCTCAGCAGCTCACCTGGTACAAGTATTGCTAGGTGGTCAGTATTGCAAAGTGCTCAGGGTCGAGTCCCCATGAAACATGAGTCATGATAAAAGAGCTCAGAGACTTGAAGCAAGCTAAAATGTCTTGGTTGCCTCTGCAAATGAGTTTTTATTTTGCGTTTGATTTTGTTAATGCTATCGGCTGGTTTTGGAAAGGGTTTATATAGGTGGCACATATATAATGTTCATATAATGATTATATATCATTATATAATGATATATAATTTTTCTCAAACTAACTTCCTATCTGTTCAGTCTTTTACTTGATGACACAAAATAACAGGTTGGACTTTGGCAGGAGTCACATGGATTGCTTTCCTTCAGTTCATTTAGAGAAATCACTCTTGGATGAATACAGAGATGCAAACACTCCATACACCTTAAAAAGCAGCAGGAACCAGGTTTTGTGCGCAGAGGGCCCTTGTCAGGTAACGCGCAGGTTCTCTCTGTGTTTATCATATCCACTGTCTTCTTTGTCCCTCACACTTCATCCCTGTCTTTTGATTTCTGCTCGGCTGCTCTCCAAAGGCTTTGACTGACGGCGTCACATTAAGCATGGGGAGACACGGACGCTCAGGGAGGGGAGGAAGAGGAGTGGGCGCTCTTTGGCGCAGTAGGTAGAAACTACCGTAATTATAGAGCACAGACACACCGAGGAAGAGAAAAAGAGGCCGAACACGCAGCTCACATTAAAAAAGAAAAGCGCAAAAATAAAAGCAAGTGTGTTTTCATGCTGAAAGAAAAGAAAAAGGGGAAATAAGTGGAGAGATAGGAAAGTAGGGGTTTGTAATGGGAGGAAAGAGCTTAAACCGAGCCAGAATTGTCTGTTTTTGGTGGATGCATGCAACTCTTTGTATGGGCTGTGTTGTCTAGGATGCGTGCGGATATGCGTGTGTTGATGTGTTTCAGTTCAGATTTCAATACCTTACGTTTTGTAGCTGAATATTTCACTCATGTTTCTGGTCTCTTAATAAGAACATTAATCAACAGTAAAGATTTTTTATTTCTTCGTCGTGCATCGGTGCTTTAGGTTTCACTTGAGTCTTTTGACCTGTTTTTATTTTATAAGTCAAAACCTGCAGTATTTTCTGCACAGACTGTCTTTGCTTGCAACTTATATTTTCTGAAGACTAAAAATCCGACAGGGGACAGACTATTAGACTATTTGAATTGTTAGACCAGAGTCAAGCCTTTACTTGTTTGTGTCAAAACTTATCTGAGATGTGGTGTAGTGCAGTGGTTCTCAAACCTGTCCTGGGGACCCCCCAGCCACCACATATTTTGTATGTCTCTCTCATAGGCCACACCCACTTCAAGTCCTGCAGGTTCTACTAATGAGCTGATGAGTTGAATCAGGTGTGTTAAATGAGGGAGACATACAAATTATGCTGTGGTTGGGGGTGCCCCGGACAGGTTTGAGAACCACTGTTGATGTTCATGACACTTTTGAGCTCCCATTTCTTTTCCTCAATTTTCTTAATTTAAACATTTAAAAAAGTATCTTATGCTCACCAAGGCTTTATTTATTTAATCAAAAATACAGTAATATTGTGAAATATTATTATATTTGTAATAATAATACATTACATTATTATTACATATAACAATATTATTATTTGAACTGAAATTAGCTGGATAATGACATCACTGAATCAATGATGAATTATAACTTTAAATGAAAATTAAACAGTTTACTGTTTTTTCCTATTTAATACTGTAAAGCTGCTTTGACACAATCTGTATTGTTAAAAACGCTATATAAATAAAGGTGACACGGTTTTATTTTGTCATTTAATATATATACTATTTTATACAGTATAAGATATTAGTGTGCTCAGAATAAGCAGAAATACTTGTAGCTGTGTATTAATGTCTATTAAAGTGGCTGATCAATAGTGTAAATGGTTGTTATGTGTGACTCGCAGGCAGAATAAATGAAACCTTTTGTAACCTCTCAGGTTTGAATGACTGAACCTGGATGAGCAGTCATGAATTCAGTCTATTATATCTTAATATTGGATGCCCTACTGTATATCAACATCGCGTTACTAAACCGAAGGATGCATAAGTGTCCAAAAAACGAAAATCTTCACAATATTGATTTAGAAAATTGAGTGGATTGCTGCTACAAAAGAAAGATTTTCTTTAAATGGGCATAAAAACACTCCAAGTCAGGACGACGGTGGTTGTCTTTACTAGCCTTAAAAGCCCCTTTTTCCACTGAAGACTTGAGTTGAAGTGAATGTGAAGGACGCTGCTGAATTCACAAATTTTATCATCTGGTCTGTGGCTTTTATTGATTATTTTATTTCAAATGTAGAGTTCTGGCTGTTCTGACCTTTTAGTATACGATGGTTATAATTAACAGAGCGCTCAAGCAATATACATTTAACAGGTAATAAAATATAAAAAGATTTCCACCTCAATCTGAATTTTACACCTTTTGTCAGTGTTGTGCTTTTGTTAAAGCCTGTGAATCCAACAGCATCTTGGGTCAAAAAGATGAAATGATGACATTTCATCGAGGCTGCGCTTTTGTCACGACATTCTGCGATGTATTGTGATCTCTGGGCGGTATTTTATCTTTCCATTTCGCACAGGTCCAGGTCATGTTTAAAGTATCATCAATTACCACTTGAGTCAAGACTAAGGTCCACCTCACATAAAAATTAAGTGCTTTGAAACCCGCTACTTTTTCCTCGCACAATTATTGAAATTTTGCTTTCAGCCGTAAATAATAACCGTCTCACTTTAGTCATTCACAGCAGAGAGACCGGCTCTCTTCTCTCGAGGGCAGGCAGGTGCGATAGTGGGCAGGAAAAAGAATCGTGTTGCATATATCTTTATGTATAAAGATGTGAGGTCAAGTCTGGTCGATAGGCAATCTCTCAGCTCTAGCGGAAGTGATGGGACTATTTGAGGCTGGAATGGCTCTGTTGTAGTGGAAGGAAAGGCTAATCTGTTGCAGATGGGTTTGGACCCAGCAGGTGTGCTGGTCAGCTGGTCGTGAGACCTGTGTGGACATGAGCATTCAGAGAGGGGCTACGGGGGCAGGACAGGGTCTGGATGGTGTGTCAGTTATTGTGGCACCCTCTCACATAGTGTTTAAGACTGCAGGGAACTCTTGTATGGCGTGGACTATTGTTGAAGTGTATTGTCTGTTCTTATGTTCAGGTTCATATACGTTGTATATACTGTGCTATATACGGTGTCTCTTTAGTCCTAAATTTGTATTTCTGTTCTACTTGCTATATTACCTCCTTGCTCCATCAAAAAGTGTTAAGCTTTGTGCATACACTACTGTTTAAAAGTTTGAGCTTGGCAAGTTTTTTTGAAAAGTCCCTTGCGCTGAAAAAAAAATTATGTAGAAACTATTTTGTCTAATTTTCACTAAATTTTTATGTTTTTTAGCACTGAAATAGAATTGTCCTGTAGAAAAGAACTTCAAACTGATCTTTTTTTTTTTTTTTTTTTTTTTTTTTATAAATTTGAAAAGTAATTTTTTGTATTCTCACCATGCATTTATTTGATCAAAAATACAGTGGGGGAAAAATTATTTCTTTGATTCAAAACTGAAATTTCAGCTTCATTACTCAAGTCTTCAGTGTCACTTCAGAAATCATTCTAGTATGCTGATTTCCTGCTTATTTATTATTATTATCAATGTTGAAAGCAGTTGTGCTGCTTAGTATTTTTGTTGAATCCGTGATGCATATTTTGTCAGGATTCTTCACTGAAATTCAAAAGAAAAGCATTTAATTGAAAAAGAAAAAGAAATCTTTTGTGACATTATAAATGTCTTTTCTGTCACTTTAAATGATTTTAATATGTCGTAGCTTTCTAATTTCTTTAGAAAACATGCTGACCCCCAAACTTTTGAACTGTGGTGCACAATTGTTTCATATAAATCCATTATATAAATATAATAAAATAGCTTAAAATGGTTTATATTAAAAAAGTTGATTAGTTTATTAATAAAACTGAACACAAAGTGGTCAAAAATGTCAGTGAATGTTGTCAAAGGAAAGCTAATGATCCACCAATTGTGAATTTTTCCTGAATTGGCCAGTTATTTGATAAAGTTAGCTCAGTAGTTCAAAGCAGAGGTGAAGCCTTCATTCCCTGAGGTCCCCATCTGGCTAATTAAGCTATAATTAGCTGTCTTCTTCAATCACTTTTAAAGCGAATCCCTACATTTAACCAATCTCTCAGTTACATTAGTAGTATGTTGTCATCAAAATCAGTTAAGCCACAGCCCTCTCAATTAATCTGCCATGATAACTAATTAAAGAAAATAATCTTAAAATGAAGTCAGTTTATTAATCAGCATAGTGGTTAGGCTATATGAAAAGTTTAAGTGCATGTTTGCGTTACAGTTATCCAGTGGTTTTGCATTTACTTGTGCTAAAAGTTAATACGTGTATAATTCTGTTAAAATTCTGGACAAAGGTCTGGCCCCGAGTTTTCGTAAGAGCTTCAGTTCCCTTCCACTCACAGGTTTCATGTTCCTGAAATGCCAGGGGCTGTAAGAGGTACCTGTCACTGGTGGGAGGTCAAATTAATGATGCTTGACTTGCGTCCATTATATCCCATTAATAACAGTACAAGACCCTCTCCGCCTCCTGCGGGAGCCTTTAGACACTCATTAAGATATTAGCTATTGTTTCAGGGGGAAGTACGTTTAAGGTGATATACCTACCCCATCTAATTTATAAAGAAAATCTTGCTCTCACTGCACAATAAGCCACAAGACATGATTTACTTTCTGCTTGCATCGTATACAGTTCTCATGTTTAAGGTTCAATGAGATTTTTAATGTCTTTAAACAATGTCTTATACTCACCAAGGCTTTATTTATTTTATCTAAATATTGTATTGAGAAATACAAGAAACACAATATTGAGAAATATTATAACAATTCATAATAACCTTTTTTTTATTATTATCGCTGTTGGAAGCAGTGCTTTTGTGGAAACCTGATAAATATTTTTCCAGTATTCTTTGATAAAGTTGAAAAGAACAGCATTTAATACAATTATAAATCTTTTTTAATAATATAAATGCCTCTAGTGTCACTTTTAAATACTTAAATGCATCCTAGCTGAATAAATGTGTGTGTGTGTGTGTGTGTGTGTGTGTGTGTGTGTATGTAAACTTAAAAAGTTTGTGTGTGTGTGTAATATATATATATATATATATATATATATATATATATATATATACACACAAACTTTTTAAGCTTAAGTGAGCCCTTTAACATACCGCTGACTAATTGTTTAATTACTGTCAAATTTTCCTCTCATCCATATCATTCTCTTCAGTTATTTTTCAATCTCTCCTTTAATTTGCCTTCATCTTCTAGATCAGCATATCTGAGGGTCATTCAATCTCTGACACTCAGGTATCCAGGTCCTGGTCTGATGACCTGCCCGCTGTGAAGCAGATTCCACAAAACCTACGGAACAATGCGAGCAGGCGCTCAATTACTAAATGAGGGCAGTAAAATGTTTGGCCAGTGTAACCTAAGACCTGAACCTGTGTTGTCCATCCTGTTAAAGAGCAGGAGATGACTGTGACACAGAGTTCGGACATTAGTCACACTCTGCTCTTGGGGAACCAAGGCTGGGGTTAACAGGGGAAATACTATGGCAAGGCTAATTATAGATTTTAGTCTTTGTTGTAAGGTTTTTAAAGGCAGGCTACAGCAGTCTTTACTGTTCATGTAAAAACACAAAAATTGCTTGCATTTATTTTGTACATATTAAAATGATAATCAACCAAATGTCTTAGGTAAGATTTATTTATTTGAATTTTGAGTGTTTTAATGTTTGAATTAATTGTTTAATTAATTAACCAACCATTTGCAAGACATTGCTTCATCAGTGTTTGTCTTATAATCTTGCTCCTAAACTGTTAGTGAACATTCTGTATTGTCATGCTGAATACATTAGTATGGCTGCTTCTAAACAAGAGTGGTGAATTGTGTTTGGTTATGCAATAGAATCAGTGTCAGTGCTCTGGTGGTCTGAGGACACACCCCTGGTGGTCTGAGGTCTTCACTCATGGAAACTGATCCGAGATTTGCTCTGCTCTTGCTCTTTGGCAGCAAATATTGGAATTGGCGAAGCTGATAAAAGGCAGTCAGTCCCTGTTGGAGGAGCATTAAGGTTGCCGTGTTTAATTGTTTAAAGTTAGAATGCTTTCTCCCATCACATTTTCTTTTTCACCTATAAATATATGTTTGAATCAAGAAAAAAAGAGTAACACTTTATTTTAAGATGTGCTTGTTACACATTACATGTACTTAGTATTATAATAAAAATAAATTATGCATAAATACATGTAAGTAACCCTAATCCTAACCCTAACCATATAGTATGATACATGTAGTTAATTAATATTACTCACTACTTAAATGTATAATTATTGTAAGAATGACACCTTAAAATAAAATGTAACCAAAAAATGCACTTATAGTGCATTCACCCCAAAATTGAAATTTGCTGAAAAATGTACTCACCCTCAGATCATCCAGGATGAGTTTGTTTTTCATCAGAACAGATCTGGAGAAATTTAGCATTACATCACCTGTCAGAATGAGAGTCCAAACAGCGGAAACAGAAATAACAGTTTAATGTCAGTTTAAAGCCTTAATGATGGATTTGTTTATTTTAAACCGCTTTTCGCTTCATAAGATGAAGATCGTATGGATTACTTGAGGATTATTATGATGTTTTTATCAGCTGTCTGGTTCTCATTCTGACGGCACCCATTCACTGCAGAGGAAATCTCTTCAAATCTGCTCCGATGAAGAAACAAACTCATTTGCATCTTGAGGGCGAGTACGTTTTCAACAAATGTTCATGTTTTTGAAGAGCTATAGTTTCAGGCCTTTTTTGTATGAAAAGAAGTGCATTATTGTTATTTAATATGATAAATACAAACCAAGTCTGTTTAATGGTACTTTCAGTTCCTAAAACACTGATAACTACACTACTTTGTCTTCTAGAAAATGTAAGAAATATAAAAAGTGTTTTTTTTTTCTTTTGTTATTGTTTGTCATTGCCCCATCTCCAAAGCAAGTTCTTTAACAGTTGATTAATTTCACACTTGATCTTACTCTATCCATTCAGAGCTGCAGCTCTCCGTCTGCCTCTCTCAGAGTCCAGTGATGATATTCTTATCAATCATGTGGGACATGTTACAGTTTTAGTCCTCACTCTCCCTCCTGCTGAGACTTAATCTCAGCCTAGACGCGGTCCTCTTATGAACACCAGAGTGTAAGTCTAGTGTCAAGTATTGACTAGACTGTGAATAGAGGTGAGTGCGTGAGGGGTGTCTAACCTCTCACCAGCTGCTTGGCTGTTCAATCGGTTTGGTCTCCGTAACACCCCGGGGTAGCAATAATGCAACAGCAGCTTATCCCAATCAATACCTTCATCTCACTTTTGGGGGCTTTACTGCTGAGTCCCCAGAGTGCAGTCGTCTGTTTGCAAGCACAATTATGGCATGTTTGATCTGTTTTTGATGTTTTTCTTTTTCCTTGGGGGTTGCTAGGAAAACATTTGCAAAACAAAACTGTGCTCTCGTAGGGTTATGTATTGAACTGTTTGACTTCTGTGGAGAATATTTAAAAAAAAATGAGATCAAGTAAATAAATCTGAAAAAAAGTTAATTTTATTATTTTAGTTTTTTTTTTAGGTTTGCTTACTATTCCAAACCTACAGTTAATAAGTGTGTTAATTTTTTTTAATGAATTATGTATGATTAACCACTTTTTTACAGCCTTTAATTATGTTAATTAATAATGTTCAGTATTTGTATGTGATGCATAAAATAACATTTTATGGAAAAAAAATAGAATTTTATGCTAAAATTTTGAATTCTGTTAAATATTATACACTGTTAATTCGTGTTAACCAACTATAACATATGCAATATGCAAGTAATGCAGATTTCCTTCACTGATATATAATTATCTAAGTAGAGCAGGTGAGTTAGATTAATACATTTTTTGAGTTTATGCTCCTAAAAAGGTTTTGTGCGTTAGTCCCATTCCCCCCCCTCCTCCTAGCATGAATAATTCATACGGTTGCATTGTTTGACCGATTGCCAGTTTTATTTACATTGTTGTTGTTGATTTGTTTTGTCACATTTAGTAACATTATTTTTTTGGTTTGTTTTTTAGTCTCATATGACATTATATGATACATTTCATAATAATACATTCAAATTGTATTTTATCATTTAATTTATTCAGTTTATCGTTAATATTGATAAAAAAAAATTTTTTTGGTTTTCAATATAATTTGTAATTTCAAAGAATTCTCAGTTTTTAAATTAATCAAAGATATTGTAAATGTAGTAATAACATGGCAATAACATGCAAAAAGTAGTTTGCTCAATGAAATGTATATTTCTTATGGAAAATGTGAGATGATGCGCATAACAACCATGTAAATAAAGCCAAAAAATAGTCTGATAGTCTTAGATTCGCTTAATTCAAGCAGGGTATTGTTACAGTATTTACAGTTTAGTTGCAATATTTACTTATAAAATGTAAAAAGTAGATAAATTCAACTAAAAAAAGTAATGCAAGCAGTTTTTAAGGTCTACAAACATGTTTGTAGATGCATGTTCATGTTTTGCAGTGTAGTAAACATACCATATGTTGTGAGATGTGCAGGCGTTCAGTGTTTATGCACGCATGCTGTTGTTCACTTCAATTGTTTATCTAAGCGTGTGAATGCTCCAGCGTGACATATTTGTATACGGGACGGGGTGTTGACTCAATCAACACAGCCTACGCTCGGCTCCTGATTGTGTTGGGCTGTGTAAAGAGGCCTCACCAAGTGGAAAATCATGGACACTCAAGAGCTCTTCACACAAAAGCAGACAAAACACAACCCTGAGAGTGCCTTAGAGCGCCGTGCAGGTCACATGTGACATCAGCCCACTAACAGTGCTTCTGCATAACCTCTTTCCCCTGCTCGCAGTGGGATAAAACAATCATAGCCAATAAGAAATGCAAGTGTGTCCTTAATGTCTAAAGGCTCTTAAGGATTCAGGCATTTCCAGATGGGACTCAGCAGAGGACGGTTTGCTGCGGTCTGTTGATGGTGTCTGACAAAGTCAAATGTGTTGCTACATGTGTGTGTAAATATTGGAGATTTCAATGAGACAATGGTAAGCCAATTACGGCAAACAAACTCCTGATGCTAAGATGTAACATAGGACTCCACTAAAAAGCCATTTCTCTCCAAAATGGACTGACTCTTGTAAAACTGCTTCAGTTCAAGGATGAAAAGCCTTCCATTAATAGAGACAGATGGGAAAACTAATGATGCTAATCGTCTGAGAAGAACTGGTTGAGTGTTCAGAAGAAGAGATACAGATCCAAAGCATTTAAGAAAGTAAAAGGATTTCCGTCCACTTTTATTTAATTGGCTAATATCAAAACAAACAAAGCCAATCGTGAACATGTCACACTTTGATTTTCAGAAAGTTTAAGAGCGGCTTGATGGGATAGGAACTATTCTCATGATATGACATCAATATATTATATTCTAAAAGCTGGCAAAACGTCTTTCCAGGTGCTTTTATTTTTCTCACTGTGGACTTGCGCTGCACGATATTTGTGCATTTTGCAACAGATGGAGGAAGAGAATAGAGCTATGAAGAAAGGCGATCCAGAAAGAGTGAGCGGGGGAGGGGTTCGGGCACACCGAGGTCTCCTGTGCCCCAGCCCCAAAAAGGAAACATGGGGGAAACATATGTAATTTTCACCACAGGGTCCTGGGTAATTGAGTCATTTAAAATACAGATACATAGATGAATAAAAGCTAAGGGGGAAGGTAATAAGACAGAAGAGTACCCTCCGGAGATCCAATTGACGATTTCTTATAAGAACGGAAACTGTTTTCTTTCTTTTCTTCCACGGAGCTTTTATGTGTTGTCATTTCAGCCAGATTCCTACCTCAAGTAATTTTGTTTTCATTTGGCTCCTTTTGTAATGCTTTCCTTTAGTAAGAATGAAGGCAATTTGTCTCCGATGGCCTCTTGCCTTTTGAAGACAGATTTCACTTAGTGAATGCAAGTGAGATGTGGGTTTTTGTTCTGAAAGGAAATATCGCTTTTGGGATGTTTCTTTCCTCGGGAGGATTTGATAATTTACCAAATGACTGTAGCACAGCATCGCCATTGTTGAGTTCATCTTTGAATGGTACTTCTGTTTGGCTCTCTTCTGAATTTGAGGTTTACAAAACTAACTTCTAATTCTAGTGTAAAGCAATACAAGTTATCTGAGAATCCTTTTGTTAAAAGGGTTCATTCTCACTTCGGAGAGGTCACTGTCATGGCTGTTAAGGTTGCCTCTTTAGGCTGACGACTTTAGGCTCACGGAGTTGCTTGCCTATTTTGTTTAATTAGTCTTACATAGTATTTTGTATGTGTCTGGTATTCTTTTCCATCTGAGTGTTGCTGAGATTAGTATTTTTGGCAGACCAACTCAAAAGCAAGCATCGACCTGGTTCCCCTAAACCCAGTAGGATTTTTCAACTGCCTTTTGGATTATTGCAGAAAATAAACAAATGGTTATGATTCTTTTTTTATTTATTTTTTTATAATTGAAATCTTTACAAATGAACAAAACTTGTTAGCATCCATCATTTCAAGTTCGTTTTAGGCTGTAGTGCTAAAATGCTTACTTTCTTACCGTTTTTACCTACAAAAATGCATCATTACTGCAGCACTTTATTATATAAAATATAACGGTGTATTACACACATTGTAATAACATTAAAATAAATTTTAATAACATTGTGATATAGTATCAACAATATAATATTCAGGGCCATTATCGTGTAGTCATCGGGCCAAGAGAGAGATGAGGCCCACCCATAAAAATGTTATCTTGGGGCTTGTGATTTAATTTTAAATGTGAGCCTGATAATGATATGATATCCCCTAAAGTAGCCCAACCATGAAAACATTTAGACCGTTGTTTTCGCCAGTAGGTGAAGGTGCTCCTGGGCAGCTGAGGCATCAGAGGGTGGAGGCAGGGAATGTTTGGTGTTTTTTCTCTCTTGTATTCTATCTTACTTGATATATATGTGATGACAGTTGTTTGTTTTCTGTGTGATGAGGTTATGATGTTCTGAACCTGTATGGGTTTCTTTCTTCTGTGGAAGATATTTTGAAGAATGTTGGTAATCAACCAGTTGGCAGCCACTGGCTTTCATAGTAGGGAAAAAATACCATGTAAGTCATTGGCTACCAGCAACTGTTTGGGGAGTAAATACATTTTTGGGTGAATTATTCTTTTAATTTGTTTTCATCAATTAGTCCAATAGATGTGTGCTTGGGGAATATATTTGCATTTATGCATTTGGCAGACTTGCATTGCATTCATATTATACCTCTTGCAGATGGAGCCTGCAAATGTGTGTCTAGAAAGTGAGATAAAATTGATAATGTTAGCAATTAGTGCTGGCATAACAAAAAGTAGCATACTACTAAATTACGCTTAATTTGTAAGATATTAGTATGGCTTTATGAGAACCGCTATTTATTTAAAGAAAATAAGTCATCAAGTCATTTTTTGAATTTGACTAGGTTTGGGAACTGAACCAACAACCATTTTAATAAATACTGTAATCAAAGCATGTTGATTATTTGAGAATGTGCTTTGTCATGTAGAAAAGAAATATGCTGATAGAGTTTCCTGCATTACTTTTTCTTGGGCTGCAACACTGCTACTTTAGCTACATCACTAAACATGCTGCATATTGCAAATTTCTTTTATGAACAATTTTATTGAACAAAAAATTTAGACGTCAAGCACTATACCCCGACTCCTGAAGGAATGACTGTTATGAGCGGTTCTCTATAGTTAATCTAAAACAAACTGTGCAACCAGTGTAGTGTAATTCTCAAAATAATTAGTCAGTTCAAATACAAATATAATTTTAGTGAATCAAGCAAATACAATATACAGTTTATTTAACTGATTTTTCATATGACAACATGTAGCCAAATTCATGTTGCCAGTACACTGCAAAACATTTTGGAGTAGAAAACCTGAATGGTGTAGTTTTATAAAGCTTGATTAGTCAAATATGTTGCCAATTATTGCATTACATTTGTGCCACCTTTAAAGAGAATGTGGAAATAAACAAATAAAAACAAATAAAACAAATAAAAAATTTGCCAGAAAAAAAATTGAGACTATTATTTGGCAATAGAATTATTATTATTATTTTATTTATTTATTATTTTTAAGTATAAGACAGAGCCACGAAGGAACCAGAAATTGTTCTTTTCCATCACTGCCTAACACCCTAACAGTCAGATATTCTTTTAACTACTACATCTCACTCTCTCTATGTAGATAAGTCATCACCATGCAAGAACAGGTAATGCGATATTCCCCTCAGCCTCACATTCGCACACACACACACATGCCACTACAGTAAGAATGCATCTCTTATCTGTCTTATCGCTCCAATCAGTGCCATCTGGACCTACAGGCCAGGTGTGTGACCAGGGCAGGTCTTGGGTCACCTCTGTCACTCTGAGGGGTCAGAGGAGGAGATGCATTGAGCTCATTCACTTCGGTTCTGGGGTTGGATTTCGGGCCGTTAAGGTGCAAGTCAGGCTTCCTCCGTGAGGATCACCTGTCAGACGCTGAGAAGGCCATTGTGTAGGTGAAAGTGAATTCCCTCCTCCACAAATAGAAATTATAACGTAATGAGTTACTTGTTGCTCTGCTTTCTTAATTGTGTATTACATTTCAGGATTCATACTGTTAACACGGAATTGTCCATGGATTTTCATGAATTTAAATATACTAAATATACCTGCTACTCCAGTGTTCTCAACCTTTATGACTCCAGGCCCCCCATTGCCCACAGTAATTTTTAAAACTCCATGTTGTTTCTTCTTGTCTTGTTGTTCATGATAATAAATTCTTTAAAATTTTAAAATAAACTGATTAAGGATGTTTTTAAAAATCGTAAAATCGATAAAATATTTAAAAACATAGGCCTATATATGGTCATGCTTTTAACAGTAAAAGACTGTAAAATGAAACAGTAAAAACCTGCTAAAAACCCGGTTAACAGTAAGTTTCCATAATATATTTGTCACACATTTAGCTACTGTGAGGAACGAGGAGCCGTAGGAGTTAACACAAAACGAGAGTCTTTAATCATCCAAGGGGGTAACACAGAGCAAGCAGGAACAAACATGTAGCACAACATTTGACGTAAGACACCGCACAAGGAAACCAGGAACAGAACACTCTTTAAATACACAACTAAACAAGGGGATAATAAGACACACCTGAGACAAATGAAACACACTATAGGAGCAGGAACAGGAAGAACCAAATATGGGCCCAATGAAACATGAAGAAAGGACATAGAGAGCACATGGGTAGCAAAACAACAACAAAACAGGTCCATAACCCTGACAATATTACTGTAATTACATTTAATTTACAATAAAATACTGTGTGTTACCATGAGGATATTTAGTGTTTGTGTGAATGACACCATGCACCTTCTATATATTAGTATTACCTACTCAGCTTATGGATGAGCCTTGATTCTTTGTGACTTTCTCATTACCACCTGATTTTGGTGGTTATCAGTTTATTATAATGGTACAAAACAGATGTTAGATAACATATATATATATATATATATATATATATATATATATATATATATATATATATATATCCCTCTACGTTGGTTGGTACGGAGTTCCAACAGGAGTTGGCAACAATTAATTTCTACTTATTTCCTTGTTATTCTGAATAAAATACAGTATATTTTCAATATGGTAATTAAAAGGGCCAGCCTTAAGGTAGTCAATAATGTGCTGTTTTTAAGTAAAATTACATTTGAATGTTCATCCAAAACACTTTTTCCCACTGTCACCCTCACATGGAGGGTACCTATTGAAGTGCTCCAGAAATGGCTCTTTTAACCTAATTTCTCAAGGGGGATTTTTTTGCATCATCTTTGAATAGTAAATTACATATTGTATTCACAAATAAGCATTGTCTAACATAGTTTTACTGTAAATTGAGAAGATTTCAATGTTGCCACATGGCAACACTGTACCACTACGGAAAAATAGGTATGTTGCCATATGGCAACGCTGTACCACAGTGGAATTGAAGTAATGTATTTCCCCATTGGGACTTTTTAAAGATAGTAACAGCAATAATATGATTGCAATTATTCATTTATTTGAAGTGTTTATGGTAGTATAGTTGTATTTATGTATGAATAAGAAAATTATTTATTCTTTTCAGAAAATGAATACAGCAATATTTCATTGAAAGCGCAATAGGAAGTGTCAGAGTTGGCTCTTCCATGTGATGACAATGAAGATGAGTTAGTCTTCAGTGACTGTACACTGCGAAAAAAAAAATATGTAAAATTTACGGTAACAAACGGCAGCTGTGGTTGCCAGAATTTTACCTTAAAAAAAATATGGTAGAAATATTTTAGGTTTTAACTTAAAATTACATTTAAATGCTGTAAATTCAATAACTGATATAATGTTAATATACCAACCTATTGAAGTACTGAAATCTTTTTTGTACCTTTGTAATACACTGATAACCACCAAAAGCAGGTGGTGATGAGAAAGTCACATGATGAACAAAAGCCCATCACAAGCAGCTTTTAAATATTTACATATATAGAAGAATTTACATATATGCTCAGTGTCATTCACACAAACACTAAACAGCATCGTGGTAACACACATGAAACTGAAATAATGCAAGAAACATTCATTTAACAACATTAGATGTAACATACAACCCTACTGTACAAAACTTAGAAGAAACAGTTATTTAAAAAAAATAAAAACATCAAATATGAAGTGTAATGCTGGGAATTCTGGGAATGTCAATTTACAGTTATTCACTGTAAATTATATGTTCTTTTTCACTTCCAAAAACGGTTTACTACCATAAAATTACATGTAATGTCCAATACAGTTTTTCACCGTATAGGGGAACTTACCGTTAACAATTTAACAGGTTTTTATTGTAGCATTTTTACAGTCTTTTACCGTTAAATTCACAGTCAGTTTTTACAGTGTAACAATGAGTGTGTGTATGCATGTGTATATGTGTCTGTTTGTGTATGGCAGATTTTGATAGAAATTAAGATTGGATCCATCAACATTTAAAAGAAATGTGCTTTTCAATTGAAAAGAAAATCATAATTTAATAGAAAAACTACTTTTTTGGCCATTTTCCATTGTGGTACACTGTTGCCATATGGCAACGTTTTCCTAAATACCCCCCAAAAATCTTTTTTTCAAAAATCTCTTCTGATTTGTATAATTGAAGATATTTTATGTAATAAAAACTTATTTAAAAAAAATATTTCATGTTTAGAACATAATGCGTACCATAGAGTGCCCTCCAGTATTGGAACAAATACTAAAGACAAAATTGCTCTGTTGGCTGTGGAGTCAAGACATTTGCAAATATGATTAAAAGATGAATTTGAGACAAAACTACAGAAGGTCACATTTTATTATTAGCTGTTTCAACACATGTTTTACCAAATAAAAAGAACAGCACTTTTAGAGTTCATCCCACTCATTGATGTGAGCAGAAGTATTGGGAAAGTTGAACATAAGGCAGATATAAAAGATTAAAAGCTATTATTTAGTTGCAGATCCCTTGCGCACAATCACAGCAGTGAGTCTGTGACCCATAGACATCACCAGACTCTTGGTCTCATCCTTTGAAATCCTTTTCCCAGCCTTTAATGCAGCCAATTCCAGTTGTTGCTTGTTTTGGGGAGTTTCTGCCTTTACTCTCCTCTCCAGCTGGTGAAATTCATGTTCAGTCGGATTTAAATCTGGAGATTGACTTGAGCAATCTGAGACTTTCCATTTCTTTGCCCTTATAAATTCCTTGACTGAACTGGCAGGGTGTTTTGGGTCATTGTCCTGAAGCACTTCACAGCTTTTATGATTTGTCTGTCATCAACTACTGTTGTTTTCTCAGCTGATCAGGTCGTTGTTGGTTGCTGGTGGTTTCCAAACTCTTGATTTCTCCATGCCCTTTTTTTTTTTTTGCTAGAGCTCTAACTGACTTCCTCTTTTCTTTTAGCATCTAAATTGCTTGCTTTTCTCTCAAAGTCAGCTCCCTCATCTTCATCCTGGTTTGTGTGTGTCATCATCAAATGCAAGATTCAGAATACAGAAGTAATGGATATAACTGATACGACACATTCCCTGCTTTTAATATCTGAAGAATTAATGCAACAGGAAACAGCTGATCACTTAGAAAGACCTGTGAGGCAACTGTTCCAATACTGCTCACATCAAATAGAGGGGTGAAACTCTAAAAGTGCTGAACTTCTAAAACATCTATGTGTTGAATCACCCAATAATAAAATGTGACATTCTGTAGCAATTTTGTATTTACTGTTCCAATACTTTTGGAGGGCACTGTATATACAGTATGTGTGTGTATATACAAAATAACTACAAAAATGTATCTTCATTATCAACATGGCCAAACAATTTTTTCTTGTTTGAGCTTATTTGAAATCATATTTAGTCATCTTGATACCCCCTATAGTTGTGAGCCACATTGCTACTGGATTATTTTTTGACAGATATGAGAAGATATTTTCTTGTGTAAGTTTTGAGAAAATGCATATGATTCTTTTATCCATATTAGTTGACATTTTTAACAAGTGATAGTAATATGTTTAAAATGGAGGCTGTAACATTTAGCTGAGCCTATAGAGTTACCTTTTTCCAGTCATATATGTAGATAGAAATGTCACAAGCCTTAATTGTAAAAGCAGAGCATTTGAAAAGGAAAGGATTGCCACGTTAGCTGGAGTAATGACTCACCTGGAGGGTTTGAATGCTGGCATTCTCTGGCTAATTAAACCTGTAAGACATTGATATGGACAGGTGGAAAGCAGTGTTTTCAACTGCTCAGGGATGACAGAGAATTATACTTTCTTTGAATATGACTCATTAAGCATGGAAATATACAGCTTCTCGACAATGGATGTCACAAGCCTTTTTGACAAGTTCTATTGATTTAAAATTATTCCTTTATTTATTAAAGTCATTCATTTAATTTATTAAATTTCTGCAAATTCATACATCTTGTGCCTTGCCTTAATTGATCTACAGACAAAAATATATTGAGTAAAGCATGAAATGGATGTATGCAGGCATAAAAAAGCCCTCCACTGGAGTACTTACCAGTGTTTTAAATGTACTTAAATCCTCTTTTCACACTCAGCACTCAAAGACTAACAGTAAAATATAAAAAGTGACAGTTGCTATGCAGAGAGTTTTATTTGTTGGCCCATCCATTAAGTCCCAGCCACACAGGGGTCTTTTCAGCAGAAATGCAAAAAGGACCTTGAAATGGCAAACAGTTGGAGAATGGCGCGTCTGGCTGACACAAGAGTTTGCAAACTCTCACACCACTTGTCCTGTTGAGAGAAACAGAGGAAGAGATCTTAACCATCTACAGAGAAATGGAAAGAGGCTTTAAGTTAGCCGTGAGTGACATACGCTATTGTGTGATATGATGGCACTGTCCACTGGCACTGATCTTTTCATCTATGATCCCCAAGCTCGAGTTATTTCCTATTGTAGGTAAATAGTCTCCATGGGACGGGGGGGAAACGAGGAACCATGCCATAATGTCTGTGAAGGTTCAGTGAAGTATCCACTGGATTAACTTAAGACTGAGCTCAGTTTGAGGACAAAAATGTTCAAGACGTGATGAGGGAAACACGGCAGGCTTCAAAGGCGAGATTATACACGCAGCCAAAATCCTTTCGGAGAGTCTACTGTAGGCATTCCTGAACAGCAAGCGTCTTTGCTCAAAGCTCTCCTAAAGTCTTTACATATTTTTGCAAGCTTTGTTCAGATTTATTCTCTCACGTAGTAAAACGAGCAGTTTAAATAGATGTTCTGGGTTAAATAGGCAACTACTCTATTATCTGCCGATTAACATTTCGCTTACAATGAGGCCAGTGTTCTCAATATGGTGTCAAATGTTTGTCAACGTTTTTTTGCTTGTTTTCCAAACTGTGATTCATTTCAGAGATAATCAGCTGCACATTCTTTCTGACACATTCTTTTAACATAATGTTTTATAATTCAATTAACTGCATCTGCATGTTGAGGTTCAATAACAAGCCTGGATGTTTTTACGCTACTCAGATATGCTGTGCCAATTCCTTCATGGAATAGCTTTGATTGTTTTGCTGACACCTGGAAGCGTTTGAATTTGTTTTTAGGCTGAAGAATTTTGTTAACATTTTGGCACATTGCATCTTTGGCACGTTCCTTCGTTTATTGTTCTGTTGTTAATTTGAAAGTGAAAGACGAGGAGGGCTAAGATATTATCAGCTAGCTCTTCAGTCTATGAATATTAAGGTGTTGGAGGGTCTATCTTGCATTCTGAACCCACTGTTGCACTGAGCGCCCAACTGAGAGTCTGTTATAGAAAATATTGACATAGCCATTTCATTCCATTTTCATCAGATCTGTCCTGGATCATTAAACTTTCAATTTGCCGTTTTGGCCCAACAGCTACGGAATTTGTTTTTGTATTAAGTTTTTTAAGAGAGATGAAAAGTTAGATTAACTTACAATATTGTCCAATCATTTTTTAAATTGGTCTCTCCCATCATCTTTTTCTCTTGTTCTGTTCTCACAGTGGGTAACCAGCTTGACTAGACAGTACAAGCGAAAGCTACTTAATTTACCCAATGTATTGACAAGCTGATATCGATAAAGATGTCTTATGAATTCCTATCACTCGTCAAAACACAAACTGGAGAATTCCACTGTTCAGCCTGCTATACAATTCTGACTAGATGTTTCACCATTGCTTATAATTACTCTCTAAATGGCTAATATGTGTTACATTGCATATTTTTGCTTTTTAATATAAGTAGAATTTTATTAAATTGACTTTTCTAGCATAATGCATGAGAAGGTTTTATGATGTTAATTCTTCCTGTAGAGTTTCAATATTTTCCAAGTTCATATCTTGGAAAGGAATTCATTTTAAATTTCATAATGAAGACTATACACCTGGGTGGCCAGTATGTGTGTGTGTGTGTATCTATGTCTCTCTCTCTCTCTCTCTCTCTCAGACTTTAATTCTCTTTCTCTCCGCTCATGTATATGGCTTTTAAAAGTACCATTTGCTCCCTACGTAAAGTGCTTAATGAAGGGGATAATGCATGTAAAGTAATGTGACATTAATTGTTCGAGGTTGATAATAACAGCCCTCAATCATCTGGAAGATTGCTTCAGGCTTTAAATGAAAGCCGTTTTCAAGGCGATGGACTCGAATGAGTGAATGACAGAGTCAAATTAGCTGATTTGCCATTCACGTACACTCTATTGCCTGCTATTTAAAAGTCATTGACCATTTAGGGACGGGCCGTTGGTCGCGGTGAGTGTGCAATGAGCAGTGTTGACCGTGTTTGTGTTGGAGGGCAGGGATGGATGGATGGGCAGCAGCTCCAACTATGATAGTTAAGAAAAAAAGGCAAGCAATAGAAATGTCAAGTGCCTTCTGTGAGGAAGTGAATGGGACAAATAGACCTGGTTTTAGAGGGCCCCATCCTTGCATTAACATAAGAAACAGGCCAATATGGCTGGAAGTCAGCCGGTCTGGGTACTGTCAGCGGATCTTTTCGCTGAGGTGATTAATGTCTTTACGATACCACACACAGCCAGCGCTGTGCTGGACCCACCCTTGTCAGACTGCCATGCCGTTTGGATGTTCTGGTTTCGCGCAGAAATCCTCATTGGAGTCTGGTATATGTAATTTGCAGTGCACATCCAAAGCATTTGGGTTCCTGTAAATAATTTTCATTGTAGTTATGATCATGCTAGTTATAATAAGTGTTCTTTAGCTTAATTGGTAGAGCATTGCGCTAACAACTCTATGGTCGTGGGTTCGATTCCCCGGAAATGCATGAACTGCTAAAATACACTTTTGCATAAAATGCACCTCTGCCAAATCCTCGAAACGCATCGCTTTCGCACATAGCCAAATCCTCGTGAACGGGCCGATTTTGCGATTTAGCCATTTGACATTCCTTCACGCAGCTGTCCGCCCAGCCTCCCTTCTCTTGTGGCACCCCTAACCTGCTTCATTGAGAGTCTCTTATTATGTCCTCTTGCCAAGGCCCACTCTATGAATTGAATAGTCGGTGTCTTTATTTCTCTCATTCTCTGACTGTAGACCTCATAATGGCTTCATTAATGCAGAAGTTGCATTTGGTTGACAATGGGTTAATGGCCCGAGGGTAGTCTATTGGCACTGGGAGAAGGCCAACAGGAGGAGGAGGCTTTTTTTACAGCCCTTTCAGTGTAAGTTCACCCCGGGTCAGCTGTGTGTCACCCAAAAGTGAACAAACATGTAATTGATGTTCGGACATCTCTGGCCGACTCTTTTCGAGCCTGGCCCGTTGAAGAGGGTGCTGTCTGGTCTTTGAGGGACTTTTCACAGAAAGGGGAAACCGATTCATGAATACGCACAATCTGCCAGGCTGAAAAAGGGGTGTGTGTGGGGGGCACTCCTGGATTTTTCCCTTTATAACCCCTGCTGAATCGGTTCTGTTTTGCTTGTTGTTGAAATGCAACCCCCACACATAGGTCGTGATGGGGGTGGTATACGCTGCTGGTGTTCCTGAAATGCTCTTTCTCCTCCAGGCTGGGACCACTGTCTGTTTTTGTCTCTGATTTTCATGGATGTTAGTGGAAAATGTCGAGATGAGTCACAGGCCTTTTATAAGGCCGTGTTGGAACAGGAACACTCAACGCTCTTTTTATATTCACCTTTGCATAACAACCGGCAGCAATTTGTAGAATGAAGCAATACATGCTAATGGATGCCAAGAGTGTGCACTAGTGACTCTTTTTAAAAATGAACATAGGTAAAAAAAAAAAAAAAAAAAAGTTATGTTCCAAATTCATTTGGATTTGGAAACTAACCTTTTTTTTAACATTTAGACAAGTGTAATTTTTTAAATGAAATTGTGAAAAAAGGTAATTATTTCAGACAGGTTTCTCAAACGCTCCCCTGTGCGTTTCCAGTACAATGACGTAAGCATGTCTATTTCTTCAAACAACAACTACGTCAGTAATAATGTAAAGTGACTGACTCTGTTAAGAATGAAGTACATTGAATGCACTGTATGGTCCATTTACCATAATTGTTTTAAGACAAATTGGTTACGCTTTATTTTAAAGTACAGTACATGTACTTAGTGTACCTACAGTTTACTTACCCAAGAAAGTAATGTAGGGTAACACATTCTAGTTACACTAGCAGTCAATAGAGTATTAGCATACTGTCTGCTTAATATCTTCTAACACTTTATTTTGATGGGTCCACAACATATATTATTTATATATTATAATATATATAAATAAAACTCACATTTGTCAAGTTGGTTTTTAAAAATACCAATAGGAATTATCATAGAATATTAGCTGTCAGATGTTGTAACATGATTGATTAATGCATGTGCCTATGAATGAACTATGGGAACAACACGTGACTTCAAATATATATATATATATATATATATATATATATATATATATAGACATTTTAAGTCTAGGTTTACTTTTGGAGCAGTATTTTTGTGTGTGCTTTATTTTTCTCTGCATTATTTAAAAATAATGTTTTTCTGTGTTCAGTGATGGAATTTAATTTGGTATTATATTATATTATATTATATTATATTATATTAGTAATTTTACTATGATTTCTATTCCTATATTATTATTTATCTAGCCTATATGTTTCTGCATGTATAGGGGACAGGACACTGGAAACTAACAAGTAACTTGGATACAACTTTTTGATGCTGTTTCTAGATGTTTATTGAAACTACTGTCATCATAAAACTATATTGGTAGAGATGCTTTTGGAAAATACCCCCCTGGGTCAGGATGCCTAATAAACAGAGCAGGGATTTGACAGTGTTTTTTTGTACTTTTTATGGAAATTAATATTTGAATGGCTTATAGTTGTTTCTGCATTTTAAACTTTTACTTAACATTTATTATGTTCGAAGATGTTTTGATATGTGAAAATAATGTAAAATCAAAACCAAAAAGTATGGTTTAAAGAAATCATTGACGACTAATAAAAGACCGTTTTGATATCAAAGCATCGATGGTTCCATGAAAAAGCTTTAACATCCATGAAATCATTCCATTACACGTTTGTTTGTACACTCTTAAAAATTGGCTTTCCAAAAGGAGAAAAGCCAAAGTTTTCACAGCGATGCCATTGAAGAACCATTTTAGGTTCCCCAATATCCCTTTAGTGAAAAGAACCTTAAAAGAACTGTGTTTTTCTTAGTGTGAAGAAGCTTTTAGGAGAATGGACAGGTTCTATGGATGTTAAATGTTCTTCATGGAGACATGAATGTCAATTAAGGACAATTTTAAGAGTATAGTGGAAAAATGTTCTTTGAATTATGAAATCACACTAATGAAAATGAACTACTCACTGAAATGTTCTGTGTGGAATTCAAATGGTTCTTCTACAGTATCACTGTGATACCCGCATTTTTCTGAGAGTGAGTGTACATACTGTATAAGCAAGCATGTAGCCTGTCAAACCTTAGTTTAGATCTTAGTGCCCAGCATCTCCTTCTCCCACATCTGCGGTCAGACGGATGATGATGTCAGCCTTCAAGTCTTTACCAGTAATTACACATCAGATGACAACAACTTAAAATTGATGTCCTATGCATGAGCGCTAAGTGGCCATTTTAAAAGTTTGAGACAGGAAGCTGAGAGAAAGGCCGTGTTATGAGGGTGTCAGCATGGGAATTGCCGGGGCAGCTGTACTGTACACGCTCTGCAGTAATAGACACACAGAACCCATTGCCAAAAGCACATTTGGCATCAGTAGCAAATTAGTAATTATTGGGTAATGACCCAGAAGGTGTCCCTTAATTGAATTGTGAAAGTAGGGAGAGTGGTGCCACACTGTAATAAAAGCGGATGGATTATTTCAGGAAATATCTTCTTAAGTGGAAGGGTAAATACTGATGAGCCTGCATTTATTTCTCTGACCTTTAGATAGATAACCACTGATTAAAAATTTAGGCTCTAGTGGGAGAAGAGGTTTTTGCTTTTACTTTTTGCTTTTTTTCTGACCATAATAGACCTCTATCCACCACATTCAGTCTTAATTCTTAAATGCATTAGTCACAAAATTGACGTGTGCGGGGAGAAAAAAACAACTTTAGGAAAAGCCGTAAGTGGACTATTGTGTGGACTAAGAGGTCTTTTGTTTTGAGATCATTTGATGCAGTGACATTTTTCCCAGTGAAATGTCAAGATCACTCTAATGACTACAATGCCCGAGTGGGGTATGCCTTTTTCTCCCTTTTTGCAAAATGATAGGTGAATTATGTAAATGCAGGCATCGGTTAAAGCCGTATTTACTTTTTACAAGCATTTACCTTTTCTTTTAATGCACTTATCTCTCAAAGGAAATTGCCTGCTTTTGCCATCACTTATCTGCAAGAATGATGCGGGTCGTGTTTTATTGCCATCACATCTTTACGTTTCAGATATGTTCGGTCTTTACTGCTGCTTATCCTTGTACTCTCACCTTGAGTTTTGTAAGTGTAACAGGTTGCTGTACAATGTATCAAATAGGTCTCTGTGAATTGAGGACAATAAGTGGTTGCTTTATGTCTATTAATAATGTTTGGGGCCCCTTTCTTACCCAATATATTATTATGTATGTGGATATTTCTTAAAGGGATAGTTCACCCAACAATTAAAATTCTCTCATAATTTTGTCATTTCATAAATGTATGATTTTCTTTCTTCTGTGGAACATTAAATATATATATATTTTTTTTAACTCCTACATTCTTCAAAATATCTTCATTGTGTTCCACAGAAGAAAGAAAGTGATACAGGTTTGGAGTGAGTAAATGATAACAGAATTTTCATTATTTGAGTAAATTAAATCTTAATTCTGTTAAAATTAACATATAAAGGTTTTGCATTAGAACTGAATTAATAATTGGCAATAAAAACAGGAAGGAAACAATTTTTTAGTGACACATCTGATCACAAATACACTGTTGTGCTGTTTGTTAGACTGTTACAAATTGAAGGTTTTTTTAAGAAAAACAAGTGTAAGAATGTTGTTCTTGAGTCTCATAATTCCATTTGAAATACCTTATTATTCAGACCTTAAAAAAGATATAAAATCATTGATTGTCAACAACCCTTCTGGCATTTTCAACAGGTTTGTTGCTCTTATAACCAAAAACCTGCTGGTGCATATTGTGGTCTCCACCCACCGGGAGACCTGTCTCTGTCTCTATCCCACTGACTCTGTCAGCAGCTGTTTTCAAATTCTGGTCCTTTTCAGATCATTCCGTTCTTTATTCCCATTACCAATAAGCTTTTAAAATCTACTCTGAAGAATCCACACTTCATTGATTGTTTATATTTTGTAATCTACTTTAGAGAAAAGATAATGCTCCCATACAGCACTTCATTCTGCAGTTCACAAACGCTTTATAAAATAATCAATCTGTATTGAACTCATAGAGATGAGTATGAGGATGATAATACAATTACTAAAGCTGAAAGAAACTGCCATCATTAACAGAAAATCACTGTCTGTGAGCATTCAGAGCATGCTGATTGGCTGATCAATGAATGTCGCTATATACAGGTACACTGTATCATGAATAAAAAATATCAAGGAAATTTTTGGAAGGTGCCTATTGGCTTTCAGTATTAATTAGTGAAAAACCATTACATCAGCCAAATTGGTTTTCAATTGGCATGTGTCTCTGTGAAAGATGTAAGAATTTATTTCATCTGGATCTGTCTTAAATGTAGGCTATTCTCTGTGAAAGAATACAATTTGTCATCTATGTATATACATACAGCATGTGCTTGCAACTACAGAGTAATCTTTAGATCAAGAAACCTTAAGACACAAAGAAGAGCTTCAGGTTTCTTCTTCTCACCAGACAATGCACTGTAATAATTAATAATAAGAGTAATATTGTAATTTCACTAATAAATTATAATAATAAAAGTAGCATTTCTGCCATCTGTCTGTCACCTGTGGAACTCTTTTAATCAGCATGATTTCATTTCCTCTCTACCAGTTTATATGCCTATGTGGGGAAAAAAAGTAAACTATTTTAACAAACTGTATTAATGTTTAGTTTTTAATGTTTATTCATTTAAAATATATGTATTACATATTTTATTTCTGTCGATGTTAGTTTAATGTTGTCATTAACGTCATGTGTGTCTAGTTAATTCCAAATTATATAAACACCAAACGATTAACTGGGATATAATAAAACCTGACGCAAGTTCATAACATAATGTCAACTCAAACTGAAAGGAAAAATCATATTGGCAGTGCTCTCTCTCAGTTCCTAAATGCAATTTGGATGCCAGTGCTTGTGCAATCACTCTGTCGTTTGCCGATACTTTATTTATGGGACTATGAAACAGGTAGTGCTTGTCATTTCTTTCTACATTAATTAGTTTTAGTAGCCTACCAAATGAAATCATTGTATTGTCGCTATTTGAAATATTAAGCCATTTCGATGACCAAAAAGCCTGAACTCAAAACAGGCGTTTAATGTCTTTGATAAAACACAAACATTTTCCTCTTCATCCAAGTGTCAATCCACATTAGCGGCAGCGAGCCAGATGCTTTGCTCCCTTAAATCTCTCCATGGAAATTGCGCACGTGCTCCTGCAATATCCATAGCTCAATAAGAGCTTTGATTCGCACTATACGAACACAGAAGATTAATATACATAATACTCGCGTGATTATCTGCTCTTGGCCACGGTTTTCTTCCACCATTTGGGCACATTCCCATAAGCACTTGTGTGATGTGACTCGGCTTGTTCGCGTTTTCTGTTTGCTTTCCAGTCCCCCTCTGGTCTCTGTGTTCTATTCACTCCTAGTCTCAGCTGGTCTTAGTGGGCCAAACCTGAAGAAACCTCTATTTTTGTTTTGTCTTCTCTCTCTTTCAAATAATAAGCCGTGTGCCAAAAGTGTCCCTCTTGTTTTTACGCGTGCCAGTCACCTGCCGTCTGCCTCGCTCCTTTCCTTTCTCAAAGCTTGCTTTTCTCTCTCCAATTCTTTTGACTTTCTGCGGTCTGGATCCCCAATGAGATTCAGATTGGGTACATATTGAGTCCTCTATTGTCCTTCAAGGGCTGTACTACGCTAATTAAATTTTATCCAGCCATATAAAAACCATTTCTCTCCTCCACGCTCCCAATTCAGCTTTCCAGCCCAAGTCCTCTCTTATTCCTTGCCCTAAAAATCCAGTGTTCATTGAGTCAAATCAATAGAAAAACATTTGCAAATCTCCATTATTGTGGGATTTTTGTCTGCTTTCTGTTGTGATAAAAGCACCGCGGAGCAGCTTGCAGCTTTGTGTAACCGAGACGCGCGGGACAGACGAAGGCCATGAATGCAAAAGGCATTACGCGCAGCAGCAAGTTTCTTTATCACCCTGTTATTGAACTCACAATTATTTCCACGCCGTCCTTTGCATCTGATTATTTCATAGAATATTGATTTGCCGTCGGTTAATTATCATCACATGCTTTATATGCTCTGTCGCCAGTTGATACACAGCTTTTACTTTAGTCAGTTACGTAAGATTTTTCTACCACACTAACGAATGTTTTTTTCTTTACTTCATAAGTTTAAAATCACTTAGAAGAAACGGTCCTTATCGACTGTCCTTTTGGAATGCATGTTGATCTTTACAGTCATGTCCTCCAAATCAATAATCAGTACATGCATAAGAAAGTTTGAGTCGCATGCCAATGTCACTGCATGGTATACCAAACGATGATAATATTCATTTAAAAAATGCTTGAGATATGATCTGTCAGTTGCATCACGATATTAATTGCAAAAGCCCACAGTCTCTCTATAATGAGAAAAGAATGACTGTATCTCTCACCCCATGCTGGCTAAGTTTGCCCTTATATATGAAACCAATAATAGTGCAATAAAAACAAATCAATCTGTACTTGTGCAAATCCAATTCAGCAGGGAGGCTGAAACCCCCGAAGAATAAGAAAAGCCAGGAGGGGGGGTTAGCCCCCAAAAGCAGCTGTTGAGTCCTAATCTTTTTTTCTTGCCCTATCACTCACCTATATTCTCCTCAGCGCTCTCCTCGCATCTCCCTTTGGAAGTTCCCCACTCGCCAGACCCCATCCTTGTCCAGATTTGTTTTCGGGCCATCCCCTTGTACTTATCTCAAAGGAAAGAAGAGTGCATGGATGTCAAATTGCCCTCAAAAACACCATGAAAGATTGATTTGCAGCACTTTTCATTCAGCCGGCATTATTTTGAAGAGAGCTGAATAGGAAACCCGCAAGCCGGGGAAGGAATAAAGATGTCCTCCCTGTTGGAAAGGGGGGAAACTGCCCATTTTGTCTCAGTCCATCAACCCTGGAGAAAGAGGGGGAAAGGCAAGGGGCTATTCATAAAAAAAGCCCATATACACCTCACACAATACTAAAAGACTTTAAATTAACATCCATGAATATTAAATTACTTCGGCCTGAAAAAAATTGAATAAAAGATATACTTGACCCAGACGGCTTTGCATATTTTCGTACTCCAAAGCACATCATTAAAACCTATTCAGATTGTTTATGCGAATTTAATTCCGATATGATTACTGTATATTGAACATTAATAAAAAAGAACAGAAATTTAGTGTTTGTGCTTGTACTAGTTTAGCCACATGTTGCATTGGAAAATTACGCAACAATTTCATATAATTAATTTTCCAATGTTTTTAATAAATGAATAATGAATTAATATAATTACTGATCTAATGATGAATGCTGTGGCTCAAAATGAAGAAAACAGTTGGACATTTTTTTAACTATATAAATATATCGCTCAAAATTTAAGACAAAATTTCAACATTACGACAGCTATTCCTTATTTATTTATTTTTTTCTTATTTCAGATGTTAAAAAAGAATGATATAAATGGATATTGTCAGTTTCTCGTAGACAAACGAGATAAATCAGCTAACAAATTTTAACCTGGGTCTTGTAAAGAGTCTTCACGCTGAGAGTCAAGTTTGCTTTTAGGTTTTCCATGCCAGAGGTGCTCCTGTTCGTCTCTCAGGAGCAAACAGCTGGAGCGGAGCTCACGGTGCTGAGATGGGCTTGTTATTTTAGCCAAAACGCGGTTGTTGGATCCTGAACATCAACACACACACACATCGCTCCCCCTTCTTCCCCCACCCCCTCAGGAGTAGCCACTCAATAAAGAGTGTGGCGTTTTTTTCCCTCTGGTTGAACAAGTCTAAAGAACACAAGGGGAGGGTCATTAATAACTAATTACCGTGGGTCAGACCTGACGCATATAAAGCCCACCGGGACCTTGGAAAGGCGAAACATTCTCTCGACACTTAGCAAGAAGAAAGCATATTGGCATCGCATTGGCCTCAGACTGATTCATCGATTATATTCGCCTTTTACAGCATATATATTTGGTTTACATTTAACAGCAAGGGGATACTGTCGGGTTTTATCGCAGGGATATTAGTTAAGGGTTTCATCATGGGTTCAGTGTTGCCTGCAGATGCTCTGGTTCTGAAGGCTGGATTTAAGCAGCAGACTCTGGCCCTGTCCGACATCATCACATCAGACATCCTGCACAGTTTCCTGTACGGCCGCTGGAGGAACGTCCTGGGCGAACACCTGTTCGAGGAGAAGACCAGCACTGTCAGCCCCAAAACCGCCTTCACCGCCGAGGTCCTGGCGCAGTCGTTCTCCGGAGGTGAGTCCGCAAGTTTTCACCTCATTCGTTGATTATGGATTGAAGGGAACGTTTTATGTGTGTTTGCTATAGTATTTTTAAAAGCCGTTTTCACAATTTATTCTTATTGCAAATTAGATCTGATGTGAAATTGCTTACTGTAGGGGCAAGTTTTGTGTGTATTGGATAGGTATTTAAAATACAATTAATGATAGCCTAATTAAAGTTGCTTAAAATAGGCACATTAAAGAGAAAAAAGTAAAATATAGCCTATGTAAAGTCTATTTTAAAATAATGCAAAAGACAATTTCTTAATTTAGTGGCTTATGACGATTTAAAAGGGGGGGGATTATTAAAATAATGGAGTGCAATAAGTTTATTCAGAGACTGTACAGGTAATTAAGTCTGGCACATCCAGGATGCGAATTTTGGGTCTTAAAAGTATTATTATTATTAGTAGTAGTAGTAGTATTTTACGTATAGCCTACATCTCAACGGCATTTTAAGTATTTTAATAACCACAAAAGTTAGATAAAAGTCAGATTGCGTAAATAGCCGCTTGCGCCTTCACCTGAGGAAATGGCAACAGTTGCTCAAGTTCCGGGGTTCGTATATCGACTATATATATATGTAGCCTACTGTCATTTGTATTGCTACTTTCCTATAAATTATTTACATATTGCAAGCTAATTATGATTTTACTGGGGCAGAAAGACAATTTGGGTTGCGCGAGACAGACTTCGGTGGCAGAGATTACTTAAAAAAAAAAAAAAGTAGCCTAAACCCTTTAAAGTAGCCTAATTAAATAATTCGCACATGGTTTCTAAGCTGAACATATGCGAATAAAACATAATTATTCTAAAAGCATTAGGCTAGGCCTATATCATAAAATCAGCATTTAAGCTTTGCAAAGCATATAGTCAGTAAAGGGAAACCTATTTAAATAAGGCTATTAAAATCATGAGGTAACGTTGTGCTTGACATGAGAAAGTTGCCTGTGAAGCCAGGACGTTAGACAGAGAAAAGCCCGTCATTCATCAGCTCGGGACAGTCTCCACACCCCCGCTTTGACACTTTTCTCTCCTCTCAGGCGCTTTTAAAGTTTTCCGTCCCGCTGTTAATATGCCGTGAAAGCTGATTCTATCGCTATTCATACCATGTCAAGCAGCTAATCTCCTTTTCTGCGTTTTGTCAGAAATTCCAGGGCCGTTTAAAGAAAGTTCTCGTTTCTTTCAGCGCACATTTAGTGCTACAAAGTTTCTGAAAGGATAATGAATACGGAATAAGCTATTTCTTGCCTATGAATATATAGCCTCGTCACATTTAAAGCGTAGAAAATTGCTGAATTCTTAAAGGTAAAGACGAATTTGACATTTATTTGTGTCGCGCCTGAAAGCCGCATTTAAATTCTTACTGATGGACACTGCGCGTTGCTTTATATTGGCCTAGAATCAAATATAATAGTTTTACAATATAAAAGATTGAATGCACTTTGTTCTCAATTTACACTGTAACTAATTTTTTTTCTTGTGCTTTAAATGCGCTTGCAAATAGGTTGCGTCATTTCAATTCAAGTGTTTTTGTAGCCTATTTGTTTCCTGGTTTTTATTAGATATTCAAACGAAATGTTCCAAATTAAATTTATACTTTATATGCTGCTTTCTATCTCCAGAGGTCCAGAAACTCTCCAGTTTAGTTCTGCCAAGTGAAGTCATCATTGCGCAGAGCTCAATCCCTGGTGAAGGACTTGGCATCTTCTCCAAGACCTGGATAAAAGCTGGCACCGAAATGGGTCCCTTCACAGGCAGGGTCATTTCACCCGAGCATGTGGATCTCTTCAAGAACAACAATCTCATGTGGGAGGTAAGCAACGTTCAACAGGTGTCGCATGCACAGGCTCATTTTTTGGAGTCTATCCTCGCAAATTATCATGCCAAGCCAGAGATTCATGGCAAGCGTTTTTGTTGTTCTCAGGTTTTCAATGAAGATGGCACGGTGCGCTATTTCATCGATGCCAGCCAAGAGGATCATCGCAGCTGGATGACTTACATCAAATGCGCGCGCAACGAGCAAGAACAGAACCTGGAGGTCGTGCAGATCGGAAGCAGTATATTTTACAAAGCAGTAGAGGTTCGTTTCATATAGCCTACCTGTTTATTTATGTAATTTTTTTGTGTTTAGAATTGTCATACTTCGACGTACCTGCACTTTAAAATATTATTCCATCATTATTTAACATCTGTTCATTCAACTAAAATTACATTTTTAATATTTCTATTTGATTTTATGAGTTTTTAGAGATTACGCTATAGATTTTGTTTAGAAATAAACTCTTTGATTTTGGTTCAAATTGTAAGGCAGCATTAAAGTAAATTGAAATATTAAATGATAGATAGATAGATAGATAGATAGATAGATAGATAGATAGATAGATAGATAGATAGATAGATAGATAGATAGATAGATAGATAGATAGATAGATAGAGAGAGAGAGACAGATAAATGTTTATAATTTAGGTAGTTAATTTATCCATTTCTATTAAATATCTGGTATTACATATCTATTATTTATTCATAATCTATTTACTTGAGTACATAATCTTTGATTTTAGTTCAAAATGTAAACATTTTGAAATAAAGTATTTACATTTTATATATTTTTATTTTTTATTTTTTTCATTAACAGACAATACCTCCAGATCAAGAACTGCTTGTGTGGTATGGAAATTCCCACAACACTTTCCTGGGTATCCCAGGAGTCCCTGGCATAGAGGATGAACAGCAGAGGAATAAAAAAAGTGGTGAGTAATTTAGTCACTTCAGGGCTTTGGGTGGGTTTCAGGCTGATCTTTATCACAGTGCTACAACAGCCTTAGTTAAAACTCCATTAGCATGTGTTTGAAGGCCGCTGACCGAGCGCTCTCCTCTCCCCACAGATGATTTCCACCTGTGTGAGACCTCCTCTACTGCCTCGCTTTCCACCGCTAGCCGCATGCGCTGCGTCATCTGCCACCGCGGCTTCAACTCCCGCAGTAACCTCCGCTCCCACATGCGCATACACACTCTGGACAAGCCCTTCGTCTGCCGTTTCTGCAACCGCCGCTTCAGCCAGTCCTCCACCCTCCGTAACCACGTGCGCCTCCACACGGGCGAGCGCCCCTACAAGTGCCACGTCTGCCAGAGTGCGTACTCTCAGTTGGCAGGGCTGCGGGCGCACCAAAAGAGCGCCAGGCACCGGCCGGCCAACACAGGGTCTGTAGTGGGGCTGCAGGCCCACTCGCCCCCTCCTCCACCTCATCAACTGGCACAGGTTCCTCACCCGGCCTCGCTGGTGCATCACATACCCACCATGGTGCTATGAGAGGGCATGAAGCGTCTTAGATGTTTGCAATCTCACAGGCTGTTCTTCAGTGCTGCCGGCTCATGTGTTGAAGTCCGTCTATGCCAAGCCGGCCCTGCTCTCACCTTTAGCGGAAGCTTCGCAGTTCCTTAAAGGTGAAGAAGTGGTCAGATATGATGAACGATGCCTGCAGAACTCTATACTTATGACAGCACTGAAGTGAAAAGGATGGCCATGGAAGGGCTGTTTTGTATGTTCATGTTGAATTCATTGCCAGAACTACTGTTCACGCATTGATGGCTCTTTGTTCTGGCGGATATCTGCAATATTATATCTGATCAAACACGATCATTTAAGTTAAACAGCAGTCAGTGTATCTTTTATTCATATTTGCATGCAAAAGTATTGTTTTGTCCCATTCCACTAAGGATAAAACCACATCACCTCATTCGCTTTAGCCACTATGAAGGATCCACTGGGATCGAGCACCACTTAGTGACTGATTTGTGTCACTGCAGCCCAATCAGAGTAGTGAGTCTCAAAGCATGTTTATTGTGAAGGAACAATATGAAGTATGTAAAGGAATGTACATGATTTGAAGATTTACTTCCAAAAACATGGAATAGTCACTTTATATGTGTATGTATGTAAAGCTTAAAGTATTATTACAAAACTTGGTTCTATTATATTATGTATGTTTGCTTATAAAAATTATTTGGGTATTCACTTGTATGCTCAATAAATAATTAACAAATAATCTCTGATTTTGTCACTTTATTAATTGTTCATTTCGTTATGATAATACAGAACTAAAATGTAAATGGCTGTAAAAATATCCACCTAATTCAGCTTAGAAACTATAATAATTTTGGCTTTACAAGTCATTGCAACTCACGTTTAAAAATGTTGTCTTAAAAATGAAAGTTGAAATTGGTTAGATTATTTGATGAGTTTAATAATGGAAAAACATATAACTTATTGATCATATTTTGTACACTTAATAGTACAAAATATCCATGATGTCTTTTTCTTCATTGTTTTTCTCTGAGAACCCTCAGAGCGCTCTTCAACATCTTGTCATATTAGTGGGTTTCTGTGTACATTTTACTCAAATTCAGTAAATCAATGACCATGTCAATAGTCGGACTGATGTCCAAATGTTACTAGAATTGCACAATAATAAAACAACCCATGGAAAGAAAACAACTCCATGAAATCCCCTTTTAGTTGTAAACAGAGCTATACTTTACTTTCACTGTGACTTGCACAATGACTGAGCAAACTGCACAGTGTTGATATGAGCATTTCATAATCAAACGTTTAACTGTTACACCAGAACAGTTAAACTAATCATTACGACTAATGTAGGTCTATTTCGAACTCATCATATTTGGACTATAGCTATCCTTACTAAAACTAAACCTCAAGAAACATTTTTGGGGCATTTCAAGACAGTTGAGCTAATAAGTAACTCAAAGCAAGCAAAGGAGATATTGATTTGGTTGACAAAAACAGAGCAAATACCTGACCTGTTTTTTTAAAGGACCAAGCAGTCTATGATGGCACATTTATTTTTGCTCTGTATAGTACTTCATCTCTTCTTCTGCATTACTGTCCAGGAAAGTGTGTAAGTTGCAATTTACATTATTTAAAATGTTCTACTGAACAGAAATACTGGTCTGTATTATCAAAGAGCAGAACTGCAAAACAAACAATGATAACTGTACTTCCTTACACTCTTGGAAAACAACTATTAGTAATCTTTCATGTTTGTCAGAAATTAGGCATTTAGCCTATATTTTATACAATTTATTTAGTTTTTCGCATCTGCCATGCTCTGATAGCTACTAATAAATATTTTGTTTTGCAGATACTTAATAACTGCACCTAAACTGCTGCGACTCGATGCTTCGGAAAATGTGGTGGTGCAGTTGTTTGGTTATGACCAGGAAATTACAGTACAACTTTACCTGAAGAACACACTAGCACCAGTTTATAAAGAATATGCCTCTCAGTCCCTGAAGCTCAGCGCTGCGAATAACTATCAGGCTTCCGCTACTTTACGGGTAGGACTGCAAATTTAAGATCCCAGAAGATATTTTTGTATGACTTTTGGCTTAAATGTGTTGTTATTTACAGTTACAAAACATTATGTTAATAAAGAATATTATTTTCAGAAATGCTTTTTTTCTGTTTCACAGATAATGCCCACAGATTTCCCGAAGGAGGACACGTTTGTCTACCTTCAGGCGATCTCCTCTGCTTTCTCTGTACATGAAAAAATCCCAGTCACTACTGTGAACGGTTTTCTCTTTATCCAGACTGATAAGCCGCTTTACACACCCGAACAAGAGGGTCAGTTTGATAAGAATCTGTCATGTGTGTAAGAGTTTATAGAGAAAGATGAGTGAGTAAAGGGAAGAATCCATACTTTGAATCTGTTTGTTTTCTTAGTAAAAGTGCGTGTTTACTCCCTCAACGAGGAGCTGAGGAAATCTAGACGAGCTGTCACCCTTACATTCATAGTGAGTGTCTCTCTCTCTCTCTCTCTCTCTCTCTCTCTCTCTTCACAGCCTCTTACTTCACTTGAATTATGATTTTTATATGTGAACCTTGTTTATGTTTCAACTTCGGTTTAGGACCCTGACGGTATCAAAGTAGAGATGATTGATATGGCAGACATCTTTGGAGCAAAACCACTTCTTCCACCATTCAAAATACCTTTAAAGCCAACGTAACTATTATAATTATATTTGAGTTGATCTGATGTTTAAATGCTTCTTTATTAATAATAGTGACACTGTTGAAACCAGCTTGCTTGTGAATTTCCAGCAGTAGTTTTAACATTAAGTGACATGACATCTGACGCACAGATGCCATTGGCACATGCCACTATGCTCGGTGTGCACTTCCGGTTTTCAGTGGCATGTGTCACTAAAACTTGTGACACATGCCTCTCTTGGCATATGTCAGTGGAGAGTGGCATGTGTCACTGATATTGTCACATAAGTGTCGCAACTATATCTATAGAAGATGCAATTGTGATGCTAAATCCTAAACAAATAACCTAATTTAGTGATTAAAAAAAGTCAATTAAACGTATTTGCAAGTCGGTTATACTTCCTCCGATATGTCGTGAGTTTATGGCACATCTGTTTTTGAGTGGCAGATTACACTGAATGTTGTGCAGTAGCCTACAGTGCTATTGTATGTGGGAGATCGCGCAGACTAGGATACAGCCTAGGGGAGGAGGGGGATTATCATGGATCACTACGAATACCGCATTCGTATCAATTTTACATTGGCCAGCGCCAGATTGTCATCTGGCTTTAATATTCAATTCAATTGAAAATTCCTTTATTGGCATGACTGTAAAAAAATACAATATTTAATATTCTATATATAGCTAATATAATAATCATATATAGCCTAAACTAAATTTAATTCAGTTTATAATTGTAACTGTGTAACAAGAAACACTATATATATATATATATATATATATATATATATATATATATATATATATATATATATATGTGTGTGTGTGTGTCAAGGTCAAGCACACTTCTGAATGGTTGATATACAGTAAGTTTCGTAAAGCACGTTAGAAGAGTAGACATCACATTTTCTCATGACAGTCTATAGGCTATGTGTATGTAATTTCGGATAGGCAAGTGTCAGTTAGTGGTGGCACTTTTGATTAAAACGTTTAATTTTTCTTTTCTTTTTTTTTTTTTAGCTATGGCCTCTATTACTTTACTGATAAGCTGAACTGTCAAATCTATGCAACAACAACAACAACAACAAAAAAGCGTATTTACGTAGGCTATTTGAATGTATTGTACAAAGCAGGCTTCTGGAAATAAACTTACAATGAAAAATACACATTAAGGGGCATTAGACACATTTTAATCTTAATAGAGGAATATTTGTTGTACAAATGAATTTCGCGATGCAATAGATCGTATACTTGACCGCAACATATTGTTAATTAAATCAATATCGTTCTGCCGTTAAGTCTGCATTATGCAGCGGCACCCAGCGGCAGGTGTCAGTCACTACAGAAGTGTCAATGTCAGTGACACAAGACGCAGTCCATATATACACGTTTTACTGACACATGCCACTGAAAACCGGAAGTGCCACCGAGCACAGTGGCATGTGCCAATGTGTGTCAGATGTCATGTCACTTAATGTTAAAACTGCCTCTCTGAATTTCTGTGGTGGTTCAGATCGGTTAGTCCTTGTCAACCAGGTGAAGTTTGCGGAGAATTGAATACTAGTTAAGAAGCCTGGTGGTCTATTCAACAGGATAATATTTTCATTAGTTATTACTTTTTTGTATCTGCATCATTTTATTCACAATGTAAATCTCATTAGTTATGGAATCTGGAAGATTGTGGCTACTTATGCAGACACTTTTGAAACAACTGCCACTGCTGAGTTTGAGGTCAAAGAATATGGTAAGACCTTTGTTTTTGTTTTTTGTTTTTTTTGGGGGGGGGGGGGGGGGGGGGTTGTTTGTTTTGTTTTTGTGTTATGTTGACATTTTCCATTATATCTAAATTGAACTGTTTCTCAGTGCTGCCCAGTATTTTACTCCATCTTGAGCCCGAAGCCAACTACATCAGTGATAAGAACTTTGAGTCTTTCAAGTTGGAGATTTCAGCCAAGTAGGTTTTTCCTGTTTTATTTCACATAAACACAGTAGGTTACCGTTCAAACATTTGTGGTCAGTATTATATTTTATTTAATTTTGAATTGAATGCTCTTATTCAGCAAGTAAGCATTTAGTTTAGATCAAACTAAATATATTTAGATATATTAATATATTTCTATTTATATATTTAGATCTATAAATATATTTATATTTAGATCAAAAGGGGCAGTAAAAACTTTGTTACAAGAAATTATTGTTTAAAATTAGTGCTGTCAAACGATTAATCGTGATTAATCGCATTCAAAATAAAAGTTTTTGTTTACATAATATATGTGTGTGTACTGTATATTCAATTATGTATATATAAATACACACGCATAGTGTATATATTTTGAAAATATTTACACGTATATACATTTATATTATATATAAATATATTTAATATATTAACATAACATATTTTTCTTAAATATACACATGCATGTGTTTGTATTTATATATACATAATAAATATACACAGTACACACTCATATATTATGTAAACAAAAACTTTTATTTTGGATGTGATTAATCGCGATTAATCATTTGACAGCACTATTTAAAATAAATGCCTTTCTTTTTAACTTTCTGTTCATCAAAGAATAGTGAAAAACAAATTTTAAGTTTGAAAACAATTTAAGTTTGAAAACAATTTTACATTATAATAATATTTTATAACATTACTGTTTTTAGTTTTTGATCTTTCAAAAACGTTAAAAAAATCTTCACAACTCCAAATCTGAACTGGAGAGTATATTCATTTCAGTTGCTGTTGAATATATTTGCAAGTGTTGCAAATTGTTTAAATTTGTGTATATGTGTGCTGACAGGTATGTTCATGGAACACCAGTTAGTTCTGCAGATATTTTCTTGACGTTCGGATACAGTACACCAGAAGAAACTGTCATGATACCACAGACATTTGCAAGATATGTGGTCAGTGTGCACTCAACAAAACATTTTTAATGTTGGATTTCTGAGAATACATTTGTTTTTGGCTTTTGTTTCAGCTGGATAATGGAAAGAAAGAAGTCCACTTAGACATCAAGTCAGCTTTATCAGCCAAGCCTGATGGGCCTCAAAGTCTGAGTGCCATGAAAGAAAACACCTTTCTTCAAGTGAAAGTTTTGCTGCAAGAGTCAACTGGTAGGTCCAGTTAGTTCCACAGACACACAGGAGTGTGTTGTCCTGATTTAAAGTAAATAAATGTGACAACCATTTGACAACGTTGGAAACCCCTCTTCATTGTCAGGTGGCATCTCCCAGGAGGCAGTGCTCTCAAATGTGAGATTTGTGGACAGTCCATTCACACTGAGTCTGATCTCAACCCCTCCTTTCATCAAACCAGGTCTACCATACGCTATGAGAGTAAGAAACCTGTCTTCTCAAGTAGGTTTATTATATTTGAACAAACATGTTTCATCCATCTGAACATTTTGGTGACATGTTGGACCCATAGGTCTTGGTGAAGGATCCTTTGGGTAAACCAGTGCAAGGTGTGTCAGTCAAGACAAGGGCAACAATAACCACAGCTGACAATAGACTAGGCACCCTCAAATACTTAGGGCACCTGGATACATTGACAAGTACAAGTCGGAAGGATGGAGTTGCGTACTTCACCTGTAATATACCTGCTAATGTGAAACAAGCTGAATTCACTGTGAGTAAAACCTTTTTGTAGATTTTTTCCCCCCTGATGGGCTAAGTCATAAGAGCTGAGTGATATAAACAAGAGTAGGTTAAAAATACAGCGACAATAGTTTAATCAGGTAATTATTTATCAAGCAATATAATATGATATAAATGCTAAAAGTTCATTTATATTGTATTCATTTCAGTTTGAGACAGAAGATCCTTCTTGGAGTCAGGCTCCACTGAAACTAAAGGCTGAATCGTATGAGTCTGTCAACCATCGTTACCTGTACATCGATTTACCTGAATCCTCAGCATTTGAAGTTGGACAGTACATTTATGTCAACGTTTTCTTTGATTTTCGTGACTATCTTTCTCTGAAGACCTTCAGCTACCAGGTAAAATGTGTTTACATTTATGCATTTAGCAGATTCTTTTATCCAAATCGGCTTACAAAAGAGGAAGTTGGTAGTATTTTTTAATGCTGTTAAAAGAAGTCGCACCACGGCAAGAATTATTTGATACAAAATACAGGAAAAACTGTAACATTGTGAACTGTTTTTAAAATAATTAGCCTATCATATTTAGTTTCAAATGTCATTTATTGCTGTGATGGCAAAGCTGAATTTTCAGCATCATTTCTCCAGTCTTCCGTGCCACACAGATCTTTTAGAAATCATTCTAATATGCTTATTTGCTGCTCAATTTTTTATTATTATTATTATCAATGTTAAAAGCAGTTGTGCTGAATTCCTTTGTGGAAACCATGATACATTTTGTTCGGGAATCTTCAGTGAGTGGAAAGTTCAAAAGAACAGCATTTATTTGAATCTTCTCTAACATTATAAATGTTTTTACTGTCACTTTTTATCAATTTAATGCATCCTTAAGATTTCTAAATTAAGTGATCATTTAAAAGAATAATAATTGTACTAATTCCAAACTTTTTAATCCGCATCTGCTCTAATACAGTCCATGTGATTGCCAAATATGTTATGTTATAGATTAATTGGGGCTGCACTGAATTCATCTTTATTTCATCTTCTATAATGCAAACATTTTTTCTCAGATCCTTTCCAGAGGAAAAGTTGTGCAGTTTGACACAGTTAAGTGGAGCGGTGTAAAGAATCAGAACCTCAACTTTAAGATCACCCCTGACATGGTGCCGTCTGCTCGGCTAGTGGTGTACTACGTCCTGTACGGGGAGGAAAAAGCAGAGCTGGTAGCAGACTCCACGTGGATTAATGTGAAGGCTAAATGTGTTAACAATTTAAATGTAATGCCTTTTTCTCTGCCATCAGTAGTTGTGATGTGTTTCATGTTATTTATACATTGAGAAGTCCTGGCTCATCTAAATATATATTTTAGGTGGACATATCAGTTCCCAACTCAGCGTATGTCTACAAACCCAAAGATAAACTCGAATTAAGAGTGTCAACTAAAAGCAGAGACGAGTCACTGGTGGCTTTTTCTGCTGTGGATACGGCCCTGTACAACCTGAAATCTAATGACAAGGACCCTCTAAAAAAGGTGAAATAGAAAATTCATTGGAAATAACAATAACATCATGTGGATTATGCTTTTAAAGACAAAAACTACAAATGAATATCATGATAAAGAAATGTTTCTCATTGTCGCAGGTGCTACAACATGTTGAGCGAAGTGACTTGGGTTGTGGAAGAGGAGGAGGCAAAAATAATGCTGATGTGTTTGACCGTGTTGGCCTTATGTTCATCACCAATGCAAATGCCAAAACTTCTAGCAAAGGTATTTGTAAAGTTACAGAGTGTGAGTTGTCACATTAAAACATCACACTAGAGCACAGGATCATTTTCTGAAACTCTGGCAAATGTATTCTCTCTCTCTCTCTCTCTCTCTCTCTTTTTTTTTGTAGGGGGGGCCTGTTCTGACTTGGTTAGGCCAAAGCGTTCAGTTGACCTGGCACAAAAGTTTGAACAAAAGGGTATGTTTGCAAGCATTTCATGTCTGAAAAACAGTATACTCTTTTGATCATAGCAACATCATCAAAATACATTTATGCCCACATGTTTGTTCTACAGCCAAACTCTATGGAGTCTTCAAGGATTGCTGCTCATCTGGGATAGTGAGTAACCCGACGCTTGAAACCTGTGGACAACGTTCAGAGAGACTCTCTTATCCTGCGTAAGAAGTTATTAAGTGCTTTTCATTTTACTCTTAAATGAAATCATATTTTAGGGATCTTTTCTGAGTTTAACATTACATATCACTCTAAAGCAGTGCTTCCCAAACCTGTCCTGGAGGACCCCCTGGCCTGCACATTTTGTATGTCTCCCAAATCAGACACACCCAGTTTAGTTCTTGCAGTCTCTACTACCGAGCTGATGAGTGGAATCTGGTGTGTTAGATAAGGGAGACATACAAAACATGCAGGGCAGGGGGGCCTCCAGGACAGGTTTGGGAAGCACTGCGTTAGGCATTAGTGCTATTTGTTTTGTAATGCCATTATTACATAAACACCTAATATGTATTACTCATAATAAATACGATTTCCATTATAAAGTGCATGTGCAAAGTAGATGTTGCTACTGTAATTAATGTCATGTATAACGTTACATACATGTGTTTTAGTTTTTTAATATAGCTTTTTTTTGTATTTAACTCATTCTGAATGAAACATATTATACTTTAACATGGGCCTGTATCTTCACACTGTGTGTTCAAGTGAATCATTCATATAACATTTCATTTAATTTCTCTGAAAAACCTGTAGAGGTTCAGATTTGCGTAAGAAGAAAATGTGTAAGCGTGCTTTCGTTGAATGCTGTGACTTTGCTATGAAGCTTCGCAAAGAGAATATGGATAAAATCATTCTAAGTCGCACAGGTATGGGTGTTTCTTACATACATCATTATCATACGGATTTCTATAGTAACTTAGATGACTAAACTAAACTATAAATTCTCCATTACGCAATGTAGCAATCGACTTTCTGCTGGATGCGATACCATCTCAGATTAGGAGCTACTTCCCTGAGAGCTGGTTATGGGAGGAACACACCAGCAAGTAAGAAAACTTTCTGAACCATAATCCCTTCTGTCTAATTGATAATCCTAATCTTTGTAAGAGAATTATGAAAAGTATTCTTTACAAAATTAACATTATGATTTTATTGCTTTATTTCATGGATAAAAAACATAAAATAGCATAAAAAACATAAAATATATATATTATTTTTTTTTTTTTATTATACAAGTTGCACCTTTCATTTTAATCTGTTTAAGGTCTGGGTCAGTAAGCATTACCAAAAATCTTCCAGACTCACTGACTACATGGGAGCTGAAAGCAGTTGGGGTATTCAGTGAGGGTGAGTTAACAAGCTGGATCGAAATGATTTGTTTTAGCATCACCTGGTGGCTGAAAGGGGAATTATATGCATCTAAATTGCTATCAGATAGGCTGAATGTTAATATGTGACTGATCTACTTTTGTCAGTTACCTACTAATTAATCACACATTACAGTAGAACATCAACCTGTAGTCCATCCGAAAATGAAAATTCTGTCATAATTTACTCACCCTCATGGTGTTGCAAGTCTGTATGACTTTTTTTCTTCAGTGGAACACAAAAGAAGAAATTTGACCATATTTTATATATTTTGGCCATATATAAGAGTCAAATTGAACCAAATTTGATGTAGTTACCAACATTCTGGTTATCAACATTCTTCAAAATATCTTCTTTTGTGTTCCACTGAAGAAAGAAAGTCATACAGGTTTGGAACGACATGACAGTAAATGATGACAGAATTTTCATTTTATGTGTTGACTATGCCTTTAAGGCTATACAGGAGGTGTCTAGTGCGTTTATAGTAAGTACACTAGTTAACATTCTAAGTGGATCAATACTTTTCATCAAAGTTGTCCTAAAACCAAAATGCGTTCTTGTCTTAGAAAAACTTTGATCAACTTTTTTGATTCTCTTCAAATGTTGACTACTGTATATAGTAAGTATCTCTGCCAGAACAGAATACTGTATCCCAGAATGCAGTGTGCTCTTACATTTCCACTGTGATTGAAGAACCAAAAGTAATTACAGCCACTTTTTTAAAAACATTTGTGTTTACTCATTATTCAACTGGACTGACAAAAGGTAAGAGACTTTAAACAAAATTGAATTAACATGCAAATTGACTGAATCTGTTTCCAAGATGATAACAGGATGCAACTCACATGCCACATAACAACAAAATACTGTTTAAAAAATAGCATTCCAACCATATGCTTAAGCTTCACAAAAACAGTATTCATTACCAACAATGCATTCAAGAAATAATGCCATGTATTGTGCATGCAGACAAAGCTTGTTCAAGGTGTTTTTGGTTGGACTCTCATACTCTCCTGTTACTTTGGTCAGGTATCTGTATGTCAGAGGAAAAGATTCAGGTGTCCCAGGACATTAGTGTGAATGTGCCCTTGCCTTATTCCATGGTTCGTGGAGAGCAGATTGAGCTCCGGGGTTCAGTCTACAATCAGCGTTTTTCAAACACTCGGGTATAAGCTTTAGTTCTTAATCAGGAGGATGACTTTTAATAGAAATTTTACATTATAACCTACACCACCATTCAAAAGTTTGGGGTCAGTATTAAGAAATTATTCATTTTATTTAGCAAGGACACATTTAATTGACCAAAAGGGACAATAAAGTATTTTACTTTGTTACGAACGTTTTTGAATTTGCTATTCTTTCAAACCTTCTCTTTATCGGTGATCCTGAAAAAGCAGCACAACAATAATGAAAATAATTATTAGAATGATTTCTGAAGGATTGTGTGACACTGAAGACTGGAGTAATGACTGCTGAAACTTCACAGGAATATATTGACATAGAAAGCATTTTAAACTGCAATAATATTTCAGTTTTACAGTTTTTATTGTATTTTTGATCAAATAAATGCAGCCTGGGTGAGCATAAGAGAATAACTATTCAAAAACATAAAAAATTGTACTGACCCCTAAACTATGCAATATATGTATCTGTTTATTTATGTGACAACCACATGATCAACTAATTACAGTTCTCATTCTCTCTGTTTCTTCCTGTATCTCACACATAGTTCAGTGTGACCCTGACGGCAACAGAGGGAGTGTGTGTGTTTCGTGGAGCTCAACAGGGAAAACATGGAAAGCCACATGAAAACAAAGGGCTAATAAAAGGTCGTTCAGTGACCTTGGTCACGTTCTACATCATGGCCTTGGAAGCAGGCACTCATACGCTCACTTTCACTTTAACAACTACATGGGGCACTGAGAGTGTGGTCAAGAAATTGAGAGTGGTGGTAAGAGGCAATACACAGTCAGTGCTAGATCACTTTAGTATTTAGATAGTTTAGACAGCTGTTCTCAATTCCAGTCCTCCAGTCCACCACGCCCGCCCCCCTCTGCATATTTTGCATGTCTCTCCTTGTTAACACACCTGATTCAGATAATCAGCTCGTTAGAACTGAGCTCCGTGCATGAACTGTGTTCCGATTGACATGATCCCTACACAGTGTTCATTGCTCCCTACTCCCTGAGCAGGGGAAATCCGTTGAAGTGTACTTCACTTCGCTGCGCAGCGTCTTCACACATGGACGAGTGTGACATAATATACCTCTGTAAATATATAGAATTTAAATTGGACTGGAATTAGGAACCGCTGGGACAAACCTTTTGAACTGATCATACACAAAATGTCTCATTCCGAAAGTTAATGTAGGAAGAAGTTTCAGTTCAGATAATTGAAAGTTCAGATTCTTGAGTTTCAAGGTGTTTTCACTGTAAACTAAACTATGATTTCTCATGACATTTCTGCTTTGAAATGATGATTATTGTGAACTAAACCACTCATAAATTAGTTTAGTATGACTGAGATTGTGATCTAATGTTCTGGTTTTCACAGCCAGAGGGAATTAGAAAGGAAATACAAATTGGTGGAAGAATAGATCCAAATGGAGTGTTTGGTAAGGACATCTGAAAAGTAACAGCATGCCCTTTGCTCATGTCCTGTTGGAGTTTCACACCATTTCTTTTGCATTTCTTAGGCACATCCATGCGGAAGCTTGAGTTTAAAAATGTAATTCCTCCAAACATTGTGCCCAAGTCAACTGTGAATCGTATTCTGACAGTTCATGGTATGATGCCTTTGGAGCTTGAGCACATTTGAGCAGATGCTAAATTACACTTGTATATCAGATATTGTGCTATAATGTTTGGCTTTTATAAACTGCTTAGATTAAAATTAAGTTCCAGAAGTTTTGAAGTTCCAAAAGTGACCCCTTCTTCATGTTCAGGTGAAGTACTGGGAGAGCTTCTGTCAATAATAAACAACCCAGAAGGTTTAAAACAGTTGACTAACCTGCCACGGGGAAGTGCCGAGGTGGAGCTCATGGGTCTCCTTCCAATCTACTATGTCTACCACTTCCTAGAAAAAACAGAGAAATGGGGCATTCTGGGGAAAGAGGCTGCTGCGAGTGAAAAGGAATTAAAGAGGAAGATGCAAGCTGGTGAGATGTTCAATTCAGTAAAGCAGAATAAGAATTGTAAAATTATTTAAGATTATTTTTTTTCACATATAAACATATAATGTATGTTTTAAGGGTTTTTATTTTTTTTATTTTGTATCAGCATTTTATTTTGTATCTGTACAAGTTTCAGTAAAAGAACAATAAAAATAATTTAATGATCATTTTTATCTAATAACCCTGTTGAAAAAAACAGCATATGCTGGTTAGGTATGTTTTGAAGCATAGCAGCTGGTTTGAGCTGGTCTTATGGTCATGTGTTGGTCTTAAGGTGGTTTGCTCCGGCTCAAGACCAGCTCATAGCCAGCACAGGACCAGCTTAAACCAGATCACGACCAACTATAGACCAGCTTTAACCAGCTCAAACCAACTGCCATGCTTCAAAACATACTGAACCAGCATATGCCGTTTTTTTTTCAACAGGGAATAATTAAAATTTTTTAATTGCTTGTCTTATGTATTACTTTTAATTTTACAAATTACTTTAAAATAATTCATTAAGCTCCTTGCCTGTTCCTTTCTAGGCATCACCAGCATCATGTCATTTAAGATGAAGTATGAACATGCCTTTAGCATGTGGTCGAACAAGGACAAATCAGCCAGCACCTGGTAATCAACTGCTCAGTTTCTTAGTTTTCCTCACTGGTAGCTGGAATGATTTGACATATTTTTACGTATTACACAGTATAATTCACATGCTACTTTGCACATGTGTGCAAAACCTTTTTAGGGTGACAGCTCTCATGGTCAAGACTCTTGCTGACATTCATGAATACGTCCCTTTGGAGTCTCAAGTGCTGACCAACACCATCAACTGGCTGATTAAAAATTGTCAGAATGATGATGGCTCCTTCTCTGAGAAATCACAAACTATTCCACTTAAACTCATGGTACGTAAAACAAAAAGGAGTGTTTATGATATAATACTGTATTTTGCAGTGTTTTGATCAAGATTGTCTTGTTTCTCTAAGGGTGCTGGAGCTGATGTGACTGAAAAGACAGTTTTCCTCACATCTTTTGTCATGATTGGAATTAAAAATGCTATGAAGATCCCAGACGTTAACTTACAGGTACGATCTAAGCAATCAGAAACCTAAATGTCAGATATTTCAGTCAAGTCATTCAGACTTGTTTGTCTTGTCTCTCCAGGCCTTTAAAATCGCTATAGATCGTGCCGCGCAGTACATCACCTCTAACTCAAAGAAGATTGAAAGTTTATATTCTAGAGCAATTGCATCTTATGCTCTGTTGCTTGCAGACATCCATAGTATGCCTGCAGTCAGTCTTTATGAAAAAATCAAAAAGCAGGCTCAAGTCGATGGTAAAATCTTATTTGGGACAGTTTTGACCAAAAAATCTGCACAGATTAGACCCTCTCATATTTTAAACACATTATGACCCATTTGTCTGCACATCTCACATTTTCAGGGAACCCAGCCACAGTTCGTTTCTGGCAAGAGTCCAAACCAGACAAGGATTTATTAAAACCCACTGATGTGACAGCAAAGACTGTGGAAACTACTGTTTACGTCCTGCTTAACACTTTAACCAGAGGTGATTCCACCTATGCAAAACCCATCCTGAACTGGTTAACACAAGACCAGAGATACGGAGGGGGCTTCCATTCAACACAGGTGCTCCAATGCAAGTCATGTATATATATATATATATATTTTGTACGATTTTAATTTTGTATTTATCAGATGTGATCTGTCTTTCCTCAAATTTTCAGGACAGCATTCTCACTTTGGAGGCTCTTACCAAGTACAGCATCTTAGCCAGTCGAGCCACTTTAGACATGGTCGTTGACATTGAATACAAGACTAAAGGTGACATCAGCAGAATCAGACTAACTCAACAGAAGCCTGTGCATAAACCAATAGAGGTAAGATTTCCAATTTTTATCATTTTAACTGAATTATTAAGAGAGGAATCTAAAATTATTTATAAATTGTGTATGAATTAAATGCCTCTCTTCTATTTTCTTTTTAAAAGGTGATCAAAAATGATGATATTATAATCAAAACTGCAATGAGCTCTGGTGTGTCATTTGCCAGTGTAAGTGAGCTTTTTATTAGGAATATACAACATATTGGTATGATGCTGGCTGATATTACATATATATTGACTGATATTTCAGAATTGCTGATCTAAAACTGAACGTCTGTCTTTTTACAGCTGAGAACAGTGTACTATGAGATGACAGAAAGCAATGAAAATTGCCATTTTGATTTATCAATTGACATTCATGAACGTGTCCCAAATTCAGATGGTAAGTTTGGTACTTTGGTCTACTTTTCTATTCATGGTATTCTTTTCAAATTAACTTGGTTCAGCTAATTTGATTTTCTTGGTGAGCAGATCCTATGCTTTTGTCACAGCGGATTGTGGCCTGTGCAAAGTAAGTCTGTAGGAACTCCCTTTAAGAAATGACATGTTTTAAGCTTATCTGTAAAATTCTGATTTGTAAAAGCCATTCAAACGAAAATGCCATTATATGTGAAGATACAGGCCATCTGAAAATTCATTTGAAATGGAGTCAGGAATGACTGTGATGGAAATTCATTTACCGACCGGTGTGACCCCGGTCCAGGAAGATCTAGATATGGTAATACATTTTCATAGAAACCATCTATTGTTTTAGAAAATTGTAGTGACATGTTTCTATATTTTGCAGTACCAGAATGGTCTTGAGTCTCGAATTTCAAACTATGAAATCACAGGTGACCAAGTCATCCTTCAGATAGATTCGGTGAGCATCACTGAGCAAAACAAACTTTTGGCTTTTGACTTTTTCCAATAAAATATGTTGTGTATTTGATCTTGTACAATATTTCTACCTTACAATACTTCTACCATGCAGATACCATCAGGAGACTTATACTGTGTGGGTTTCCGTATTCAAGAGGAATTTGAAGTTGGCATGACCAGAGGCTCAGTATTCAGAGTTTATGAATTTTATGCTCCAGGTATAGCATTTCTACAAATGTTTGTTTTATGTCTGGCTGAACTTATTTTATCTACATAAACCAGCTTTCTCATCTGATTTTTTATAGAAAATAAGTGTATGAAGTTGTACCACAAACAAAGCCGCAGACTGTTACGACTCTGTGAGGGAGACCAATGCCATTGCATGGCAGGTAAGCTATTTAAAGGACCGAAATAAAACAATTGACAACAAAAATCATGAATCATTTTGTTGTGTCTCACTTCTAGGGGCCCCAGGGCAATTCTGTCAATCCTGACCTGTAACATTGCATTTACTATACCACTGCCGCTCATGTAGTTATCATTTACATGTGTGAGTTTAATGTGTCTGTGTTAGTGTTATAACACTTTGTTGGTATTTTCATGTCCTTTTTCAAATTAGCCGAATGCTGCAACTTTAAATCCACCATTGATCCCACAACCACTGCTGAACGGCTTAAAAATGACATGTGCAAAGAAAGCATGAAATATGGTAAATACTGATCTTCATGAAGCTTCAAGTCACAAGACATTATTGATACACACACACACACACACACACACACACACACACACACACATATATATATATATATATATATATATATATATATATATAGTAGGCATTTGAAGTGGATCAAAAATGTTCATCAAAGTTGTCCTAAGATAAGGAAGCATTTTGGCTTTAGGTTTTAGGACAACTTTGATGAAAGGGTTTGATCCACTTCAAATGTTGACTAATATATATATATATATATATATATATATATATATATATATACACCTTTGCACAATGGTACAAGTAATTTATTTTGTGTGTTTTTTTCTAGCATTTAAAGTGTTAATTGAATCATCTGAGACAGGAGGAGATTTCGTGACCTACAAAGCAAAAGTTAAAGCAGTGCTCAAAAAAGGCAAGAGTATATTGAATATGATTGGTTAGCAAGTCACGTTGTAAATTATTTGAATGGTTTAAAACAAAATGACTTGAATAAGCAATTTCAAGAAACAAGTTTCATAACAGCTTCAATTCAACCTCTTAAATTCTCTTCTGCAGAACAAACAGATGACCTAAAAACAGATTCAGAAATTGATTTGGTGAAAAAGGCAACTTGCAGTTCAACAGCTTTCGAAGTTGGCAAGCAGTATCTGATCATGACTGCTGAAAGTATTCAGATAAAAGTGAATCATGGTTATAAGTAAGTCCTTGTTTGTTTGTTTGTTTGGTTGGTTGATTTTCTTTTGATCGTTTTTTTTAAAAGCCACAAATTAATAAAAAAGTACTTTAATTCCTTAATTGGTTCCATTTCCAATTGGTAGGGTTAATTAGTATGACGCATTATAAAGTGTTTCTCATTTACTGTTATGTACAGAAGCCTCAAAACTGATCTTTCTTTATACCGTGTTTTAGGTATAAGTTTCCTTTGGACTCACATGCTTGGGTCGTCTGGTGGCCACATGACTATGACTGCAGAGATGCTGCCTGCAAACAATACACCAGTGTTTTGGAGGACTTTGAATTTGATTTCTTATTATCTGGCTGTGAAAATTAAGTGATAATGCATGTCAATGGAAGAGCTAATTCATATGCTCTTCTCTTCTATAGCAAAATAATCTAAAAAAAGGCATTTGAGAATAAACAGAAACATTTAAATAAAACTTTTTTTTAAAGTACCTAAAAAATATGTGAATATGTTTGCCATTCTTATCAACCACATATGCAACATTAAAAAAAGCATTACATGCAATTTACCTCAAAAATTACATTTGAAACAGATGTTAGTTGTTATTCATGTATGTACATGCAGTTATTATATGTTATTTTGATTAACACTCGTGTGAAAACACTTTAAGGTGGTTTGTATGTATCTAAAGTCTGCTTTGAGGGGACACGACCGTAGACATATGCACAGGACTCTTATTTTGAAATAATTGCAGCCGCATCACATGATCCAAACATCACCGCGAATCCTTTGAGTTCATGCTGGAGATTCAGACAACTAGAGAATGGTAGCTCGGTTTAAAACCTTTAGAAACCCATGGACTAAATAATGACACCTGGAACACGAGATAAACATAACAGGCTTTGACCGTTCTTCTAAGAAAGAAACTGTAATAATTCATAATAATCTGACGGTGGCTGGATGATCTCTCGGTAACGTTATCCTAATCGGTCGCTATGGAAACTGGGCTAACAAAAGTTGTCCAGTCTTTGTGAAACATTGAATGAACATGTACTTAAATGTGAAACTGCTTTTTAATATATATTACAACAATTTAGTTATTATGTGACTATAGTTCTTTATCAGATTTGGTCTGCGTTGTAATTTTCACAAAGCGACATAAATAAACTATGTTAGCTGTAACGTTTTAGAAGTCGAGATGGTTTAGGATGAGCATCGTATTCGCTGGCATCAGATAATATTAATACCCCATGAGAATAAAATGAAGAGAGTGGCTCAGATGCTCAAACGATCACCAGCAGCGGGATCCAAATGTCCAAAGAGCCTCCAGACCAAAACTGTGTCTCCAAACGCCATCTCATGGTCGGAGACTGAGGATGGAGCTCTTCGAGAAGATCCCAGTGATGATGGTAAATCAGTTTTTATTGCTTAGATATGTCATACAGTACAGGAGCCTTTTGGGTCCTTTTGAAGTATTAAAGTCATTTTTCCAAACTCATTCAACAAGTGGATGTTTCTTCAACTTTGGGTACTTTTGTATACTAGGGGTTGATTTTTATCAAAACTTCTTGATTTCACCATGCCTTCATTATTTCTGTTTTTTAATTCATTTATTTATTTTTTCAATAGATTTTCTTGTTTTACTCTTGTCTCAGACCTTTTACTCTAAAAATATGGAACTCCATCAGTAAAATGTTAATTTTTGTTTAAAAGAAGAGAAAAAGTGAAATAAGCATTAATCATTTTAATATTTATTGTGTGAAAATATCCTCTTTTTTGTTCAATTATTATGATTTTCATTCATCATAAACAATTTTGGCCCTAGTACAGTTTCGTTAACAGTTAGTGTACTTGTAAGCCAAAAAGAAAACCTTGTTGTCCCACTTTATATTAGGTGGCCTTAACTTACATTTAAATTGTAACAATTCACTTATTGTGTACATACTTAGTCATATGTACCTTACCCGTATTCCACCTCAACAGCAGCAAAAGTGTCATGCAATACCATATGAACACAATAAGTACATTGTACTTAGTTTTTGATGTAAGTACATAGTAGTTAAGGCCACCTAATATAAATAGGACTAAACCTTGAGATCAAATATGAGGCATGTGTTGTGTGAAACACAGAAAAAGGCATAATATTTGGAAAGTGACAGAAAAATCCTGATGCATTATGTATATCCCCTGTTGAACATTGAAAATATTTCAGCTTGTCATATCATTAATTTCTTGGTTGCTGCACTCATTTACACAAAAATCTACTCATAGAAAAAAGGCTATATAAGGGGACAAGATACATCACAGAAGACCTGATCAGGAGATTGACTAAATGTGAAAATTTTGTCCTTGTGCGGACCCTGGATTTGTCTACATCTACAGGAAGTGACAAACAATTTAGGGTAAGATTTGGACATTATCTGGTTAATGCTTAGTGTGAGAGGTAACATTAGTTGCGTTCATTTTTTGCATTAATTTATTGACTTCTGTGCGTTTTTTTTTTTTAGTATATTGAAAATTTGGAAAAGTGTGAGCGCTTACACGTTCTCAACCTCAGTAACAACAGGATCGAGAGAATCGAGAAACTAGAGAAACTATGTCAATTACAGCAACTCCACCTTTCCAGTAACAGGATACGGTAAGAATGTGACATGTGTCTTTTCATAATCTTGTCACAGAATGAAAGATGCAATGTTCTAAAGGCCATTTATATTTCATTTATCTGCAGAAAAATTGAAGGTCTAGAGCACATGACAAATCTTCAGGTTCTGAATTTGGCCTTCAACAGCATTGAACATCTTCCAGTTTGGATGGCAAAGAAGCTCAGATCTCTTCATACTATAAATCTACAGAGAAACAAGATATTCTCAGTAGGTGCAATTTTTTGTTAATCATGTGTTTTAAACAGCCAATCAACAAAAAAGTCCTAAAAACAGATTGAAAAATGTTTTTCTCACCCTCATATAATTCCAAACCTGTATAACATTCTTTCTTCTGTGGGACATAAAAAAGATATTTTGAAAAATGTCTCAATGTTTTTGTCAGTACACTGAAAGTCAAAGGGCACCAAAACTGTTTGGTTACCAACTTTCTTCAAAATATCTCCTTTTGTGTTCGGCAGAATAAAAAAAAAAAAAGAATGTCATATAGATTTGGAAGTAAGGGTGAGTAATGACAGAATTTTCAGTTTTGGGTGAACTGTTCCTTTAATGTCATATGTTTCACATTAAAAGTAAATCACTGATATTCAGTTATACACATTTATGTTACTAGCAACATTCTCTTCATTTGTGACCTAGCTTCATGAGATAACTAAACTGAAGCCCCTGAAGAACCTGACGAGTCTGACATTAGCAGAAAACCCCATCTCCGGCCTGCCCCATTATCACCTCTTCCTAATCTTCCATCTGAGGTCACTGGAAATGTTGGATGGGCAACCAATCAGTCCACAGGAAAGAGAGCAAGCACATCAGCGCTTTCACATGGGTACACCATCTCATCTTCTTATTTGATCTTTTGTGCTTTTATAATCTGAACACTTTTTGTGCTGTTCTTATAGAGGAAGTGGAACGCTTGGAGCAAGAGCTGGAGCTGAGAGCTGAAGAGATTGCACAGCTTCAGAGAGAGCGGACCACAGCACTGGAAGAACTAGAGAGGCAGGAAGCGGTCAACCAAAACCTGAGGCAACAGCATCAGGAACATCAACGGAGCCATGAGGAACTCCGGAGAGAACTTGACACCAAATCTAAACTGGTGGGTGGTGGAGTCTTCACTGTCATCAACCCCAGTGTGACTAGAGTTGACCACTTTGTCCTCCCACACAACTGTAATATCACACGTAAACAATATTTTAATTTCAGAGCATTTCCTTAGGCCGCATCACATGAAAAACCTCTTTTTAAAGTCAAATGAAATATTATGCTTTTTACATGCACTGATTAATTTGGAGATTTTGGGCAATTTTGCCTCCATAACATGACTAGTGGAAAGAAAAGTAACAATTACAATATGTTTCTATAAAGGCTGTTTCTAATAAATTTTTTCTCATGTACTGAGCCGAACATTACCACTTCAGTAGCACTTACATACACCAGACTTTCCATTTTTTTTACAGAGAGGTTTGTTCATATGTCAATCCCATTTATTTAAATTACATTTTGTTCCTAATTTTTTTTATGGGTGTTACAGCATTTTCTGATTTATGATAAAAAAGTGAAAGGAGGTGTCCAAAACCTCTTTGAAACCTTCAACGCTTATATTTCTTCTATTGTCATCATTTGTAAGTCACTTTGGATAAAAGCATCTGCTAAATGACTAAATGTAAGTGTAAATATGTCAACAATATGAAACAGGAATTTTGAACCAGGTTTTATCAAATGTTTAGATTTCTGTTCTGGAAATGTATGCAAATTAATGTATTAGATAATGTACATATTTAATTAGATAATGCCTCGTTCTCTTAACATTCCAGAAAACGTCTACAAAAACAGTTCTCTTAATGTACTGCGATTAATCAACTGGGGAGGTATTGTCATATCTGTAGTTAAAATATTTGCCCTATTCACCTGTGGTGTCTTGCCCTAAAGGGATAGTTTAAAGGGTAAGTAATTTATGACAGAATTTTCATTTTGGGTGAACTAACCCTTTAATATACTGTCCTGATGTTATTATGCACAGTTCATCACTGCATACTGATCCAAAGAACCAAAGAAAAAATGATATTATCTTAGTTCTTCTTCAGAATTGAATAACTTGCTCCATTTCAGAAACATCTTGACTAATTATGGAAATAATGTTAACAAAAATAATGTCATGTTGACTTTAATCTTTAACTTCCTTATGTCTGCTTTCAGATTATTTTCTAAATCTCTGCTCACAAACTCACAGTGAGCCCAGAGATTCGGTTTCCAAAATGTCCCTTTCCTGTCTTTTCTAGACAATTTCCTGTTCAGCACTCTCTTCTCACTCCATTCTTTTGTCACCTGCTCTAAAGGTACTTTGTGAATGGTGTTGAAAATAGTTTTGTGTGTGTGTTTGTATGAATGTGTGTGTGTTGCCTCTCTGATCATCTGCTTAAACAGAACTTCTCTGAGAGCCTGCATTTGGAAAAAAAGAACTGAAGCTGTTCAAACTATTAAAACAGCAAATTAATTCAAATTCCTTCACTCCACAGTATTTATTTAATTATTTATTGTAAACAATTTAAAAATGAAATGACAGTATAATCTGCCAGTCAAACGTTTTGAATAATTAAGGTTTTTTAATGTTTTTGAAAAAAGTCTCTTTTGCTTATCAAGGCAGCATTTATTTGATCAAAAATATAGTAAAAAGTAATGTTGTGAAATATAATTTCAATTTAAAAGGACTGTTTTCCATATGAATATGTTGTAAAATCTCATTGATTCCTATGATGGCAAAGCACATTTTTCAATCTTTTCTTTTCCCTGCTGATTTTTTTGTTGTTGTATTTTTCACTCCTGTGCTTTTACATAAACGGTTTGCATGCCTTCTACTGTCTGTTCTCTTCATTCCTGCTTCAATCTCAGCTTCCACATCATACTCCTCTGCTGGATTCTCTCTGTCAGGTATTCACATGTGCCCCACCAATCACTGTAAGATGTCAACATTGTGTTCTCCTGTCCTCTCAGGTGTTCGCTTTAGAGAGGAATGTTGATGGTATGGTATTGTTATGTTCTTTAGCATGCTTCTGAGGTTTTTGCATGTATGCATTCTAAATGAATGGAAGTCTTAAAATATCATTCATTGCTTTGTGTATTTCCATGAGTGTAACAGTTTTGTATTACACGTATCCTTAAGATGCAATCTCATTCTGAGCTGAGAGGTTTGTAGTGAAGTGTGGCTGATGTGTTTTATGGTGGTATGCAAAGTGTTGTGTTTAAATAAGCTCTTTCTTATTACACAGCTGAAGCAGAAAACAGTGCAGTTGACCCGGGCCTGTCAGAAACACTATGAGCTTGAGCAGGAGTTGGCTTTTCACAAAATAGATGCCAAGTTTGAACCTCTTCCCTTTTATCCAGATCCTGTAAGTATTTGCTATCATTTATTAATAATTAGAGCTTTGGATAGATCAAAATTGACAACTCATTGTGATTTTCTTTTTTCTGTTAGAGGGATTCATTATAGTTTTTTTTAATTGGTCTCTAAATGTATACTACTGTTCAAAAGTTTAGGGTTGATGTCTCTTATGCTTACCAAGACTGCATTTATTTGATCAAAAATACAGTAAAAACAATAATATTGTGAAATATTATTACAATTTAAAATATAATGTAATAGAGCAGGGGTGCTCAAACTCGTTCCTGGAGGGCCGGTGTCCTGCAGAGTTTAGCTCCAACCCCAATTAAACACACCTGAAGCTGCTAATCAAGCTCTTACTAGGCATACCAAAAACTTCCCAGCAGGTGTGTTGAGGCAAGTTGAAACTAAAGTCTGCAGGACACCGGCCCTCCAGGACCGAGTTTGGGCATACATTTATACATATATACATTTTCTATTTTAATATATTTTATAACATTTAATTTATTTTATTACATTCTGATTCATTCATAGGTGACATTTCATACATTTGATCTTTGACGGTTAAATTCTGAAATACAAAAGCTTCAAATGACTTTACTTTAGTCCTAATAACAACAATATATTTGACATTAGCGGGTTTCTTTGTAGACATTTATCCGAGAATGTCCATTTTAGAACTATATCATACAATGCTGACTTGTGTATGGTAGGATTATATTGATTTTTAGAGAGATTATTCTTTTTGTTGTTCAGGAGGTGGAGGTAGAGAACCTTTCTAGTGAGAGTCCATACATAGGAAAGTCTCGTCAGAAAAGGAACATCACATTTCCATCAGAGACGGATAGCATGGGTGCACAAAACCAGCAGCAGCCTGCCTCAGCGGACCTGACTGAGACAGACAGCCCAGGAGAACATGACATGTCCAGAGATGCTCAGCTTAGAGGTACAAAGGTTCAAGGGCACTGTGCCCTCATATTATATTAAAGGCTCTAAATAGAGTCATAAAATAATAACATTTGTATATTACACATGCTATTCCTTTTTTACTCTCTTTACTTGGAACAATCTGTAGTTGTTGGCTCTTATTACCAGTGCTACCAACAAACGATGAAGGACATTTTCCCTTCTTTTTTGTGGCCACTGTAATATCCACATCACTGCACTTTTGCTAATGCATCTGTGTTTTGTTTTATTTTGGCTTTTGATTTTTTTCTTCTTTATTTGTTTTGTGTTTTCATTTTAGCTTTGGAGCAATTACAGCAGTTGCATAAAGACATTGAGGTAAAAGAGCAGCAGATCCTTAAAGCCAGTGAAGAGCTCCGGCAGCTAGAAGAGACAGTTTCTCAGAGACGGGTGAGATGTTCCCCCTTCTGTGCATGGATTTAAAAAAAAAAAAACACCTCTAGCAGAGCTGTACTTGAGAGTCCGTACGATTTCCTGTGATCTAAGTAAAACTTGATGGCAGAGTCCACATTTAGATTTTTAATTATTTAATTTATCTATGTTGATTTGCTCATAGATCTGTGAGGCTGAGAAGGATCAGCTCAGGCAGGAGCTTCAGAGGAGGATCCAGAGGCTGGGAGAGATGAGAGGAGAGATGGAGGCTATGGAGAGGCAGCTGGAAGGGCTGAATGCTGAGAGGAACCAAGCCCAGGAGGAAATGGACCAGCTGCAGAATCTACTGCACAGCCTGGATCCCAGTGACCCCAGACATGTCAGTAACACTCAAGCCTGAAACGTCTTATGAAAATAATTATCTTGAGGATTATAATTTCCATGACATAGTGTAACATAATAGGTAAATAAATAAATGGTTTTATAACAATAATTGCTAAAACAATTATTAGTAATGCAATGTATTAGCCTTAGCTGAACATTGTAAACATCCTTTTAAATTTACAGTATAAAAAGCAATGAACTATTAAAACATTTAAACTATTAAACATTTAACATTTAAACTATACATTTAACTATTAAAACTAGTGTAGTCACTAGAAATTTGCTGTAAAAATGTTTTATTATAGAGCTCATCAAAGTATGTATCATTATTCGTGAACTGATGTAATGATAATATACTAACATACTTAAACTATACACATCTTCTTTGTACTGTAAACAGTTTAGATACAACAATACAGATGGCCACATTATTAAGAATTAAGGTTAATTTTATTGGACATTTTTAAAATAATGGCTAATTAATCTACACAAAGTCAAATAGCTCCAGTGTATAAATGCAAGTACATGCCGCTAAAATAATGCAACAAACATTAATTAAACAAAATCAAATATATTCAGACATTAATACTTTTGTTAAGCAAGGACGTATTTAATTGATCAAAAGTGATGGTACAGACATTTACTGTATTTTTGTTTTGGTGAGCATAAGAGAGTACTTTCAGAAACATTCAAAAATCTTAATTTTACAGACCCAAACTTTTGAACGGTAGTGTACATGTAAAGACTCCGTGTAATATAAAATGTTTAATGTCATTTATACTTTTTTGCATGCAAATAATAATAAAAAAATGCATACATTGGTGAGGAAATTTAAGCATTTTTAGATTTCACATTATACATTATATTTCAGTCAAAATTGCTAATATTTTCGTAGACTGTTGCTAGACAACTTAAAGCACTAAAATAGAATTTGGCTAATGTACATTGCAAGTTTGTCTGTATTTGCTATTTTACCATAGTTGAAATGTGAAATCTTGTTGAAAAATATTGCATTGTACAATTAATGCCATATATATATATATATATATATACACTTTGAAGTGTTAGTAGATATGGGCAAGAATATCTAATGTTTTCTGCAGGAATAATAGTTACATATTTCTGCAATATATGTTTCTGGTTACATATGTTGTGTTTATACCATAAGCCTCTGAACTATTCAGCTGTTTTGTTGTTATATATTTTATAACAACAAAAAATCTACGTCTTCCTGTTTTCTGTTTAAGAAAATGTTTGGCACGCAAACAGTGTAGAACAAAATGGGGGTAAAATAACTGATGTGTTGTGGAAACTCCCTAACAACAAAGGTGTATAACAAGATTATGTTCTCTATGGAATTAATCATCACTAACCCATGATGCTCAGCAATGAGTAGCAGGCACATAAAATAAGGCTCTTGTCTCTTTAAGAAAGAAGAGCGCACTTCTGTCCTGGGAAATCTGTTGATGCTGTGGGTGGAGCCAGAGAGGTTCCTTACTCCCACCCGGCCACAGACACAGTCACTGATTGGCTGAGGCCGCTGAAAGTTTCCTGTGTTGATTCAAAGAGAGTTGAGAGGAGGGTGGAAAGACTGCAGGGATAGAGGAGGAGGGGGAGAATGAAGTCTAGAGGAGGGGGCTTCTTTTAGTGATAGTTCAAGTCCTTGGAAAAGAGCTCTGAAGTTTAGAGCAAAAGCTAAGAGAGCCAGGAAATGTTCTCTTCCTGCACAAGGAGCCCCTGTTACTCCTTGTGGGGCAGCAACATCAGAAAAATGGATATATAGAGACAGAAAGCGAAGAGATGGCAGCCACACCGCTGTAGTAAGTACTCCACTGGGGTCAAGGAGGGGCTCATGGGAGGCTGCTGTCATACTGTTGCAATTTGTTGCTTGTAATGTTGTTTGTAGAAGTGATTATTGGTATCTAGCATTATTGAACATTACTTCATTTTTAAAGTTGATCATTGTTGTATATTTTCAGTGTTTATAACAGGAAATTGCAAAGGCATTATGTCATCAGAGTTTGCTGGCTTACATATTTTATGAGAGCAGTGGACAAAAACAATGCACAGTATTAAATCAGTAAACCTCTAGATAAATCTATACTTCTGTAATCTTTATTTATGAATAGTTTTGGTTTGAAGTTTTAAAGCAAACTTGCTAATTAACAAGGCATCGTTTAAAATAATGTTTAATGGAAGTGTTGCATTTTCACTTTGAGATAATTTTTCGTTGGGAGGGAAGAGGAAGTGAATGGGTTGAGAAGTAACAAATGCAGAAGTCCAAGACTGTCCCTGCGTTCCTATTCACGTCCAGTTCACATACTGTTTGGATTACTATTTTGGGTGGATATACAGGTAGTACACTGCAAAAAAAAACATATTTTTCATAAATTGTAAGTAAAATAAAAAAACAAAAAATTTAAACTGAATTTAAAACTTAAAATTTTCAATTTAAATTCAATTTGTTTGTAATTAATTGTAATATTAACTAGCAATTTCTCACTGAAAATTCTTTACATCAATTTTTTCAGTGTATATGAATTGGTAAACAGGGTATCCGACCTTTTCTTTTTTGACTTCTGTGATTTGTATCAGAGTGATTTGAAGAGACTGGGAATCAGTGATCAGTCTAGATCAGTTTAATAATGAATTAAACCTAGTAGTAACACTAAATTTTTTTACATTTTCTACAAGAAATGTGAGGGTCTTTGTCAATGAAAATCACCTCCAGGATGCTAGGATGTTGCTATGTTGTTGCAGTGGTAGACGTAAAAGATTTAAAAGATTATTAAAACTTTTTTGTTATCATTATTTGTTATAGTTATAATCCTTGGTATAAATGGGCCTTAAAAGGATAGTTCACTGAAACATGAAAATTCTGTTATCATTTACTCACCCTCAAGTTGTTTCAAACAGGTATGATTTTCTTTCAGCTCTTAAGCACAAAATTTTGAAGAATATTGGTAACCAAACAGTTGACAGTAGCCATTGATTACGGAAAATAGTTAAAACGTATATGAAAGCCAGTGTCTGTTTGGTTACCAACACTATTCAAAATATCTTCTTTTGTGTTCAGCAGAATCAGTCTTAAATCACTCAATCTTAAAATTATTTACATTTAGTTATATTAACATAATGTTAATAAAAAAAACACATTATAGATGTACAAAATTAAACATTTTAATAAGCTCATATTTTTGAGTACTTATTTTTATTACAAAAGAAGTTCCAAAGATACATATCAGCTTAGTTTAGAGAGGTATTGAGTTAGACATCTTGGACAAAGAGGGGCCTCAGAGTCAAAAACCAGCAGGATTGTAATAGAATCATGTAATAGCACCCTATCCCAACTCTCTCTACTATTGCTCCTGCAGGCCCATGTAAAGGCTCAGTTGTCCAAGAAGACACAGTTGCTGGCCATCATGAGCAGAAAGCACCAGGAACTGGAGGGCAGGCTGGATGACATGATCACACGCATCCACAAGGAAACACAGGAGATCAAAGAACTAGAACAACAACTTACTGATGGTCAGCAACTTTTTTTAAATGTTGTTTTTTAACCTTAATAAGATAAAAATAGTCTTTGAACCATTATAAACTAATGAATACGATATTGTAAAATCATCAAATAAGCAGAAGAAACCACTCAACTCTTTCAGGTCAGATCGCTGCTAATGAAGCACTCAAGCGTGACCTGGAGGGAATCATCGCAGGTCTCCAGGAGTATCTGCAGGGGGTGAAGGACCAAGCACGAAGAGCCCAGTTAGATTGCAGGCGTCTGCAGAGGGAGAAAGACGCTCTGCAATGCCTCCTATGTGAGAAGGAGCAGCAATGCGCACAGTTGCAGAAAGAAGCTCTGAGTGCTGAAAGCGCACAGGAGGTTGGAGGCTGTTTCTGACATAAGTTCGCCACTCTGTAATAAGTCAAATCAACATGATCGCACTGTTTGATGTGTTCTAGGAGCTGCAGCATCAGCAGCAGGAATTGGAGGATCTGAGGAAGGAGAATGAAGAGCTGAAGCAGGCTCAGGGGCAGGTCAGTGAATATGAGGCAGAGCTGGAGACTCAACTACAGGAGAGAGATACTGAGGCCACACAGCTGAAGGAGGAGTTGGGCAGACTGCGTCGACTAAGTCAAGTAGGATATATCTTCATTGATTTTTTTTCATATTCATGAATAACATATTATTATTTTTGTAATGGCATAATTCACCTAGAACAGGGGTGGGGAACGTTGATCCTGGAGGGCCACTTTCCTCCAACCCTGAAAACACCTGGAAAAGAAATACCTAACTGCATCTTGAAGACCTTGATTAGCTGGTTCAGGTGTGTTTGATTAGGGTTGGAGCTAAACTCTGCAGGGACACCGGCCCTCCAGGATCAACGTTCCCCACCCCTAGAAATAACAAAAAAAAATTACATTTAAAAAAAAAAAGGGGACATATTATGTCTCTTTTTTCAAGATGTAAAATAAGTCTCTGATGTCCCCAGAGTGTGTATTTGAAGTTTTAGCTCAAAATACCCCACAGAAAATTTTTATAGCTTGTTACAATTGTCACTTTTACGGTATGAGCCAAAACGTGCCATTTTTGTGTGTGTTTCCCTTTAAATGCAAATGAGCTTGTGCTCCGGCCCCTTTTTAGAAGAGGGCAGAGCTTTAAGGGCTCAAGCTCCGGCAATACCGGTCTTTGCAAATAAACATTCATACAATTAGAACAAGCCTGTTATCTTTACAGAAAATGTACTTTGTTTAAAAGTCAGTCATCTGATTGTACTGTGCATAATAAATGATTGCTTATGAATTACACAGACAGGGAGCACGGCACGATAAAAATAACGACAGCTGTTCTCATTGTGCCTTAGCACGCTATCACAAACTTTATCCACGTCGTGTCCCAAGTGATTATGAGCTCGAGTCTCGACAAATTCAAGCAGTCGACTTCACATTGCTTTCATATGGAATTTTTAACTACCACATATTTATGATCATTCTGGTAGCATGTGAAGGCAGCACCAGTGAAAACAGGCATAGCTTTAGCAATATTAACCTTACAGAGTGCCAAGAAGCGCTTTCAGTAAGGCAATTTGGAAAACAAATGCGTGATACTTACTTTGACTGAAGCTGACATTCGCACATGAAGCGTTGGTATTGATCCGATTTTTCCTGGGATATTTCCTTCGAAAATGAAATTTAACCACATTGTCCTCAGTGGCTCAGAAGGAGGGAGTCTATGGAGACTTCTATGTCTGTTGGTGCATCCCAAAACACATCACTTGTCATGCCTGTTTGGGCTGACATTGTATATCTCCAGCAGCTAATGTTACAGCAAGAAAACAGTAATGGTGGACTGCTGCTTCTCACTCAGGGCTGTGTCTATGCTAATAGGGCAGAGAGCATCACAAATGGGCGGGACTTTTTCCCTTCAGTGACATGTACAAAGGGAGAATCTGAAACCGCTCGTTTGGAGAGATAATTTATTGGGATTATAAAAAAATGTGTGGGTGGATTTGTACCATTATAGGCTGGTTGTTTTCACACATTGCTGCCACACAACTATGTACAAATACCTTATAAAAGTGATTTTTGCATAAAAGGTCCCCTTTAAATTTCACAAAATTTAACTTGAATATTCATGTTGCGCTTTTCCATAAAAGTAAGTTAGACTGTGACTAGTGCCTGTCACGCTCCAAAACGGAGCAACTCTCGCAATAAAATTAATTTTGCACTATTTTTCAGATATTCTTGATATGTCCTCATCCATATTCTTAAAATATCCTTCATCAACAAGCTGAAATTTAAGTCATTATTCACAAAAAATCTTATCTTTCACCCTTTCAGATCTCACATATTCACTCTTTCATGTGTTTTATCAGCAAACATCAGTGTTTGCATTCAATTTGGAGCTTGTGCCTTAAACATACACAACCGTTCAAAAGTTTAGGGTCTGTAATATTTCTTTATGTTTTGTTAAAGACTTTTTCAAACATTTTTTAAAGTCCCTTAACCAAGACTGCATTTCTTTGATCAAAAATACGGTAAAACAGTAATATTGTGAAATATTATTACTGTTTTCCAATTTATTATATTTTAAATGTCATTATTTTAGTGGTAATTATTTAACTTCAGTCTTCAGTGTCACATGATTCTTCAGAAATCATTCTTATATGCTGATTTGGTGTTCAAAAACATTTCATATTATTATCAATACTAAAATCATGTTAATAGTTTACTTATTAATAGTTTTGTGGTACTTTTTAGGATTCCTTGATGAAAAGTTCAAAAGAACAGCATTTAGTTAAATTAGGAACTAATTAGTTTAAATTAGGAAGTTGCTTAAGAAACATTTCTTATTCTTATCAATGTTGAAAACTCGTACTGCTAAATATTTTGGTCGAAACCATGTTAGATATTTGTTTTCAGGATTCTTTGATATATCGAAAGTTCAAAAGAATAGCATTAATGTGACGTTATTTTTGTCTAAATGTAAAACGCAGATGCAGATGGCTGTCGACAGAGAGCTTGAGAACACAGAGCTTCTTCAACAGGTCAACACTCTCCAGGTGTGTTACTGCACAACAAACTTCATACCAGAATAATAAAGCTCTGTCAGACTTTTTCCTCTATTGCGAAGAGAGGATTCTTGGAAAGACTAAAGGATGCACCTCTGAAATACAGACACCCTTCACTCATTCAAACTCTTCTCACAGCCTGTAAAAAAAAGTGTGCTGTACATTCTGCTGTTGTTGATGTATGAGAATCATTCAGCCTCCAGTAAGACTCACATCTTTGATTCCCTGGCTGAAAATGTCTTTCACAGGAGCAAAGAGACAATTTTAAGGAGAAGGCGGATGCTCTTCAGTGTGATTTGGAGCAGGTTAGGGAGGAGATGCTTTGCCCGGAAAGTGTGGTTAAACATTTAGGAGAGCTGAGAAGAGCCATAGCTACAGGACAAGAAATAATAAGGTATTATAGATTCTTATTGTATATTTTAGCAAATTTAAAATAAGTGGACTGTGTGGCTACAGATGTGTCTATCAGATTGGCAATATGTCTTTGTTATTCTGTCCTGTTGCAGCTTTGAAGACCTTGGAGAACCAGTGAATAAGAAATTTATGGAGCTACAACAGGAGGTGCATCGTGTGGTATCTGCTGCTCAGAGAGATAGAGACGAGGCCCACCGCTGTCAGGAGAGACTTGCTGGAGAGATGAGTTCGCTCAGAGAGAGACTCAGGAAGTACCAAGAAAGATACAAGGCTTGGGTGAGTTGATGTTGTGGAATTCAAGTAATCATTGTTTGAAATAGATTTTTCAGTTACATTGCCATTTCTAAAGCTCACATATTCCAGTATAATTTCATTATAATGTTTTAGTATAAAGTGATTCTGATCTCCCTGTGTTTGATTCTAGCAGGCAGCAGAGAGACAGGGTGAGGAGGTGGAGCTACATAGATTGAGGAAGGAGCTGGAAGATGCTCATGAACAGCAGTACCTGATGCTACAGCGTTTAGAGGAGACAGAAATGGACAGGGACCGTCTTCTTGCTGAATTAGAAGAACAAGATAAACAGGTGCCAGAATGAGAGTGATTTATTTCTTATTTTTATTTTATTCTTATTTCTTTTCTTGCTACCGTCTTGATTTTCTTCTATTTTTGCTGAATATCTGAAAATTCTTCAGAGTGGATTATTGATTAATTACAGCTCAGTGCTGCAAGCCGTGAGGATTTACTTTTGCCCTCCTCCTCCTTAGCACCACCTCTCTAGATCTGTAGAAGCTATAATTTCAAAGCTTTAATCAAATGTAATGTTTAGGAAACTTTAGCAAGAAAGTTTTTTTTTTACTCTTGGAACCTATGGAAACTGTATGAGAGTTACCAGTGCCATGATTAATTTATTCCACAATAGGGCTTAACGTGTATTTTACTTTGGATATTGCTTTAAGCAGCTATGTATTTAAAAGCTGTTGTTTTTCTAGGTGAAAGCTGAAGAGAGCCAGACTCAGGAGCAGCTAGAATCTCTCAGTCTGGAGTTGCAGGCCCTCAGGAGCTCTTTTTCCTCTGCTGACAGAATGGCTGCCCAACAACTGACTGCAGCAAAGGACAAACTTCACTCTCTTCATAGCACCATAGAGAAAATACATCAGGAGAGAGCAGCGGTAAGACTGCTTGAGGTCTTTAGGGGCCAATATCAATACGAGAGAATTCACTGATGATGATCTGCTTATATGTGTGTAGAATGCAGAGGAGTTACAAAGCACCAGGATTCAGGCTGCCCAGGCCATTCAGGACTTGTCTAATGCTGAAGAAGAAATCGAGGTTCTCCAGAAGCTTTTGAGAGACAGGGTAATGTGTCTGCTCAGAATCTTCAGACTTCCGTCTTATCTGCATTTCCACATTCTGAGGATGACTGTCCTTGGTGGAGGACACTCTGAACTTTCAGACTGGTTGTGAAGTAGATAGGAGATAGTGTTGTATATAGTGAAATGGTGGCTTTAGTTTACTAATGTACTGTTCCCATCTCTATGTTAATGCATGGTTTCTTGTTTTTATAGGTTCATGAGACAGATGGGAATCTCCAGAGTGTCCCAAACTCTAGTATTCAACAGCAAGAATTGGACAGATTAAACCAAACCTTGAAAAGACAACAGGCCCAAACCAAACGTCTCAGAGATCAACTAGCACAAGCCAAAGAAGGTTTGTTTATCATCTTTTCATAATACTGTATCTCCTCAAAACACCCTAGCGTTATGGTGGCATGTTTTGTGGGCAAACACCATGCACATTTCCTTCAAGGCTAAAAATAGGTCTTGTTATATATTGTGGTTTGTTTAGCTAACAGCGTAAATCTAGAAGAGCTTCTGGAAGAGATTGGAGCACTGAGGGAGACTCTTCTACAACAGAATAACTTCCTGTCCAGTTTAGGAGATCCCCTGCCAAGCACAGGATGTTGGTACTATGTCCCGTCAAATCAAAATGTAAGAAACATGTTATTTTAGCATGAGAAAAGGAATGCACTTGTAAATGCCAGTTTTTTATTGCAATCAGCATGTTTTTTTGTCCTCAGGCCCCTAGTTTTGGATCTCAGGGCACACAAGACTCAGGACTGGGCTCTGTGCACCCACAGTCCCCTGAGAGAGGCCGGCGGTCCAAACACAGAGCACACAGGGAAAGAAGACCTGTTAATGGAGGATACTGGGTCTATTCCCCCCATCCGCACAATCACGGAAAGAGAGGCAAGTGCCATGGAACCCCAGTTCAGAGTCTTTCTCTCCAACGTCATCATGGTCAATATCATGTCAGTGCTGTAATATCTGTCCTCATGTCTCTTCAGATGCACAGATGGGCAGAGACAGTGGAAGAGAGAGCGATATAGAGGGGGTGTCTGGAACACGCTTCACTCCTCCATCAGTCTCTGCTGGATTTACTCAACCTAATGGTACTTCTTTTCCTCCTGGTTCATTTATCTACAATCACCCTGTGCCTGGACTTCCTATTGGCTCAAGTACAGTCCTCTATGGGCCGCCCCCTGATGGAGCCAGGCTGATGTACGGACCTCCACCTAGCAATGTAACTATTCCTCTGGTGCCCAGTGGGACGCTGCACTGTAATGTGCCTGGACATCAGGACTTGGTATGAGATATGTAGATTTCAGCTGTTGAGTTGTGCTACAATGTTATACACTTAATTTTAATCATTTTAATGTACTGTATAAATGTTACAAAAGATATTCTAATATTAATCAGATTTTGGTCATATTGCAATTATGTGTCTTTTTTGTGTCTAGTCTTTTTTTTTTTTTTTACAGCAAAGCCGAATTAAATTGATGAAGTTACATTAAAGACATTGTTACAAAATATTTATATTCTTAATGCTGTTGAACATCTTTTCATCAATGATAATAATAAGAAATGTTACGTGAGCACCAAATCAGCATATTAATGTATTTTCTCTTGATATTTTCTTGTCAACTTCCTTAGATTTCTTTCAAAAACAATTAAAAATCTTACTGACCCCAAACATTGGGTAGTGTGCATTTAAATGTCCATCATTTTCAAGATAAGTAGTTTTGGTTTGTGTTTCAGGAGCGCGATCTGAAGAAGGCAGAGCGTAGGCTGAAAGAGGAGTGCGCTGATAGAGCTCACAGTGATAAAGAACAGCAAGCACTTCAAGAAAAAACAGCAGACCTACAGAAGGAAATCAAACGCCTGCGCAGGACTGTCCACACACTGCAGCGCCACACGTTAGTCAGCATATCAACACCAGTATATCTTACTCAATATAGACTTAATGTAACACAATACTCCACTGAAATGCACAAAACATATCTATAAAAGTATCACATACCTCACTGTTTTTGGTTCATCAGGAGTGGGCTGGAAGGCTCCTTATCACATGCTGAGGAGGAGCAGTGTGTGCTGGGAGAGGTGAAGTGTGTGGAGAAGACCCTGCTGAAGCGCAGAGTAGAGCTCAGAGAGGCTGACAGGTTGCTGCTAGAGGCTGAAACAGAGCTCAAAGACACTCGAGCCAAGGTTCAGTACCAAGACAAAAGCGCAATATAGCTTGTCTTCTCTCTCTTCCTTCACATTTCTGTCAATTCTCCAGTATCATATATAATAATATATTCAATATATTTTTGAATTAGTATACATCTTATTTTTCAACGTGGAAGTAAGCCATTTTCTGTGAATTTGCAAGACTTCTGGTTCATTAGTCACTGCAGGGAAATAAGTTGACATTATTTCCTACAACATTCAAAAGTTGACTTAGTAAGGGTTAGTAAGGATGTAAAAAAAAAAAATATATATATATATATATATATATATATATATATATATATACCACACAAATACAATTACAATTGTTTTCTACATTGATAATGAGATCATGTGACTCTAAAGGATCATGTGACACCAAAGACTGCTGACAAGTAATGGTTGCTGAAAACTGAGCTTTGCCATCACAGAAATAAATGACTTAAAGTATACCTAAAATAGAAATTAGTTATTGTAAATTGTAATACTATTTCACAATATTACAGCCACATTATAATGCTTCATTGTAATTATCTACTCTTTGTTACTAGCTTGTAGTGTAAACAACTACTTATTTAAAAGAGTAGCTTGAGTACTGTTAGCTTTCCCAAAACTGGTTTTCCTAAATATATACATCATCTATAAGAAGATGCTAATGATGTAATGCATGTGTGTTTGCAGACTAAAGAGCGCATGCAACGCTACAATGAGGCCAGGAGGCGAGTGGAAGAGACAGAACGAGAACTGGTGGAGATGGAACAGAGAGCTCAAGACGGTGCCACACAGCTGGTGCAAACCAGACAACAGCTCAGGTAAACACAACGACAACATATTTCTCAATCTGAATCCTTACGTGTAATTTTACGTATATGTTGTTTTTGGCATCAAACAGAATTGTGAAAATATTGACTGGTTTGAAAAGATTTACCAAACTATTTTTCCATCTGACATTGTTCCGAATAAAAGGTAGCGCAGTGTTGAAGGCACCACTTTTTGGGAAAATCAACCTACACATTGTCTACTTTTAAATGAAGCTTGACAGCAGCTTTTTAGGCTGTTCTGTGAGTGCATCAAGTTTTGTTTGAGTTAGAGAATTGCTAATAGTGAAAATTGAGACTTGTAAATGTGCTGCTGCAGGAATCTTCAAGAGGAGGTTAAGGAGTTGCAGAAAAGTAAACAGGACCAAGAACATAATCTACACGAAGTAGATAAGGTCCTCGCATGTCAAGATTCAAAGTTTCAAGAAGTCAACAGAAAGCTGGAGAGAATGGCTGACCGGTGTGACAACTATCATTTCTTTATATCACTAAATGCAGGAAATGTCTCTCCACTGAACTGTCTGTCTCTTCTATATAGACTGGAAACTGATGAGAAAGAGCTCAGAGAGACCCAGAGCCTGGAGGTGAAACTCTTGCAGAGCTGCAGAGAGACAGAAGACTGTCTAGCACAACGCAAAACAGAGCTGGACGAAGTCAGCGCTCGGGTAACAATTAAGAAATTGATGCTTTTATTCAGCAAAGACTGATTAAATAGATTACAAATACATTTACAATGCAACAAATTGCTTTGGTGGAAAAAATCTTTAAAGGGTCTATGACAGTTTAAGCAGCACAACTGTTTACAGCATTAAAAATAATATTAAATATTTCTTGAGCCTCAACTCAGCATAAACAAATGATTTCTAAAGGATCACGTGACACTGAAGACTGGAGTAATGGCTGCTAAAAACCAGCTTAGATATCACAGGAATAAATTACATTTTAATATATACTGAAATAGAAAATACATTTATTTATATTAAATTATAGTTATTATTATATGAATAAATAATATTTATTGATATAAATAATATTATTTCACAATATTGCTGTTTTATGTGTGATCAAATAAATGCAGCCATTGTGAGCATAAAAATGTAAAAAAGTGAAAAAGACTGGGTTTCTTGTGTTGGGTACAGGTGGTGTTGCAGCAGGAGGAGCTCTCTTTGCTGGACAGGAAGCTGGAGCAGTGGAAAAAGGAAGAGGAAGTGTTGAGAATTAGTGTGGAGAAACACAGGCAGGGCCTGTTGGATGTGCTCAGACAGGGAGAAGAAGATGCCCAACTGTTACACCAGCACATTCAGGTTTTTCACATGCACAGAATATTAGTGCATTGTTTAAATATCTAGGAAGTACTTTTGATGAACAGTCTGGGTATGTGTAGGAGCTCCGTGTGGATGTGCAGTCTCTGGCCGTGCAGAAGGGGGAGCTGGACTCTCAGCTGTCTGAGAAGAAAACCAGACTGGCAGATTATAAGAAAGAGCAGCAGAAGGAGGATGAAACCCTGCAGAACCTCCATTCAGCCATCAAAAAACATAAAGCAGGTCAGTTACAACAGAGTGACCAGTTCCACATTTGGCTCAACCAATGGTGTGAGTGGAAGACGAAAGGCAGAAAGGAAGTGGGGCTGTTTGGAAACCTCTTTACAGTTGCGGTTCCACTACAGGGCCTCATGAGAGGGTTTCTGGTCAGTTGACGGAATAGTCACTTTCCCCTGAGGGCCAATCCTTCGTTTCTATAAAGGTTTGACATTTATTGATCATGCTCATTTTGGTCTAGTTTCCTGTGGTATATTCACATTGGTGACAATGCAAGCAATCTTGCAACAATGTTTTAAAAGTACCAGTAAGATGTGTTAAAACTATGAGCCACAAAAAATTTTACTACCAGCAAAAGTGTTTATGAATTTATAGTTACATATTTACTGTACATTCTGTAATTTTCATCTTAATTTTAAATAACCTTTTCTTTTTGTAAAAAAAAATGTAAATAAAATAAAAATATTTCTAGCAAATCTAAAATGTATTGTAAATATTAAACAAATCATCTTTCTTGGTGGGCCCAGTGAAAATGTTGTCAGACCAAGTACAAATTAAAAACTAAAAGTGTTAAACGGATGACTTTTTGAACAGACTGTTCAAACCTATTTTTGTTAAGTTGACAGAGTGGAAAAATCCGCAAATAGTATCAGTTTTGGAAATATTGTGGTTCTCCTAATTTATGTTCAGGTGTGTGGAATTTGTGTGTATTTAGAGCTGAAGCATGTGTTGGAAATGGTCCAGTTGGAGACAGGGGAATTAGAGGGTGTGAAGCTCCAGCATAACCAGAAATTGGACCAGCTAGAGAGGAGCCAGGAAACTCTGCTACAGGTCAGTTCTAAACATTTTACCTTCACCTGTACTGTCTGTGCTGATGATTAATGCGAGACTGGAGTAAGATGTGAAGTTAACGTTCGAGCGTCTGCTGCTCAGGTGCGTGTAGAACTGCAGCGCGTGCAGCAGGAGCTACAGGAGCAGCGTGGGGAGGCTGAGAGACAGATGAACCTGCTGGAGAAAGAGAGAGCAGAGCTGCACACCCTCCAACAGAAGAGCCTCGACCTGCAACAGCAAACAGACACAGCAGTCCAAGAGAGGAGCAGCCTACAGGAACAGTGCAGAAACCTGGAGGCCAGACGGACACATGCTCAGAGGTAACGTATGGAAGATTTCTAATATTTTCTCATTTCTTTGACTAATCTGAACAATCTTTTGAGATGTTTGAGTCATATTGAAAAGACTGATGCGTCAATATTTGATAGAGCTGCCACTTTGTTGTTGGTTCTGTTATTATTATTATGACAGTTATTTCAGATTTATCTGCGCCTATATGAAATACTAATCAAATTTAACTGTGGTTGGTTTAATTAAATGTCGATCAGTAATTTAAGTGATCAGTTCTTGGCCAGAATCAACAACAGCTGTTTTCATTCAGCTTAAACAAAATTAATTAAAGTTTAATTTACCAAAAAATCATTCATCCATGCCTACCAGCATATTATTATTATTAGTATTATGTCTCAGCCTAGGAGAGGGAAACATACTGGATGAGCAAAAATGTGGCAATAAAGCATCAAGAAAACAAACTTGACACTTACAAGTGTTTTTTTTTCATAAATATGCATAAAAATACAGATGGAAATTTGGACTAGACATGTTGAAATACACTTTTTGAGGGGACAACCATTTTGTAGTGGTGTCCGAAACCAAAGTAGCCATTGAGTGTATGACCAATGTACATGAAATGGCTAGAGAATACCCATAATACACTGTGAGGGCCATGCAAAATGAGTTACTGGGTCTTAATTATTAAATTGTTTAATTAAGGTTTATACAAGCTAGTTACTATGACAGATTTCATGATAAGGGCAAAAGGGACAGTGTTTCTAGTGCACTGTGTGTCCAAATTTGCTCATTTCTTTTTCATTCAGTCCTTCAAGTGCACTATATTTTCGGTCTGACGTAGGGACTAGTGAATGAGGGCATATGAAGTGATTTTGGACACAACCTCTGACCCCTTGAGGCTAATGCTAGCACTACTCCAGTCCAACTGTACTTCAGTTAAAAAAATTAACTGGTGTAGCTTAAATGGACTGTATTGCTGTGGTTTCAGGTGTTTGGAAGCAACAGAGACGAGGGCGAGGACTGCAGAAACAGAGCTGCTTAGACTAAAGACTGAGCTGGACAAACTACAACAGGACCAGAAACACGCACGCGATAAGCATCAGGAGATCAGCGGGGACACAGCAGCCCTGGAGCAGCAGCATGAGGGTATCCGCTCAACAGCTTTACTTTAACATCAGCTCTTATATGTTTATTTTAATAAACACTGAAATGTTGGTTTTACCCACAGAGGAGTTGAGCAGATTGAAGAAACAGCTGATGGAATCTCAAACTCAGTTAGATGAGATCAGAGAGGTGAGTTTACAGCAAAACACTGCATATCTAGGGGGTATTACTGCCCCATGGCATGAAAAGTGTTTCTCTTGTTCCTGTTTAGGAGGTAAAGGCTGCGAGGAGGCAGCGGGAAGAGCTAATGAAGCAACAGAAGGAGCAAAAGGCTGAACTACAGGAGAAAGAGGAGAAGATCAGGAGGAGACAGCAGAAGCTGGACAGACTGGGTCAACAGCTACAGGAGCTCAAGGCAGAAGTAGTCATGAAACAGACACAGTTTCAAGAACATGAAAAGGTGAAGTGACACACTGTTGTATTTTTCATATCCTTTACCTTTGAAACTGGAGGATAAATTATCTTAAAGGGAGAGTTCACCCACAAGTAGCCAATTACTCACCCTTCATTAGAAGTCCATTATGGATTTCTCTTAAAATCTCAATTTTCATTCTTAAAGTACTTTATTGGAATGATTGTGTTTATTGCTAAAGCATTATACATAAACCAAGTATTGACAAGTCAAAGAAATATACATAATATAACAGTAATATATCTAGCAAGAGCTGATAAAATGTAAAAAACTAACTTGAATGCAAATGTAAGTCGCTTTGGATAAAAGCGTCTGCTAAATGCATAAATGTAAATGTACATAATATAACAGTAAATATATCTATGATATATTTATCTATATCTATATCAAAGTTGCTAATAAATAATAATAAACACGGGTAACACTTTAGTTTACGGACCAGTTCTCACCATTAACTAGTTGCTTATCAGAATGCAGATTACTATCTTATTGGCTGTTTATTAGTATTTATAAATCACATATTCTGCACAGCCATATTCTACATCCCACATATCTCACCTAGTAAGTATTATGCAGCAAATTATGAGAGAAAATTAGTAATTAATAGTTAATAGTGAGAATTGGTCCCTAAACTAAAATGTGACCTAAATAAATATATAATATAAAATAGACATTTATTAAATGTTTGCTGCTCCTCAGTAAGTTGGTGACTTTTATCTCGCATTAGCTTTTTTAAACCTCAGTGTATGGGCCTTATTTGCAGCTTTTTTACCAACCACATGATGAAAAATAAACTGTAATGTGCAATGATGGTCTTTGATTATATTGATCAAGGCAGTAGATGGTCTTTTAAGGGTGTACAGCAACAAAAAAAATAATAATTTTGCTGCAGTTCAACTGTCTTACCTTTAGTAACAAATGCATTTGATCCATTTCTGAAGAATTGGAAAACTGTGGCACGAGTTTTTCAAAGCATTTTTCTTTCTTACCTTTTTGAACTTTTTAAAGAGTCAAAGTTAAGGCGGAATGGACTTTGAAAGGAAGGTTTCATTAAAAATATTTCTGTGTTCCTTGGATGGACAAAAGTCTTGAGGTCACATTAGCGAAATCTCTGCAAAATATTGTGGGTGAAAAAAAAAAAGAGAGTTTTCTGTTGTCAGTGTAGTTGTATCACACAGGAGTCACTTTCAAACCAATCAGCTTCTGTTAATCTGCACTGCGAATCTGAACCCACTCACAAAAAATTCCCAGTATTGTATATTTTGCCAATGAAAAATTGTCAAGCAATGGTAAATGCAACTGCCCCTTTGTGGATTTAGAATAGCATAACTGTGAGTAAATGATGACAGAATAAAATTTTTGGGTAGGCTGGCCATATGTGCCATTTATACGGGACGCATCCTTGCCAGGATTTCTATATTTTGAGTGTTTCTATATGTATGTTTCCGTATGGTCACCCTGTTTTTGGGTGAACTATAACCTTTAAAACTCTTTTCAAATCATTATGTCTGAGACATGATGTGGGCGAACCGAGTTTGTGTCATTTTCTGGGGGTCCTAATGAAGACATGGTATTTGTGTTCTTTGTGTAGCTGATGAGAGTGCAGCAGCTGCAGAGCACTGATCTGGAGCAGCAGTGCAGACTGAAGCAGCAGAAGCTGCAGGCAGTAGAGAGCGCTCTGGGCCTCAGGCTGGACCGAATGGAGCAGGTCGCAGCCGCTGAAATTGACCTGCAGAGGGAGCGCAAACAGTGCACTGCACTACAAGAGCAGGTGGAGAAGCTAGGTGAGTTGCATGAGCAACATTACCATGTGTTCCCTTACACTTAGCCTGATAAATGCAGTTCGGCTTGCCTTTGTCACACTGAAGCGTGAGTGTGTGTTCAGAGCAGGAGGTGTGTGAGCGGGACTCCAGACTCCTGCATGCTGTTGAGGAGACCTATAGCCTGCAGGAGGCTCTGCTGTCTAACAGGACCAGCGCTGAGGGACCTCAGGAGGCCCAGAGGAACCACAGCCGCACAAACGAGCAAAAACTGCAGGGAGTGGAAAAGGTGATTCATAAGTAGTACACTGCCAGTTTAATGGACCATGGAGATGCTGCATAGGCACTACTGTATATCATTAAGGGCATTTAAATGTTGTTCCAAACCTAACTGACTTTGTTCTTTGTTGCATAAAAGAAGATATTTTAAAGAATTTCTCCGTTTTTGGGGTTCATACAATAAAAGTCAATTAAAGTTGTTTTAGACCACTTGTTCTTTTATTATATGCACAAAAACATTCCGCAAAATATATTTTTATGCCGTTTAGTTTAGTTCAGTGTTACTTTAGTATTGCTTATATTCTATTATAGTATTTATTGATATTTTTAAATAGCCTTTTTTATATTTTAGGTTTTCTTTTCAACTCAAGTTTTAGTAAATTTGGTATGTGATCATTTAGTTTTTTTATTTGTATAATTATTTTTTATATTCTGTTTAGTTTTTATTTGTTTAATTTTATTTAAATTTAATTAAATATAATTTTAATGTAATTTTAGTACTTCAATGTAAATATTTTAGTCATTTGGTTATGTGCTTTTGTCATTTGCTTTAGTTTGAATTGTAAAACATTTAATAAATATATTTCATTTAATATTCTATTTTCATTTTATATTTAATTTCTATTTCTATTCTTTTTCTATTTGTTTTCATTAATTTTAATTAAATTTTTACATTTTCATTTTCATTCAATTTTTGTACTTAACACTTTAGTACTTACATAAACTTGTTTCGTTGCCAGTGCAAGTTTCATTTTTTTCATCTAATATGTATACTTTATTTTATTTAAGGTATTTTAGTTATATTTTACTTAAGACTAATCTCAACAAATTTGATATTATCAGTATTGGATTGTTTGGCCAATTTAAACAAGTGATTGTAAAATATTTGAAAGACTAGGAGAAATGAAGCAGTAATCCAATAGAATGAGATTGTAAGCATTATAGGTTCATGGTTGGGTATACTGTGCTAACTTTATTATTTCAACCTTCCTTTATTTATCCTTAAAGTCTTTGGTCGCCTCTGGCTGTGTGCTTTGCTATAGTTTATAGCCGTCAGACTAACTTGAGCTTGTTTCAAGAGCGTGTACAGCTCCAAAGGGACCTGCTAACTGTGGAAAAACTACTCAAGAAAACCATAAACAAGCCAGAACGCTACAGGAAGAGCTCAGAACCATTTCTCAAGAGCTGCTCTGCCTCAAAGACAAAGTACAGACAGGAAATAGCACTGTAACACACCACATCTGTTTACTGTAATAGCTTTGTTGCAGATAAACATATTTGTTCTACTTGTTTGGGCTGGCTTCTGAAGCACGTGGTTATCAGTGAATACGAGGAAGATGAATGACTGTCATGTGCCTCTCTCAGCTGCAGAGCCAAGAAGAGAACAACACTCAACTGCGTGAGATCAAGGACAGCGTGCACTCTCTGAGATCCCAGGTGAAAACAGAGCTGGACAATGGGCTGAGGGAGCTGGAGTCGTCCTCTAGTGCCTCCTCAGACACAGACAGCTTGAAAGAGAACCATCTCGGTGTTACACTATCCATGGGGAACCCAGCATACAACACTAAGGTAAGGGTTTTCCTATGCACCTCTTAAACAAGTGTTGTAGTATGGGAGATATGGGTGTAAAAATGCACAATTACTCTAAAGCAGTGGTTTTTTTAATTAAATCAAACAATGAAATAAGGTTAAAACTGCTAACCTAAACAACTAAATCTAAATATTTTTTTATTCAAATTCACCTTTATTAAAGGAATAGAGCCCAAAAATTCTGTTGTAATTTCTTCACCCTCGTGTCATTTCAAACCAGTGACTTTCTTCTGCAGAAAAAAAAAAATAATAATATTTTGAAGAATGATGGTAACCAAACCATTTTGGTTGTCACTGACTTCAGTTGTATGGACAAAAAATACAATGGAAGCCAGTTGGAACTGAAACTGTTTGGTTACCAACATATTTCAAAATATCATCTTTCTTTTTCCACATAAGGAATAAAGTCATACAGGTTTGTAACGACATAACGGTGAGTAAATTATGACAGAATTTTCATGTTTGAATGAACTATCACTTTAGATGGGCAGTCATGGCCTAATTGATAGAGAGTTGGACTTGTAACCCGAAGGTCGTGGGTTCGAGTCTCAGGTCCGGCAGGGATTGTAGGTGGGGGAGTGAATAACCAACACTCTCTACCATACCATGACTGAGGTGAGACCCTTGAGCAAGGCACCGAAGCTCCCCGGGCGCCGCAGCATTGGCTGCCCACTGCTCCGGGTGTATGTTCACTACTGTGTGTACACTTGAATGGGTTAAATGCAGAGCATAAATTCCGAGTATGGGTCACCATACTTGGCCACACACCACTTCCCTTTCATTTAATTTTTCTTTGCAGAACAAGGGATTCCACTGTTTTGGAAAAACTTTATATACTGTATGAGGTAGCCTAATTACTTTAATTTTCAATTTACATAAACAAGGCCTAGCCATAGATTATAGTAACTTTTGAAAACAAAATTAGGAGCACTTTGAACATATTTATGAACTGCAGTGGCCTTGGAAAAAAAAGTTGGCAACCACTGCTATAAAGTAACATTTACGCTTCATATCACTGTAAAGTCTGATTATTCTATCAGTGCTACACAGAGAGCTCTAAAAAGGATAAAAATGCACCAAAACGTAGCTCATTTGCCTCATTTTTGTCAGCTCTCAAATCTTATTTATCTTGTGTATTTTCAAACCTGGCACATTTGCAAACCACGTATCATTAATGAATCAGAAGATGCAGTCAATAGTGCTAATGTTGATCATTTGCTACAAACAGGACGAACAGTGGCGAGGCGAAGCTCTGAGGGAGAGACTGAGGCAGCAGGAGGACCACTTGAAGGTACAGTCAAATCTTGATCATTTGATAAGGTAACACTTTGAGACATTGATTTAGATTTTATCTCTCCATGGTATCCAGGTTCAGCTGCGCAGACGCATGTTCTCCCAGCAGGAATCTCTGAGTCAGCGCAGACTGCAGACTGAAGGCAGCATTCAGGGTCTGCGCAGACATGTTGACAAACTGGACCAGCTCCTCAGCAACTCCTCCAAAGACTCCTATTATTTCAATGACCAGAAAGCTCTGCCAAAACATGCCAATGTAATTGATCAGAAACAATTCTCCACTGACCATTTTGTATTGACATGAGGAAATATTTGCATATGCAGTAACGTAACCAAGCAGCATATAAAAAGAAGTAACTCATTTCCATAATTTTTGTCAGATTATGAAAGCAGGTGGTTACAGAGGAGCACAGATCTTATCAGAGGAGCAGCTCGATTAAACCCGCTTTACCAGAAACAAGCACGCAGAAACCACTGAGCCAAATCCACGAGACCGTTTCAATGACTTCCTGCTTCAGTTAGAGCAGAGGCTGGATGTGTTTCAGTCTCCTAAATGCCAAAGAAATAGTCTGGCGTCAGCACTTTCCATATACAAATAAGCAAACTGAAACTTGAGGTAAAAACAAGATGGTGAAAGTTTATTCTCTAGCTCTGATTTGTTGTTGTTGCTTTATGAAATTATTTTTAACACAAACTGATGTGCCTTCTCAAGGTTTGCTCATGTTAAAGTAGACAATGTCCTGTGAGTGTTTACAGGTGAAACAGATGCAGGCAGGAAGGTTTCACGTTTCATCATGTGATCTCATTGATGCAGGCTGAATGAGATTTTTAATGACTGTTGTCAAAAATGACCTTGTATTCAAAGCCAAGATATGCAGAGTATTTATTACAGCACTTTTCTTTATATACAGTTTGTCTCAAATCAAATACAACTTAAATTAAGTGTGCAATACAATTAGTAGTCTTTTATTTTGTCCAGTTTCTCTTCTCAAGATGTCTCAGCATTATTGCTTATATACAGTGTGACCAATCGTGTATGTGGACAAAAACACAGTCTACAGTATTGTCTTTATTAACATAATTACAAACAAGTCACTTACAGAAGACAGAAGTGCGCAGAAGATTAATTTTTGCAGATGTCATTAAGATGTGAAAAAAGCAAGACAGTAGGAGCAAATTAAAAATGGATTTTCAGTTTACAAAACACATCTAAAATCTACCATAATACACAAATTGAATAGAAAATCATATTTGGAGTGCTTGTATTTGCCTTTTTAGCTGTTTGTTGCAAATGTGCATCAAAGGAAAAAGAAACAACTGCTGGTCGTACAAATCAGATCTGGGCCGAGTCTCCCCTCAGTTATGTTTCTCATGCTGTGGTGGACTATTTGTTACATATTTATATATTTAAAGATATAATTAACTCTGTTTGAACTGGGGGAAACCACAATGTCTGTAAAAAGCAGTTGTCTCATGCATCATGCTTAAGAAACCTTTAAGAAACTCAGCTCAGGTCAAAAACATGATCAGTGTTTGGAAATTAATTTAATGGAATGCTTTTGAAAAGGCATAATCCCTATTACAGGTGAATCGCTGGAATTCTTTCAATAAAAGCTATACGAGGATTATGAATAAAACGGGCAACACATCAGAATTAACAAAAGCATATAAGGCAACTGAAATTATGTAAAAACAATATGAATCTTGATATGGTGAGGGTTTGCAAGGCCTGAACGTTCGGTACAAGATGCTCTTGTCGATCTGTTTTTCTTAAGCTACTGTGATGTTGAAATGTTTACAGATGCTCAAGAACAGATCGAAGGGGATCTGAAACCTCATAGTGCGACAGACTGTAGACCTCAGTAACACAAAACACGCTCCAGACCCTCAGAAAACTTAACTGAAACTGCAGTGCAGAAACCATTCTTCAGGACCTAAAATGCACCCCATCCTCTTCAATATATTACTATAACAGTTACTAAGTTAAAATAACTGTCTGAATCGACTTTTTTTTTTTTTTTTTACAATGGACCTTCTATTGAAATTCTTCTCAAAACAATACTAATCTTGTATAGTACATGTATATTATTTCCTGAATAGGTACAAACAGGGATAAATATTTGGTGATTGGATGTGAAACTGCAAAACCTCTAATTTAAAACAGAATACAATATTTCAGTTTTAGTTTTTTTTAACAAAACAGCGTTACAACGTTGAAGCATATCCTCCTGATCACTTGACATCATGTCAACACAAATAACGTTTGCCAATATTTCCGTATAATTTACATTACGCTAGTATTCAGACAGCTCCTGTACATGAGAGGTTTAGTTTATAGTTATGCACATCACGTCTGTAAAGGATAAACCCAGCATTTCTTCAGTTTATCGACAATCATCTTCTCTCTTCAGGATTAGTGTTCAGCGGAGGAGCCGTCTTCCCTCGAGTGCTTGCTGGGAGCACTGGGATGTGTGCGTATGAGAAACAAGCTAAACTAGTGAGGGAAGGAAGGGGAGGAGGGGAAGAAGAGGGCAGTAAGGAGGGAATGAATTATGTTACACCTCCATCATCACGCAGAGCCATCTGGCCCAAGACTCCATAAGCAATCATACCAGAAGGGGAGAGGCTTTTAGATACAGAGGGAGGCAGAGGTGGGATGTGGGACAAAGAGAGAATAGGAATAGAGAAAGAGAGAGAGTGAAGTCTTCATGGTCATTAACAGCTGCAGCCCTCCTTCTGGGGCTGTGCGTCACTGTTGAGCCGCCCACCCTGGGGAGCGGTAGGCTTGTGCTGGACCCCTGACTCAGCCGCGTTCAGGTCCAGGCTGCCGTCCTGAATGTTCTGGTAGATCTTCTTCGCAGCTTCAAGGAATGCATCCTCCACATTCTCGCCTCTGTTGGATGCACATATGCGGAGATGATAAAGAGGACTGAAATACGAAGTACGTTTTACAGACAAAGAGGGAATGCTGTGCCAGCTGACACAGGTCTAAAGGCCACTTACGTTTTTGCACTTGCCTCCAGGAATAACAAACCTGTTTAAAAAGATTAAAGATGTGAAAGTGAGCGTGGCATGCCCTACAATGTATTAGCCTTACAGTCAATTCAACAGCTTTACCATTTTGATCTAAAAATGGTTCAGTAAAAAGCAGTAGTTAACCCAAAAATTACTCAAGATATAGAGGAGTTTGTTTCATCATTGCAACAGATTTAGAAAAATTTTGCATCATATCTCTTGCTGTCACCAATCCCCTTAAGTGAATGGGTGCCGTCAGAATGAGAGTCCAAACAGCTGATAAAAACACCACAATAATCCTCAAGTAACCCACACAACTCCAATCCAATACTTAATGTGTTGAGAAGTGAAAAGCTGCGTGTTTGTAATAGGGCAACTTTAAAGGAGACAATTATGCCCCTTTTTACAACAAGTCTCAGGTGTCCCCAGAATGGGTCTGTGAATTTTCAGCTCAATACACGCCACAGATCATTTATTATATCATTTTGAAAATGCCCATTTTGAGTAGAAGCAGAAACACGCTGTTTTTCGTGCCTGTCTATTTAAATGCAAATGATCTGCTGCCCCCTTTTCCAGAATAGAGTTGCGCCATTACAGCTCGTACCTGCTAAAAAAATATCTATTTTGGTTCTGATTATCATGTTTATTGCGCTGAAATCATGCATTTTAAGGGAAAGGGAAGTGGTGTGTGGCCAAGTATGGTGACCCATACTCGGAATTTATGCTCTGCATTTAACCCATCCAAGTGTACACACAATAGTGAACACACACCCAGAGCAGTGGGCAGCCATTGCTGCAGCGCCCGGGGAGCAGTTGGGGGTTCGGTGCCTTGCTCAAGGGTCTCACCTCAATCGTGGTATTGAGGGTGGAGAGTGTTGGTTATTCACTCCCCCCCACCTACAATCCCTGCCGGACCTGAGACTCGAACCCACGACCTTTGGGTTACAAGTCTGACTCTATTTTTTCTGAGTGCACACATCCGAAGCACACGAAGTACAGAAAGTGGCTATCACAGCATGTGAGTACTAAACTAAGTTCTCATTCACAAGAGAGCAGTGCATTTATTGATTTATTTATTGCATATTGCTGCTGCCACACACATCTAAAACCTTCACAGATGTAACCGACTGTTTTTGTAACTCGGTTACATCTGTGAAGGTTTTAGATGTGTGTGGCAGCAGCAATATGCAATAAATAAATCAATAAATGCACTGCTCTCTTGTCTCCTCTGAGGCTGGGACTCTATAGTGTTCTGTGCAGCCAAAGGCAGAACAGTTAGCATGTTTTGCTCAAACTTTTGCCATGACATTAGAACTGGTACACCATTGTCACTTGCGAAATCAAAATGATGGCGTGGTGGGTAGAAATTTACAGATTAAGGGGTGGCAAGATTATAATGAGATGCATCCCTTGCAACATCACTAGGGGAGTGAAATGAGATGCGCTCATTTTTTCAGACGCTTGCAGAAAAAGGCTTACCAAAACAGTTACTGGGTTAATCTTTTTCATGTTTCCCTGGTTGGTAGATGTACCAGGGACCTGATTATAGCACTTAAAAGATGGAAGTGTCATATTTTCATGATTGGTCACCTTTAAAGCATTGCTTCCTGCTAAAATATGAGTCCTCTATTATATTGCTTTCTCCAGTAAAAGGCAACTCGTCTGAATCGGGAGAGACCTAGGCATAGATCAATCACTGTTTACAAGCTAAAACAGTTCAAAATCTGAATTGAATTTTGATGCAAGGACAACAGGGGATGGTTATGGACTAGTATTCTGGGCAGAAGTGACATTTTAACGTTAAACTGCCTTAACGATGGATTTGTTTCTTCTGAACACATAGCTTACTGCATCACAGGACGTTAATTGATCACTTGTGTAGATTATGGTGATATTTTTATCAGCTCTTTGGACTGTCTGCTCCAATGAAGAAAAACTCATCTACATCTTGTTTGACCTGAGGGTAAATCTTATAACATTTTCATTTTTGGTTGAACAATTTCTTTAACAAAAATCACTTAATATAAAATATTAACCACTTAAATGAAAGACCTCATATATTCTTACTTGCACCTTACCGTTTTCTTCAGCAAACTGCTTGGCCTCTTCATATGTGACATCACGCTGGGCTTCTAGATCTGCTTTGTTACCAATTAGTATGATCACCTGAGTAAAGTTTCAGATTTCCTTACAACAGGCTCAAGGTTGGTCTTTGTGCAAACCACATCTGCATTTAAAATATATTTGAAGCTCCAACACCATTTACTAGAATGGAAATGTAAAGGCATCATTGTTGCTGAAGCTAATGAACTTACAGTATTGGGGTTGGTGAGATTCCTAGCATCAGTCAACCAGCTGCTGAGGTGGTTGTACGTGCTTCTCCTGCAAATAACATGAACTGCATATGTTCCTTGCGACTTTTAAAAATATGATAACAGGCACAAATCAAATAACTTCAATGCGATCCAAACAGAATCTTGGTCTACCTGGTGATGTCATAGACCATGAGGGCCCCGGCGGCTCCTCTGTAGTAGCTGCGTGTGACGGCGCGGAATCTCTCCTGCCCCGCAGTGTCCCAAATCTGAAGCTTCACCTTCTGCCCACTCACTTCAATTATCCGCGTACCAAACTCAACGCCAATTGTATGAGGACAGTCAGCCATAACTACAACGAGACAAAGTTAAGTATGCTAGATTAAACAAAAAGACTTTATTTGAAATGACAAAAGGTTTGTATTCAATAATCAATCTAAAAAAAAAACATATGGTGTGTTGTAAAAACATACATGGTGTGTTTGGTACACAGATACTTATATACTTGAAACTGTTTCAATCTTTTTCCACAATAGCTAATGATCTGGTCATTTTAGAGCAACTCGATCCACAGTAAATGCTGCAAACTTCATCTCTGCATTTGAAAATGCAACATACACCATTTGCTCTTTTTCACATTCCATAATCTCCATTTTTGTAGACAGGTCATTACAGCTTTTCACAAGATTTGCAATTATTTGATAATTTTCTGTTGTCACAGAAAATTTAAATGTTTCAATGCAGTTTTCCACCAAAATAAAAGCTTGAGGCTTTAACTCTTGTAAGTTATAAAAAGCATTATATTATTACTACTGCAGTGTAAAGTAAAATAATTATAATTATTCTGAAATACATATTTTTTTACATTTTACATAGTTACAGCAGTTACAATAACAATATATTTCTCTCTTGAAATAATATTTCACGAATGTGCGCCCATATAATCTTAGCATCAGTGGTAAACGGATTTGGATTGATGTCTGCAATGGAGGGCTCAGAGACTATTCTACTCGAGCTCCGATAGCCCCCTATAGACAGAAGGATAAATGAAATAAATATGCATAAAGGATGAGATGGGAAGGTGGAGAGATGCCGAAAGAACTACCAACAGAAGTGGTAAGAGGCTGTCTTCTATACTCTGATATTAATTGGAAGATTAGATGGGCGTACTCCTCCTGAAATTACATTAATAACTTTTACATTAATTTATATATTATTATTACTATTAAATAATAGCTAATGGTCCTAAGGAATCTCAGACAACAGTTCATAAGAAAATAAGTTAAAAGAATATACTTATTTTTTAGGATTACCGTCAAAAGTAATTTAACTTAGATACTGTTCAAATTGTATGCCCTTGTTGTTGCAGTTTTTCCCTATGGCATCAAAAATGGTATCAGATCAAATATTGATGATTTTGAAGATATTGTATAAAAATTATTAATTCCAGTATTGTGATAAAACAAGCATTTGGTATATTTTAAAAAGCACTGTTCCATTGTTTCAGTGTAATTCATACCATTCTTAGGACTTACATTTCTTTTCTGTGAACTGGTGGAGTAAACATGACTTTCCAACCCCCATGTCACCTATAAAGACACCAAATATTCATAAATATGACAAAAATACAACACAAAGACATCTGATTTGTCACAAAGACAGAATACAATATCCAAGATTTTAAATTCACTAAATATTATAAAACGTTTATATAATATATTGTACGTTTTCTAAAATGTAGTGGAAAAAGGGCTGCTCACTTACCAATAATGATATATTTGAAAATATAGGAATAGTTATATGGTGCAGTCGTCATTTTTGCTCTGGAAAGCAGAAAGAAATGTGATTCAAAGCTTAAAATGACACAATAACCCATAAACAGTCGAAGCGAGCCAAATGTAAAACATTCACGACAATAAAATGAAACCACTCTGACAGCAATCCAGCAGAGCTCAGCTGACCGACTAGTCAGTCCTACTATTGTCTCTAAAGACACATTTCCCTTTTCCTCCACAAGTTTGCCTAACCGCGGTGGTGAGCGTTCAGGACAAATTCAGGATAATAATAATGTAGAAATGACAAGCAAACACGACAGTAATGTAAACTGAAATGCATATAGGCAGAGTAACGTGACACTGAACATAAACACTGACTGCAGCACTACAATCAGCCAGCGCCATGACTGACTAATCAGCTAATCACACACTCCTGTCACAGGTTTCGCAGCTATATGCAAGACCACTCCTAATAAAAATCACTCAAAGTATTATTTTAACGCGTAAGCCTGCGGCGCTCTCATTTCCGTGTCGCATTTCAGACGATAAATGTGTTAACGTTGAGCATTAAAGGACTAGTTAGCCTTAGCTGACCTCGCGCTGAACCAAACCCAGAAATGCTAAAGCTAACTGCTACTCCCAAAATTAGACCCGTAAAGCGGTAAAAACAGTGTCAGTCGTTAGTATCCAACGATTTTGAAACGCAGTATTGAGAAATGTATCTTGTCTTGTGTGTATCCTTTACCTAAAATATAAATTCAAGTGGTTTTTGGAGGTTTGGGTTGGTCTCGGCGTGTGTGAGCCGTCTGGCCGCTTTCTTCCTCTAAAAGTGCTGCTGCGATGAAAACAGTGAGAGCAGCGACCTCCACCGGAGACACAGCACCATACACACACACCTCAGAATAGGCCTAACTGCTTCAGAAGAAAGAAGCTTTTCTCAAAAAGCCAAAATGTGCATTTTTCAAAAAATGTCAGATCGAGGCAAGCTGCCACACGTTTTAAAATGCATATTTATTATTTTAGTTGCAATATTTGTTAGCCCAGGCAATGGATTATATTATATTGAGCAAATAGCTGTTTCATTTTGCCTCCCCTTTACTGTTGTATGAATGGACAGAATAATATACACACGCGCTTTTAAAGCAAAACCTTATAGACAAATAATAGCACACTGTAGCAACTGAATCAGTGTAAACATTTACTGTGCATTTTTATATAACATATGTATAACACAATACTAAACTGCAGACTCTGTAACTTATTCGCTTTTTCCGGAAGAAAATGCATGTTCTGACTAATAAGAGGAGGGGTTTCATATGCAAATGAGACAAACCTGTTGAAGATTACGCCCATTACCTGCGGAAGCTCAGTGCTCAAACCTACAGCTGTCGTGTCTGACTCTTCTGCTGATAATACCTTTAAAAAGCTTTACCCAACAGGTAGGCCTATTTCAAAAGCATTCTATTTGATGGTGTTTTAGTACTGAAAAGCATTCTTTTGTTTCCTGATGCATAATAACCATCTGATGTTGCTATTAATTATTTAGCTTTCTCAAGCATAACTCATTTAGTGTAGGTAAAGTGTTATGATTTATTGTATTTATTAATGCATTATTCTAACTGAAAAACTAAACTGATCTGGTATAAACCAGTGATATTTAGAAAAATACTTTTATCTATACTGAAAATTATGGTATTATCACTATAGTAACCAATAAACTGAATTTTACATCAGATTATGTAAACAGGGTAACTTTTTAAACTTTTTTTTGCTGTTTATTTCTGAATGACAAAGTGGTTGAGAACAGGTAAGTGTATTGTTGTGCATTGCACCTCTGCAGTAAGGAAGAGAGACCCGCCCTTTGTGACTCTTCCTTTTTCCATTGGGGGTGGAGATCTGTGCCTGAGGGCATGACAAGACTCATCCACCTCATCACCCACCTCATACCAGACCAGCAGTTTGATTTTGCGGAAGCATTAGAACAATTTTAAAGATGTAGAGAAAATGTTCTAGTCTGAGAGAAATTGCCATTGTTTCTTTTGATGAACAAAGTACATCACCCTTCCTCTATTTAATCTTATTCTCAACAATAGATTGTGGAACACAAGAGCATGCAAAATACAGCTATTGTGTATGGCTGTTACAATAGTTGTTGTTTCCAAACAGCACCATGGTGAACCACCCTGAATTTGAGAAGGCAGGAAAGCAGCCAGGCCTGCAGGTGTGGAGGATTGAGAGCATGGATTTGGTGCCTGTCCCTAAGAATCTTCACGGTGGCTTCTACACAGGCGATACCTACCTAATCCTCAACACCATAAAGCAAAATTCTGGAAATCTACAATATGACCTTCACTTCTGGATAGGTGAGACTATTGTTAGTGTAAATGCAAGGTCTTCTGTGCTGTGCACTTAGTAAATGATGTGCATGAAATGTGTTTATGAACATTGTTAAATGGCATCTCCAGGTGATGCATGCTCAATTGATGAGAGTGGGGCAGCTGCTATCTTTACCGTCCAAATGGATGATTTCCTTGGAGGAAAACCCATCCAGTACAGAGAAGTACAGGGATATGAGTCAAAAACCTTTATAGGCTACTTCAAATCAGGCCTTAAATACATGGTGGGTAGAGTTAATACGTTTACCATGCTTTGATGCATAATATGCAAAAATGGACTCGAATGCAAAATATATTTGGGTACTTGGTCAGTTCATAATAGTAAAACTCTAAATAATTTTGCTTATCAAACTACTTCTCGTTTCTTCAGCAAGGTGGAGTTGCCTCTGGGTTCAAACACGTAGCTTCCGGTGAAGTGAATGTGAAGCGAGTTCTCCATGTGAGTGGTAGACGTGTGGTCCGGGCCATTGAGGTACCTGTGAGTTGGGACAGCTTCAACCAGGGTGATTGCTTCATCCTAGACTTTGGACAGGTGAAAGACGATATGAATGCTTTGCCTTTTCCTATGTACTTATTATAAGGCTGGGATCTTTAACCCTGCTCCTGGAGAGCTACGGTCATGCAGACTTCAGTTTCAACCATGCTGCAACACACCTGTCTGTAATTATCAAGTAGCCCTGAACATCTTGATTAGCTGGTTCAGGTGTGTTTGATTGGGGTTAGAGCTGAAATCTGCAGGATGGTAGCTCTCCAGGAGCAGGGTTGGAGACCACTGTTATAACGTATCCAATGTATTCATGCCATTCTCTTTTATACTTTCATCAGGAGATATACCAGTGGTGTGGGTCCAAGTGTAACCAGTTTGAGAGACTGAAGGCCACCGGTGTTTCCAAAGATATTCGTGATAATGAACGTTGTGGGAGAGCAAAACTTTTTGTATGTGAAGAAGGATCAGAAAACGAGAAGATGCTAACGGTTAGTATAATAAAAGGAAAATGTTTCATTTAGTCATTTTCGCTATAGGTTAGTGCTAGCATTTGTTTTTTAAATATGCATCAAACACTTGTATTACACAACTGAAGATCACACCCTACCACAGACCAAGTCATTCTGGACAAAATAAACTCGTATAGAGACATTTTTCTCATTGCTAGAAGTAAAAGTTTGTAAAATATCAAAAATCAGGGCAAACATTGTGTAGTGTATTCAATATTATTTTCTGAATGCAAATACTTTACTATATTTTGTCAGATTCTTGGACCGAAGCCTGATCTTCCTGATGCACAGACTGAAGACACCAAGACTGATGCATCCAACAGGAAGTCTGCAAAATTGTACAAGGTACAGTAAGCTACACTCTCTAGGTTTTCCGTGAAATACAGAAAACTTAACTAGATGGTTTATTCTGGTGGTCATTATTACCTAGGTGTCAAATGCCAGTGGGAGTATGTCTGTGACTTTGGTGGCTGAAGAAAACCCCTTTTCCCAGAGTGCACTGCAGTCCACCGACTGCTTCATCTTGGACCATGGTTCCAATGGCAAGATATTTGTCTGGAAAGGTCAGCTCAGCACATCATTCAAATTAATTCAAAATTTGCATTTGGAACATGCCTGAATATAAATCTTGACCTTTTATTTCTTTAATATAACAGGTAAAGAGGCTAATAAAGAAGAGAGGAGTGCAGGCATGAAAACAGCTGAGGACTTCATCAGTAAGATGGGCTATCCCAAACACACTGAGGTCCAGATCATCCCTGAGAATGGAGAGACTCCTCTCTTCAAACAGTTCTTCAAGTTTTGGCGTGATATAGACCAGACAAAGGGTATGGGACAAGCCTATGTGCCTAACAAAATTGCCAAGATCAAGAAAGTGCCCTTTGATGCATCATCTTTGCACAAATCGGAGGCAATGGCTGCTCAGCATGGAATGGTAGATGATGGGAAGGGAGAGAAAAAGGTAAATGTTTTTTGTACTATTGTACAACAGATTGCAACGGTCAAGTGTTTATGTAGACAAAATAATGGACAATTTTATATTTTGTTGCTTTGGAAAGATCTGGCGCATTGAGGGATCGGACAAGGTACCAGTTGACCCATCCTTTCATGGGCAGTTCTTTGGAGGAGACAGTTATATCATCCTGTACAGCTACAAGCATGGGGGACGTCAGGGGCAGATAATATATATATGGTAAAAGCTATAGACCTACTTTTGGAATCCATTCAGCCATTTTAAAAATAAACACTGAAAGAATTTGGTCATAAGCCAAGGTCTTTGTCTGCTCATGTTACACAAAAACACTTGGGTAACAGAACAGAGTCTTTAGGTAGTATCTCTAAGGCCCGCTAGGCTTCTCTTTGTCAATAGGATGAGCCATTCCTGCAAAGGTTTATTAAATGTGGTTGTTTATGTCCACAGGCAGGGGGAAGAGTCCAGTCAAGATGAGAAAGGAGCTTCTGCCATTCTGGCTGCCCAGCTTGATTCAGAGCTCGGTGGGAGTCCTGTGCAGGTGACATTTGCTTGGTGCATCGATTACAGTATTCACCTACTGGATGTCTGCTGTAATATAGACCAGGGGTGGCCACTCCTGCTCTTGTAGGGCAAATGTCCTGTAGAGTTTAGCTCCAATCTGCCCCAACATACTTGTCTGAAGGTTTCTAGTAATATTGAAGACCTTGATTAGCAGGTTTGGGTGTGTTCAATCAGGACTGGTCCTCTGCAGTACAGTAGTCCTTCGAGAGCAGAATTGGACGTCCTTGACGCATACCAACAAAACAAACTAGTAACACCAGTTTGAATGTTAATGTTTATGAAGGTGCGAGTAATTGAAGGCAAAGAGCCCCCTCATCTCATGAGTATCTTTGGCGGGCAGCCAATGGTCGTGCACAAGGGTGGGACTTCACGAGAGGGTGGCCAATCAAAGGCTTCTGCAGTCCTCCTTTTCCAAGTTCGTGCCAATCCTGCTGGGCACACACGAGCTGTTGAGGTGAGTCAAAATGTCCATTCATGCTTTGAATGTACCATTGTATGATGCAGTTTCATTTTGTCAAATGTTCTTCATTTGAAAATCTATGCAAAATTGGTTCTCTATTGACAGTTGTTCTTCACTTTGCCTGAAACAGGTTGATCCTGTAGCTTCCAGCCTAAATTCCAATGATGCCTTTGTTTTGGTGGCTGCTTCAGGCTCTATGCTGTGGCTGGGTCATGGTGCAAGTAATGCAGAAAAGAATGGAGCCAAAAAGCTTGGCAGCATTTTAGGAGTGAACCTTTCGGAGATATCAGAAGGAGCAGAGGGAGGTGGGTGTACTTCTGTCGTTGGTAAAGGAGTGTTTTATTATACTTATTTAAATGTTGCATTCAGAATATAAATAAGCTTCTACTGAACAACCCTTGTTCTTTCTCAAACTTCTATGTAGATGGCTTCTGGAGTGCTCTTGGAGGAAAAGCAGAGTATCGTACCTCTGAAAGGCTCAAGAGCAAAATGGACACTCATCCTCCTAGGCTTTTTGCATGCTCTAACAAGACAGGACAATTCCTTGTGAGTTTCCATGTTGAATGGTTCAACTTATAGTCCACTGAAATCAGAAAAGAATCTTGCATTTTTCACAATTTATGTTCGTTCTGTGCCAATCTAGATTGAAGAGGTGCCAGGAGAGATGACCCAAGAGGACTTGGCTCCAGATGATGTCATGATTCTGGACACATGGGATCAGGTAAAATGTTTGTGTGCGCGACACTTGCAATAAAATGCACTTGAGAAAATGAAATTAACAATGTAATGCTTGAAACCATTGTCTCCAAGGTCTTCATTTGGATCGGAAATGAAGCCAGTGAAGATGAAAAAAGAGAAGTTGTGACTTCAGGTGAGAAGTTTCCTATTTTCAACTGCAATATTTTGCAACCATTTTCATTAGCTAACAGTTTATCTTTATTCTTGTCTTTTCTAATATAGCTGCCAAATATATTGAATCAGATCCTGCCAGCAGGGACAAGAGAACTCCCATTGTTACAGTGAAGCAGGGCTTTGAACCCCCCACCTTTACAGGGTGGTTCCTGGGTTGGGATCATGACTTCTGGAGTTCTAACCCACTGGAACGGGCCATGGCTGGTTTGAAAATGTAATTAATTGACTCGTAGGGTTGAAGGGACAGAGTTGTTTGTTTGATCGAATGTTTCAAATTAACTATAAACGCTTAACATTATCTAACATTTCACAACTGATTTACCAATCATCGTTTACCTCACTCTTTCTTGTTTTACATTTCATATGGGAAAGAGAAAAAAGCATAATACAAATTCAGTTTATTCAATTCTTCAAAATAAAAGGAATTCATACATCATTACATGTACATCTTGAAAATGTCTTTCTCATTACTTGTGGAATATTACTCAATCACAAGTGTGAATGATCTGTACATGGCTCAAGAGGATTTGTCATCCTCTTTCTGGCCACTCTCCTCATCACTGTCGCTACAATTATCCTCATTGATGTCCCGAAAAATGTCAGATAGAAGGAAGCTCTGCTTCTGGTCAACCCTCAGCTCATTGTTACCAAGGTCTTCACAATCTTTCACCAGGCCTGGCAAGACTCTCTCATAAAGAAAGTCAACAATGTCTGGAAGGAACAACATCAAAGACACGCAATATATTAAAAGACATAGTCCAGTCCTAACATGCCCTACTATATGTAGGTTTTTACATCCAATTATTATAATTTTTTTTTAATTAACAAAAGGGCTGGACGATATATAATTTCAGCATCGATATCGTGATGTGCACATCCGCGATTGTCATATAGCAGGATGTGCGAATTTTAGTATACTGATGGTTAATTATGCTGATCGTTTTCGCGACAGCTGTCGCGTAGCGCCGCCCCGCGCTGTCTACACTGGATGCGACAAAGCAAGCGACCGTTGCAAATCCTTTTAATTTGTGTCAGTACATCATAAAAAGAACGAAGAAGAATCTCTGGGTTTTGCCGTGTCGCACCGCATCACTGATTATAATGGGTTCTATTGTACTTTGCTCGCGTCCGGTGCAGACACGGTAAAGAGCCACTCAGATTCACATGAACGCTGAATTCCGTTCACTTCCGCGTCTATTTGTGCCTGAAATGACACATTATCCTACGCGCAAAACTGTCAAAATGCAGGTCTTGTAAACACAGTTGCTTAGGTGAAGGTAAACATTGATAAAGGAAATGGATGGTAAGGTATATTGGTTCACAGCAGTTTAATGTTCCTAAGGTTTGAATGTTATGAATGTTAATCAAACAAAACACAGAGAAAAATCACTTTTGGAGCTTTAACACCGATTTATTAGATTTTATTTATACAGTGAAGACTATGCAGTGTTATTTTACATTTGATTATTCGACCAGTATACCTGAATACTGTTAGACTTACCGGAAAAATTTAAAGCACTTTAATTTATCTTTGTTCTATTATATTTATCTATGTTTGTAATTTGTTTGGTTTCTATGCTGATTTACTCGCCTACAAAATCACCCGAATCATTTTTTTCCAAAGAGAAGAGCTTTTCAAGTCGTCTGGTGTTTTTTTTTTCTTTTCTTTCATATCACAATATATATCGCAGAAATACAAAATATTGCAATGTGAGTTTTTTCCAATATCGTGCAGCCCTTTCCATTTGGGACATTATCAAGTCCCTGAAGTCCTATTCGACTTAAAAGTCAATTGATTGAAGCAGCAAAAAATGGTTTCTTGTGCCTTGTAGTTTCCATCTCTGGAGTACACTATGGAAAATAGAACAAAAAATGCTGGATCTACAACTACAATCTAATGTGAAATAAATGAACACTAACTAACCTCCAAAACACTCCATTCGGGCACATAGCAAACTTTAAGATGGTGCCACTTTGCTTGCACATATGCTGGAGGAACATCCCTATGAGACAAAGAGGACAAAGACGTGACACAAAGCTTGTTTACACCAGCAGCAGCATCATCATCATGCCAGAACAAGTAGGAACATTATTCTAGTTACTTACTGGGAAACTGAATAATGTAACCTGTGTAATTTTGCTCAGATGCCATTTACACTAAACTCCTTAGAGGATTTTCTTTATTCTGGATCTAGCAATATCACCATGGTAATCTACAGAGATTATGAAATTCTCATATCGTTGGAAAAGATTCAAATATACTTTCAACAACACCAAGGTTTCAATTGATCTGGGTTTTCAATGGATATAATATCATAGATATATACATACACAAACAGACAAGCTGAATGTTGCCAAGACATTATTTACCGGCAAATTACAGAAATAATTTTGAAAACACAACATTTTTCAAAATATGTGGTTTTGTGCTCAACAGAAGAAAGAAAATTCTTTAAATGTTTGGACCAACTTGAGGGTGATTAAATAAAATAAAAAAATATTTTTGAGTGAAGTATCCTTTTAATCTTTTTGTTTTTATGTTTTGCTACCTTGTAGGGCTATATTTTTTAAATGGAGTCTAAATTGTAAGATCATAAATTGTGATCCTGATGAAAGAAATGTATATTATTTGCCACATCACCCACCCCAAACTGCATATAATCCTCACCCGAAAATTTGATTTGATTTGAAAAAAGATTAGAACAAATTAAGCAATGAAAATTTTACATTTTCAGTATAGCTTATCACAATGTTCAATATGTATTCAACAAGTCTTCATATTCCAAGAAATACTCCATTCAAAAATGAAAATTCTCTCACCCTTTACAGTGACTCATGCCATCCCAGATGTATATGTACATGGGACGACATGAGGGTGAGTAAATGAGAGAATTTTCATTTGGTTAGACTATTCCTGCAAATAACATGTGTAAAGGCATATCTGGGACACAAAGACTAGTGCGTCTCGTAATGTCTCTCTCTCTACAGAAAAACATTTAAGTAGTGCAGGATGAGGATGATGACCTTAGACCTTTCAAACACAAAATCAACCGAGAAGTGAGTGAATCCAATGTGATTGTTGAGACTCACCTATCCTTTCAAAAAACTTGTAGATCTTTTTCATCTTTGTCAATTCCTGTCTCTCTTCTGGGAAACGTTTTGGATGAAAGAGCTTGGTAGCATTTTTCACTCCTGTGAGAGCCTACAATCTCTAACTTTCTGTCTTAACCTCTCATTTTCTGCATTAGAGAATCTTCCATGCCTTTTATTTGGGCACTATATATTTATGACATTAATCTTCATATGTAAATAAATCATATAGTCTGATCTGAATAATAATTAAAGGGATAGTTCACCCAAAAATGAAAATTCTATCATCATTTACTCACCCTCAAGTATTTCCAAACCTGTATGAATGTCTTTGTTCTGCTGAACACAAAGGAAGATATTCTGAAGAATGTGGGAAACAGAGCAGTTCTGGGGCACCATTGACTTCCACAGTATTTTTTTCCTACTATGGAAGTCAATGGTGCCCCAAAACAGCCTGGTTACAAACTTTCTTCAAAATATCTTCCTTTGTGTTCAGCAGAACAAAAGACATTCATACAGGTTTGGAAATACTTAAGGGTGAGTAAATGACGACAGAATTTTCATTTTTGGGTGAACTATCCCTTTAAAGTAAGATTGACAAATCAAAAATATTAATAGATATAATCAGCCTACCTTGCTTTCTGAATTCCTTGAACCTTAGCAGATCATACATGATCATTTTATTGATTTCATTTGAGCTTCTGGACTCAAATTCTTTCAATTCATTCAGTAGATTGGGATCAACTTCTGGTTCATCCAACAGCGTGCGCTTTCTAGTACCAAATAGTATGGCAGGTTCTTCCTCATGTCCTGTGATAATGACAGGTTATTCTTCTTGTGCCTTGTCATCACAGTCTGCTTGTGTCACATTTGCTTTCTTTTTCTTTGCAGGCTTCTGTGTCTCTTGTGACTCTGCTGTGGGGGCTTTCTTATCTTTTACTTTATGCAGACTTGTGACAACCTCCACTCCTTCATTCAATTTCATTTTTGTCTGTAGGTGTCTGCAGGCTTACATTCTCCGATTCCTTATTTTTGTTTTTCTTCTTCTGCATCTTTTCATGGTGCTTCTCATTCTGTGGACTTTCAGCGAGTTCATGCTGGTCTGGAGTTTCACTTTTCTTGCTCTTTTTCTTCTTCACCTTATCATCATTAACGCGGTCCGTTATGTTATTTCGCGAATCTGACTGCATTTCATCCAACATCCTTTAAAACGCAAGAATACAGAAAACATAGCACAACGTGCTTTTCACAACAAACACAAAATCCAACTTGATTCTTGACAGTCTTGAACGTGTGTCGTTAGAATATCAGGTCATCCGCACATACTGTGTTTTCTGAATCACATCAAATGCGTTAAGAAGGGAAGGGATTGAAATTGCGTTTAGCAATATTTATGTATAAAGCGAAGTGTTTAATACCTGGTCAACTTTTACCGGATTGTTTTCCACGCGGGTTCTCCCTAGTCTGCTTCTTCACCACCGATAACAAGCTGCACTCTCAGTTCCACTCCAACATACTGCCACCTCTCAGACAGGAGAGTCATTACAAACATATTACAAATATCGGATATGTTAGCTCACATTTGCTCAGTTCCAAATTGCACAATATAATACTTTTCTCAGTTATTTTGTTGTTGTTTGTACACTGAAAACAAAAATGCAAACAATATTCAGGGCAGCGTTCTTGTTGCACACACCAACATTTGTGAATGTAATATTCATATAGACCCATATTTATTCAGATGAATAAGGTTTTTCCTCGTAAAAGAGTAAAACGAAATGCATAATAAATATTTTCATGCCATTTCATAAGATGTGATTGTCGTCTGTGCTGTGATGCTGCCACCCTCTGTCTGCACTGGAGCCTCAGGCAGGAAGTAAGTTAACTACAGCAGAGCTTCGTGTTCAAAACACTGTCAACGGATCAACAACAAAACAAGCAGAGCGATTTGATGAACCTAGTCACTGGTAAGCGAATCAAACTACTCACGTAAAATACCACACATATATTTCGCCTTTTATTTATCGAGCCTGTAGATGAGGCTACATTGTATACTTTTATTTTTTTCAGACATCCAGCATCGTAAATATTCTTTCTTTTTGACATCGTGTGATATTTGCATGTTTATCTGCAGGTCGCATTTATAAACATGTTTTATTTAATTTAAACCCTTGAACTACGTTTCGGTACAGCCTAATGTTGTTTTGGTGATAGATAAATAAATAAATAAATAAAATCCACGCGCTTATTGGCTGCTGTCGTCGCATTTGTGTATGCCTACTTTCGAGTACATTACGCCTGTTTGACTCTATATTTAGCTGATCGTGAAGTCATACAGCGAGTTTAAATGGACATGTACTGTATCATCCGTTATTGTTTTAAAACACTAAAACTCATAAAAGTATTAAACAAAAGCGTTGTACTTCTATTGCAGAGCTGCAGAATCCGGTCGAACCAGCGCTAATCCCAAACAAACGCGTTGTCATGGCAGCCGTCCGTTTGAAATTCAACAACTCGTCAAGGCGCACCGCGCAGCTGTTGACTGCGTTCAGTGAACCCGAGGACAAGTCGAGTCACGTTAACTAACTACTCTCGTGGCAGGACAGCAAATCGACAATTTACAAGTGGTTTGTAATAGACTGTTTCACTTGGAAATATGTAACAATGGTGAAGTAAAGTATGTCGCAGGTTTACACGGACTTTAATGCAACAAACATTCATTCTCAAATGAGAAACAGTTGTAGTCCTGCCTTACAGTTAAAAGAGCCAATCCACCTTTCATTGTTCAGAGCCAAACACCTGATTGTTTGTCAGATTTTATTTGATTCCTTATTTAAAATGTTTTTGAAACATAATTTTGACAGTTGCGAAGAAACCTTTCACAGCAATTAGCAAACACCTACATTTTATCTTATTCGAGAAGCGGTTTCAGTCAGATATTCATCACAATAGAAAAGTAAAGCCATTGCAATTTCCATTTCATGCTGACTTTAATATTTTGTGGATTTTAGCAGAAGTGTCCAACTTTTTTGTAACGTTTCAACTATACTTTTTACTTTTAGTCATTTAGCAGACGCTTTTGTCCAAAGCGACTTATAAGAAAAGGTAACTAAAACTAAAAGTTACAACTCTATAAATACTATATACCTACATATTTAAGAAAATAAAGAAATTAAATAAAATTGACACATGCATTACATACATTAGTTACCATGAACTAATCTTATGTAAATTGCTTAACATTTACTTACACATTATTAAAATCAAAAGTTGTGTCTTGTAATATTAATCAACAATGAACAGTTAATTTTTTTTAACAAAAAGTTATGATGCATTTTGTTTAATATCTAATGGGACCTTATCATTAAGAACTGTAAAATAAAAAATTACAAATTGGTTCTGTGTATCACTAATATTAGTTACATAAACAAAAATGTTTGGCCTCTAATAGGAATGCAGTCCCATCCACCCACGGGTGTTTTTTTCTATCTCTCATAAGAAAAAATACTTTGCCTGGTCTGGACAGACAAGGTTTTGGAGCAAGATGAATCTTGCTTTGATGTGTCGTTTGTGAGATGTACTTTGAGTGGACTTCACAGAAGATTGTGACAGGTATCTGTCTGTGCTGGATTAGATTTAGATCACACTTCTGCTCATGGAAAGAAACCCACAGACAGAATAAATCAGCAGGCCAATCTTTTAGCAATAAAGATCTCTTTACACTTACAGATTCATCTGTCTAGAAGACTGGAGTCAGGGGCTATGGGACACCCCTGGCCCTGACCCACAAGGCCGCAGGTTAAGAGATCCATTCCTGGATGCTGTTTAGCAGGAGGCCCACCATCAATGCGCTCCTATTTGACCTCCAGATCAAATGTGAGTCAACAGATTTCACTCTTTTGGCTTTAACCTTGTATCATTGTTTCTTAATATAGAAACCAGTTGCTTTTTAGCGTAGAGTATTAGTGTTTTGATTATTTGAACACTGGTGCGTGTGACAAAAGGGTCAGTGACATGACAATCTTTTTTTGTCTTATCAGTTAATTCAAAATACATTCAAATGCAAGTCCTTTATTATTATTTCTTAGAAAAATATATTGAGAAAGTGCTTTCACTTTTTAGTAGTGTTAAAACACTTTTGTCCCAAAAATTAAAATCTTCTGGTGTTAACAAGCAGGGGAAAAAAAGCATTTTAAAGAATTTTTCTCACCCCTAAATAAATATGTTAATAACCAATTTGATGATTAAGGTGTGTACACTATATGTATTCAAGGTGCAAGAAGTGTTTTTTTCTTACTTTTTACTTGATTACTTAATTTAAACTGTTTATGTGAATATTAATAAAGTTTTTCAAAACTTTATAAAACCAACATGAATTTGAATAGCACATTTCAGGAATTGTGCTTGTTTTTAAACTAGTTTTTTTTAGATGATTTGTCCTTTGATTTTGTTATCATGGACACTGTTAAATGTTATTGACCTAAATGTCAGCTCTTTGAAACTCGTACTAATCTTTGCCCTGGTTGAAATTTCCAGACTAGCCTCTTCACGAATGTCAAGCACATGCCTATCCACTCAGTCGACATAACTGATAAACCTGTTTGTTTCACTGGAACTGATGCTACATTCACCTAAACACACGCTACTCTGTGTTAGCTCAGCTGAAGGTGTGAGAGTGGGAGGAGAGGTGAGATGGAGTCAGAGGAGACAGAAGGACGCACTTTAGTACAGGTGATCAGTGAGAAGTACAGCCCGGAAAACTTCCCATACTGCCGTGGGCCAGGAGTTGGAGTGGTGATCCGGTCGAGTCCCCAGGGTTCACCTGTCAAAGGTCAGTTTTATTTTTGGCCGTAGGTGAAATGCTAAGCCTGCTAGTTAAAGAGGGTGTGTTAAATACAGTTGCCATTTAACATTGTTTTGTTGCATCTGTTGAAGAGCACAGTGTTATCATTATAATAATGTATTCTAGGGCCAAAATCTAAGAATTTTCTGAAGATATTAAGTGAATATGCTGTAAATAAAGTTTTGTTTTTTTTTAAACCTAAACAGGTGGTTGTAACCTCTTCAAATTCTAATGAATTTTCATCTATACATTAATTGGTTATTTAAAGGCAGTTTATGTCTCCCTCTGTGTGTATAAGATCGTCTGAATCTGCCCAGCATTCTGGTTCTGGATGGTTGTGGAATCACGGAGGCCGGAGATGAGGAGGAGGTGGCCACTTTCTGTGCTCACGTGGTTGAGCTAGACCTCTCTCACAACCAGTTAAAAGACTGGGGAGAGGTGAGAAAAATGTGTTTGAATCACAGGTTTTGTCTAACTGTATTGTTAGGTAAGGTAACAATTACTGTACAATTCAATAAAATACAGTTTATTATCAGTGATTAATGCATTAGGTATTGTAAACTAACAATGAAAAACACTTTTAATGTAAATTTATGGAACTTAATAAAAACATGCTAGTATATGCAGAAATTAACAATACCCAAGAATAATAAATGCTGTAAAAAAAAAAATTAAATCATCAATGCATCTGGAATGCATTAAATCGTGCTTAATATATAAAGCCGTATTAAGTTTTATCAGATTTCATTACTCTGATGTTGTTAGAAATTAAGTCTTAAAGGAATAGTTGACCTGAAAATGAAAATGTATTCACCCTCAGGCCATCCAAGATGTAGATGAGTTTGTTTCTTCATCAGAACAAATTTGAATGACAAATGTAGCATTACATCGCTTGCTTACCATTGGATCCTCTACAGTGAACGTGTGGGGTCAAAATGAATGCCCAAACAGCTGATAAAAACATCCCAATAATCCAGTCAGATTATTGTAAATAATCAGTAAATCAATTAATGTCCATCAATAAATTTCTCAAAATCTGTTCTGATAAAGAAACAAACTTATATTCATGAGATGGCCTGAAGGTAAGTACATTTTCAGCTAATTTTCATTTTTGTGGTCAATTTTTTGACATTTCACAGACGAGGAATTTTGAATAAGAGACAGATTTTGCTTCTGGCTCATCTCTTTTCACACAAATTTGCTGTTGACAAACATAATGCTGTTTAATTTGAAAGTGATGTCTGTCTGTAGACTTTTTTCTCAGCAATATTTGACAAATTGTATGCATTTTTGTTCATGAAACTAATTTATAAATAAACCGTTACTTCATTTAAAAAAAATACCTTTACTAAAGCTTAATTTTATGCATATGTTAGACTGTAACATTCACAAATTCTGTGAACTCGAGGTCTGCTACCTGACACAGGCTTGACAAGACAAACTGCTTGGGTTCGGTCTCTTTTCTCTTTTTTTCTCTCCTCTCTGTAGATAAGTAAGATCCTGTGTAACATCCCTAACCTAGACTTTCTCAATCTGAGTATGAATCCACTGAGAGGGTCGAGTCTAGAGCCTGGAGCTGCTGAAGCGTTCTCAGGCCTCCGCCGCCTCGTGCTCAATAACACACATGTCACCTGGGACATGGTGCATGCACTTACACGAGAGATCCCAGAGTAAGTGTGTGTGTTTAACATTGAAGTAGCCTCGGTCTGAACCATCTAATGTGTTTGTGAATGTGTTTTATTCATTATTTATGATTTAGGTGGGCAGTTTCTCATTAGTGCTGTCAAACAATTAATCGCATCCAAAAAAGTTTTTGTTTACATAATATATGTGTGTGTACAGTGTATATTTATTATGTTTATATATAAATACACACACATACAGTATATATTTAGAAAATATTTACATGTATTTATGTATATATTTATATTCTTATAATTTATATTATATATAAATATATTTAATATATTAACATATTTTTCTTAAATATATACATGCATGTGTGTGTATTTACATATATAAATAATAAATATAGACAGTACACACACATATATTACATAAACAAAAACTTTTATTTTGGATGCGATTAATCACGATTAATCGTTTAACAGCACTGGTCGGCATTGCGAAAGTTATAGGAAAATATAAATAGACAATGCTACACAAAATAGTGAAGCGGTTTTGTTAAAATATTTTATTAAGAAATTTATGTATTTTTAATCTATTTTAATGCATTTTCTATTAAAATGGAGATAGTGTTTTAGCACTGTGCTGTGGCATCCCACTAGTTGCGAAAATTGGTAATTTTGTCATGCACTAAAACTTTTCTTCTTTTTCTTGTGGTTGTATGTGTGTAGGCTGGAGGAATTGTTTTTGTGTCTGAACGAGTATGAGAGGGTGAGTGTGTCATCTACGCTGTGCCCGTCCCTGAGCCTGCTGCATATCACAGATAACCAGCTGCAGGATTGGGCGGAGGTGCGCAAGCTGGGCCTCATGTATACTGGCCTGGTGTCTCTTATCCTGGCAAACAACTCCCTCTCGTCTATCCACGAGCCTGAGGACTCCCTACAGAGACTTTTTCCCAACCTGCGCAGCATCAACCTACACAACTCAGGTGCTGGACTGCATGAACATCATCTCTGTAGAAAGAATATCATCACAGACACACACACACACTTTTAGGTAGTTGCAGCATTAAACCTTTACTATCTAGGTTAATTTATCATTTAAACAAAATTGAGAACATCACTGCCAAAACTTTAGTGGTCCACATGGTTCAAGTCTTCTTAAGTAATACAATAGATTTATATGAGGAAAATACCAAAATGGAAGCCGTTATTCATTAAAAATCTTCGCTTCCTCTGTAGCTTTCTGATATTTGTCTTCTGTTATTCAGTAGGATATCTAATTTCTGTGGTTTTTGGTAGTAAATATTTTTAAGTACCTATTCTGAATAATCATGTAGTATCAAAGGGTTAGTTCATCCAAAAATGAATTACTCAGCCTCATATTGTTCCAAACCATAAGATAATTGTTCATATTGAAATCACAAATGATATTTTCAATGAAACCTGAGAGATTTCTGTCCCTCCATTTAAAGTACATTCCACTAAAACTATGATGCATCAACTGTCAAAGTTTTGGTTGCATGGAGTGTTGAGGGACAGAAGTTTCATTAATATGTATTCAGTTGTATTTTGAAGATGAACCCAGGTCTAATGTGTTTGGAACGACGTGGGTGAGTAATTAAATTATTTATTTTTATCCACTTACATGGATTATTAACAGAAATGTAGGTGTTGTGTCATTTAGGTTTAAGTCGTTGGGAGGACATTGAGAAATTGAATTTCTTCCCAAAGCTTCAAGAAGTCAGACTGATGGGTATTCCTCTACTGAAGCCCTACACTGATCAGGAGAGACGTTGTCTTATGGTAGCACAGTAAGTAACCGTACACAAAAGTAGCCACTTTTGGAATGTGCAAATTTTAAGTATTGCTGGAAATGATTGCACAAATCAATGTGGCCACCAATATGGAATTGTCCACGTCTGTGCATTCCATGTCTTTTTCTGTTTCTCTCCCTCACACACTTGTCCTTCTTCTGTGTTTTGTAAGTTTGCCTCACGTGACTGTATTGAACGGCAGTGTTGTCACTGATGGAGAAAGAGAGGATGCAGAACGCTTTTTCATCCGCTACCACCTGGACTGCCCTGAGGATGAGCTACCCCAAAGGTGACCCACCCGCACCCCTCACACCACCATACTCCATATACACAACTCTCTCAGTCTCTTTTATTGTTTCTTTAGAGAACTATGATGTACTGTACATAGTTGTCCCAAATGTCTGGTGTCTATGTATTAAAATATCAAAATATGCTTCTTTTTATTCCCTCATAACTGCAGACTCAGGTCTTATCTGTTACCCATAACCAATGTTATCCTTTTTCCCAAAGTTACTAAAAGGTTGTCTTTTAATTATTTACAGTAGACTGTAAAAAAAAAGAAAGTAAATTTTAAGGCAACCAGCTTCAGCAGATTTTTTAGTTTTCTCAACTTGTTGTTTTAAGTTTATGCAACAAAAAGTTGAGAATCTCCTACAAAGATAAGTTGAGAGAACTCAAAAATCTGCTGAAGCTGGTTGAAATTTGAAGTTGGCTCAACTTTATTTAAATTTTTTGCAGTGTATATAAACATCCTTTAAGAAAGTAAATATTTTTATTTATTTATTTTTTGGTTATCTTTTTGATAACCATTAAATAGGTCATAAATCAGAATAAATCAGAAATGGTGACAAATCTTTTCTTTTGTGTTGTGAAATACATTGAGGGAAACGTATCATCAAAAAAAAAAGCAGGAGTGGGAGCTTGGTTCTATGCATTGGCCGTTGATTGGATGGAGGCAGATCTGAATGCAAGCTTGCACGTGATTGTAACAAAGGGGTGGGATTTAATCTGACTAAATTATTAGATACCAGCAAATGTCAGCAGATAGAATTCTGTTGTTTCAATGGAATATCAAGTTAGAATATTTGGATAAAAAATTATGAGGTATAAAAGATATTACAAAATAAGATCTATAATAGGCATTCAGAAAACAGATGAATTTTAATTTCACAATGACTATAATGAGCACTAGTTTCTTGTTCATACACTCTAAAAAAAATGCTGGGTTAAATAAAACTCAGCGCTGGGTAAAATATGGACAAACTCAGCGGTTTAGTTACTGCCCAGAAGGTTGGGTTAAACATTTAACCCAACTGTTGGTTGAAAACAACCCAATTGCTGGGTTTGTCCATATTTTACCCAGCGCTGGTTTTTATTTAACCCAGCATTTTTAGAGTGTATACAGTTAAATATTATCTATTAAATTCTGAATAATTTACCGAACAAGTGTTATGCTGTAATTTAGGTTACATTCTCATACTGTTGTTCCACAGACATTAAAGGTTAGTTTAGTCCTTGCAGTTTTTTATTTGTCAGTATTGCTTGTAAGTACAATTTTCTATAGAACATTAGTTGAAACTAAATTTTGCAGTTACATAATAAAATCGTAACATTTTGAGAGCCCAACCACCTCTTTCCGGTTTAGTACTAAAAGCCTCTCTCTCTTTGGCCATGTTTTAAGTTACATGGTGGCCATCCACACATTCCAACCTGTTTTCTTTTCACTTCCTTTTCTTTAGTCTGGAGTCTCCAGTTATCCAGGTGACATTTAACTCTCCCATCCCTCATGTCTTCTGGCTTTCCCCCTTCCCTCATTGCTTCCGTTTTTTGGGGGACTTTCGGGGGATATTTTGGTGGATATTTTGGAGGGTCTTTGCAGGTCAAAGACACGGAAAATGGATCACCCACGTTCTTAGCACACCCCATTCCACTTAACCTGGGAGAATGTGTGGAGGACTTTTTCAGTGACTGCGGCAAGCCCCAGCTTCCAGCAGGGGATTCTAACCTTTGGGAGACAATGTGTCCACTCTCTCCCTCCTCAAAGACGCCTTTGTACTGGAATACTCCAATCAGAAAATCGATACACAAGGTGGCAGCTTTATTCGTTCTTCCCCTCCTTATATCCCCCTCTTGCCCTCCCTGTTCTTCTTTCCTGCCCCTTTTCATTTGCTTTGAGGGGATTGAGTTAGCTGGAGGATTTTTTCAAAAGGGGATGGAATGACGTCCCTGACTCAGTCTTTCCTGTTTTTTCCGTTAAGTGATGGAGATGCTGTTGCCTTTGTTCCGGAATGGCTCTCAGACCTAGTGAATTGATTAAATTGTCTAAACAGTTATGACACAGTTCCTGCTCCAGATATAGAAGGTCGGAAACTAGAGATGAGGTGGAAATGGGCCTTTCTCAGAAATACTGGCCTTTTATCATCAGTCTAAAGTACCAGATACTAAAGAGAGAGTTTTTTTTAACAACTGTTAAAAGTAACCCTCTCTTAAACATGTGCCCATGATAACACTGACATTCATCCCACTCTAAATTTTGTACAACTAAAGTAAGGAGCCCCACACATGATGTGTAGGAAAAACTAAATACCATAGCATAAATAAAAACCACAAATTAAGAATTCATTGCACAGCAATCATTTGTTCCCTGATTTAGTTAAATTATGGAAATGATTGAACTCAATTAAAAGAAGGGAACAAATTAGCACAACATGGCTAATACAAATTAATAGGTTGCAGGAACAAATTCTTAATTCATGGCTACGGCATATTTATTGTGTGTGTGTCATTTTTTTATGTCTTGTGCCAGGCACAGTTCACCTAAGAATGAAAATTCTGTCATCATTTAGTCAGCTTCTTGTTTTTCTAAACCTGTATGACTTTTTTTCTTTGGAACATCATGGAGAAACAGAAGATTAGCAGATTAAGCTGCAGTCTGAGCAAGTTGTTCATACAAATAGTTCGCTATATTCCAATTCTTCTGAAGCCGTGCAATAGTGAAGAACACACTGAAATGTATGCAGTTATTTATTGGAAATCTGAATAAAATTTTGATTGACAGCTGTGGTCACCATTTACTGTCATTGTTTGAAAAAAAGAAAGAAAATCGAACGCGTTTCAAAAGACTTGAGAAAGTTTTCAAGACTGGGTGAACCATTCCTTAACAACTCGATTTTTCATTTATTTCTTCCTGTGCCCACCGGGACCACTTCTTCAGAGATTTTCTTTTCAACACCTAGGTAAACTAAAACCAGGGAACACTGACCCTCATTTCTGACCTACTCACTCCATCCCCATCCTCTGTTTCTTTCTCTCTGTCCCTTTCTGTCTGTTTCTCTGGAGGGAAAGCCATTTTCCCAGAGGGATGAGGTTGAGATGAGATTTGGCACTGGAGGGTGAAAGGGCAGGTGCAGAAGTAGATGGTAAACTCTAGATATGGGTTAAGGTTGCCCCCTCTTTGAACCCAGCCTGCTCTTTCCCCTACCCTTTGGTCGCAGATCAGAGCTTAGGCTATGTTACTCTGTGATAAAACTCTGAAAGACGACAAAGATCTGAGAAACAGAGAAAGAGATGGGCAGAAAGAAATTATGCCTGCCTGACCTCAAACACACCGTTGGACCGGGCCCTCTTTGAATGCATGAGACGTAACTGGTGTAGAGACCCATTCAGCCTAATATATGAGACTCAATCTGTGGTAGCATGGTTAGAACCATTTGAGAGACTTTCAGAGTGATTTCACAGTAACCTTAGTCACATTTACGGTTGCTTAGACATAAACTTTAGGTATAAGTAGGCATGAGACTCTTATCTTTATAAAGCTGAGAAGATGTAGAGATTTGAGTCCTGGCTAGTGTAATTCAAACCTTTCACTGCTTGATTGCTCACAACAATTTCCTAGATCAGGCCTATATATGTTGATTAGCGTATACCTATGAATATACTTACAAAACTACTTTATGTGCACTAAAATAGCTTTTGTACTGTCCTATTAACAAAACGTGTGAAAATACTTTAACTAATTTAATTGTACCAAAAGCTGTGAGGTACACTTGTTATAGTGTATGTAGGAAAGAAGGAGGCCGCTAAATAGATGAAGGAGCTCTATATATTCAACAGCCTTTGATTAACTAAAACCTGTGCCGTGGCCATGGGCATGTTGATCCTCCCTTGGATGAATGGGAAACACAGGAATGATAGCAGAGGGGAGGGATGCAAAGACAGGGATGACAGAAGGAGAGTGTGAAGAAAATGAAAGAGGCTATTGGTCTTACTGTCTTTGAGTAACCATAGCCTGGGACCTTATTGACATTTTGACAGTGAAAGACAACATGGGACCTACAAGGATGTAAGAAGGCCAATGTATAGGGAAAATCTAAGTGCGTCACTCTTTAAGGACAATGAGAAATTTAAGAAGATAAGTGGATTGCATAACCCAGCTCTTTAGCATTCATCATGGTGGATGTCGATGCTAAAGATGTCAAGATAGAAGGATTCATAGACAACATGTAGACAAGTTCCCATTAAACATTTAATGCATTTACTGCAGTTTTAATTAATTTAATGGTATAATGGTGAGTGGTGACTACACTGAGGTTGACTGGACTTGATAACTTGAGGTGCAGAACCTGGCTTAATAACATTTTCTTCAAACAGGCAGAAATTTTTTTAAATTTATTTATTAGTTAACAAATTATTGTTTTTTTTAACAGGACTGAAAAATGAATGAAATCAGGCTGTATTTCAGTCTGAGCAATCAGTTCAAATTCCAAGTACATTTATTGTCACTCAGGACACCTAGCGCCATAAAGAATGTCTCAGGTTACTTATGTAACCATGGTTCCCTGAGTAGGGAACGAGACACTACGTCCTCTGGGGAACGCCTCGGCATGACCGGTGTCTTGAAGCATATATCTAAACACGACAATAACATTGGCCGGCGACAGTCTATGACGTCACTACCGGCACGACCACAGTATAAAGGGGCGCTGGGAAAATACGTCATTCAATTCTTCATCTGAAGCTTGCGTCCGAAGCATGGCACAGATCCCTATAAGTGTTTTAATCATACATTATGATGAGAAAAGTCAACTTTCATCCACACCGAATTATTGCTGACGCAACTAGCTTACAACAGGTATTTAGCATACACAAAGTACATACCTTAATTCTATATACTACATGGGTTAATGCATCGATTAACATGTTACCTTCTAAATAATCACACCAAGTATATGAAAAGACACAAAGATACAACGTTAGTATGTATTGTCTATTGAGTATATTGTTTTAATAGAAATAGGAATAAAGGAATATCTGTTGGCAGAGAGTCAATAAAAGTTTGGGTGTTCTTTGCACAAGAAAAAAACCCACATTCCTTTGGAATGCAGGGAGGACGTAAGGGGGAGCTGTCCAGGGGTCATGAGTGTCCCGTTGGGTATGTATCTGTGAGACTTCAATGCTCAGTCTCATCATAAAAACGTCTCTCCTTGTTGATACAATCATTGAATTACATGTTAAGCAGTCAGGAGGTCATGTCCAGATCCAGAGGTCTTTGTCCTGTTTCTGGTTGAATTATGTTTAAGTGATAAGAAAGCCACAGTATAGTCCTGTTCTGGAATACGTCCAGATGCTCCCTCAAATTTATCCTGGTTTTAGAGGTCTCCTGAGATAAGGAGTTTTAGGGCAGGAAATCGGCCAGCCAGTCAAATGCAGATGCTGGGAGTGGAAGTCTTAACCCCTGCTAAGGAATGTGCTGTCTTGAAATAATTTTGTGTGTGTGTCCTGGTCTACTAGGCACTACACTACTCAGGGAACCATGGTTACATATGTAACCTGACACGTTCCCTTTCGAGGGAACTTCGAACTGCGTCCTCTCGGGGTCGCTATGGGGAACGGAATACCCACGCCACCATGCTGAGGGGAGTGCAAGCCAAGCACAAAAAGGCGACCACTAAGTACCAACTCTACCGGGCTAAGGGAGTTGCCCCTGGGACGGTCAGACGGCTGTCAGTGACATTATCCCCTACGGCCAAAGACCCGAGCTGCATATCGTAAAAAACTTCCATGTTAAGGTCCGGGACTCCCGGACCCAGGGTAGAGCTCAAAGGCTTAGTATCATAAGAAAAGATTCCTTTAAGGGGATACGGCCAAGTGCCTAGGATAGTAGCTAGGTCCTGGCCTGTCACCCAGGGGCTACCGCTTGCTCTGCACGAGCTCGCTGAGGGAACTGTCTCAACAGACCCTTGGTAATAACCCACTGTGCAAGCCCAGAAACATTGGGAGAAATAGGTAGAGTGGGGCCCAAGGCGAACACTCATGCAGAAACGGGTATTACAATTCGGGTAAAAAGTGAAGCACTCACCTCCCCTCTCAGTAGTCTCGCGAATGCATCACGATGAGCACAAGCAGTCTCCTCGTGAGTCAAGCACGTTCAATTCATGCCTATTCCTCACGAGAAATAAGCAACGATTGCATTTAACTCCCTAGAGAGCTGAACGCGCCTGCTCTTCACCACACATACAACATGTGAGCCACGTGAAACTGCGGGTATCAGAACAAAGCCTCCGGCAAGAGAACATGCACTCCTAGTCGTGCTTAGCTTCTGCTAACATAAACAAATGGTCAATGAAGACGAAGAAGAGAATGACGTATTTTCCCGGCGCCCCTTTATACTGTGGTCGCGCCGGTAGTGACGTCATAGGCTGTCGCCGGCCAATGTTATTGTCCTGTTTAGATATGTGCTTCAAGACACCGGTCACGCCGAGGCGTTCCCCCTAGAGGAAACAGTTTGAAGTTCCCTCGAAAGGGAATTCAAGGTAGCTATGTCTGAATTAGTGCTGTCAATCGATAAAAAAAATTAATCGCGTTAATCACAGTCCTGGACATAATCACGATTAATCGCAAATTTAGAATACTAGGATTTACCTGTAAATGTGTTGAAATAAAGGAATGCATGACAAACTAGTTTAAGGCAACATAACCTTTCACATCTCCGCCAGGAATGAGACATAATCCTTACTATTCTTTTGTTTTTATTCAGCCATTATCAGCCTTTATACTGACAATAAAACGTTTACCAAGCCACATCGCTTAAATCCCAGTACACATTTACCCAACTATTATCAAAAGTATTTCTAAATAAATACAACAAAACATTTTCTTGCGACCTTAAATTAAGTATTATGACAAAATGCATTAATACATTAGAGGTCTTCACGGAGGACCCGGCACCCGACCCGGGAACCGTACGGGTTCGGGTCTATATTTTAAATGGTCAGCCAGGTCCGGGTCGACCCCCAATCTATTACTTCGGGTCCCGGGTCTGTTTAACATTATGTGTAATACCAGAGTCGATCGGAGAATACCGCACCCGCCAGTGATCAGTGTCAGTCAGCATGCATAACTTGCAGTTTGTAAAATTAGGATGAGAAAAGTGTGAGCGGGAACTAAGGTGAAAAGGAAAAAAAACACGCGTTACCTCAGCCTCCAGAAGCAGAGCGCGGGCGGAGTTAATGTAGTAGCCTGCAAGTGGACAGTGATCATGGATTCCTTCATGAGTGACATGAAAAAAAGAAGCTGAAACAAAACTGAAGAGACGCACCTGTTATCGAACACGCATGCAGTAAAGCACTTCTTGTTCTGTGCATTTTTTTTTTTTTTTTGCAAAAAAAAAATTGCTCCGAGTCTTTATTACAACCAACAAAAAGTTATTGTAGGTTAAACGCAACAATCGAAGTTGACTCGAGATGAAAAATAAATAAAACTGCGAAGTTGCATTAGTCATCCGTCACCGACCGTAACAGCAAGTAGACCTTTAAAGCTGGAATAATGAGTGGATTAAGAAGCCTCCCTCCTTCGACAAGAGAGAGGAACAACCTAGATGTAAATTTATTGGCAAGGAAAATTTCGGACTCAGTGTGCAGAGAACTTAAATGCTTTATACGGATGCGAAAAACGCAAAAAAAACGAACCCGATCCGATTTTTTTTGACGGACGACAATTTCGGAGGCAGTGTGCAAACGTGATTGACAACGTGAGGTCGTATTTATTTTTCAACGTGCGAAAATTTTGGACGAAAAATTCGGACTCAGTGTGCAATGGCCTTTACTGTGCGTGGCTGCTTCACTAAAAAGCTTCTTATATCACTTCCACGCTTTCTTTTGGACATTTTGTTGATGTTTTAACATTTATGCTATAGGTAGCAACATTTACCGTTAACTAGCCTTTACATGTGGGGTGGGGGAGGGAAAAATAGAGCTTTTATAAAAACGTCATAAAAAAAGATTTGTCAAAACAATTTCATTTATTTAATTAATAAAGGTAGTTTAACTATTTCAAACACAAATTAACTCTCATTCATGTTTTACACAAGGTTTTGCGTAGTTCAGGATTGGTTAAATTATTTGATTGGATGAGGAAACATTTTGTGGGCTTGTCTTGACTCTTGACGTAATGTTGATTCTTCGTTCAGCGCGTGCATTGATCACCTACTTTTAGCAAGTTGTCCTTTTAGCAAGTTGTTCCACATTGTGAATGTTACGTTTTTCTTATTTGGATGTTTATAGACATATTTGTGAATGTGATGCATGTGTGGAAATTAAGTGCATTTCTAACTCTGAACTCAGTCCCCAAGTAAATTCGGTTATTAAATAAACAAATAGCAAAACGTTTTGTGCGGTGTCCCCACCACTTTTCAAAGCAAAGTTACGCCACTGGGTCAAACCCAGGGACGGATTACGCACGGGCCTACTGGGCACCTGCCCAGGGCACTGGACCAGAGGGGGGCCCAGCCAAAATACCGCTACTCCCAGAACGCGATTTCAACCGTGCCCCCTCAGATTTTTGAGGCAAGTGGATTTTGAATGCAGCATCCAAAAGACAAAAAAAATAAAAATAGCCGAATAATATTTTTTATATTTAATAAACGATCACACAGGTGTGATTAGATCATTCAGTGCGGAACATGGTCAGCTGCTAAATTGTTCGCTTATCTTCGCTGGTTGGCAAGGAGCCAGAGACAGCCGCGTTTTTCTAAAGCACTGCGCATTATAACCAATCACACATGATTCTGTTGAGCTTATGAGTACAATGGTCAATAAGAGGTTTTCAGATGAGTCATCGCTGAAACAGCTGTTTTGTTCAGTGCGCGCGCTCCCTGAATAAATTCTGCTCTCTGCCGATTTATCTCATCAGAAACAACAAAGTGCAGAAGTGAGTACGATGTAAGCAAGATATTAATTTCACAATGTAAGCAACTTCAGTGATTAATGGGAGTTTTTGAGAGTGCTTTAATTCTGGCTAAGTCAATGATAATGTTCTTTGATAATGTAAACGGAGTGTCTATTTACACTTAGTGCAAATAACCCACCTTTTGGCAGAGGCTATTTACACTAACTCCGCCCACCAATGTGTGATTGGGACTGTCAAAATTATAAAACACTGCTGTGAGCCAACATCTCCAGTGGTCAAATGGTAAAGCGCGTACTGTGGTCTTTTTGACTCGATTGACCAGGGTTAGAACCCGCCTTTTGACGAATTTTCTTTTTTTTTTTTCTCCCTTTTCAAATCTCATATCACATTGTAAAGGCATTTATTTTTAATAAAAATTAAAGAAATAACCAAAAAGTTGAAAATAAATTATCGGGTAGGGTTAGGGTAGGTGTAGGGAGGGCTTTATTGTATCAATAAGGTGGCATCCATTTAATAATCTGAATCAAAATTATAATTTACACTCAATACGTTATTATTGCATACTGTTTTATAATGTAATACAATACTGACGTGCAGATAATTGCCACTATTTTGCAACAAGTAGTATAACTAGCAGAAAATCCTGCTATTATAACATAGTGTAAATATAATCTATAGCTATTTGCACTTAGTGTAAATAACATATCACTAAAAAATACTGCTATTTTCACTTGGTGTAGATAGAATCCATTGCTATTTGAACTTTGAAAATGACCGCGATTTCAACTGAGGGGGGCCTATAATCAGTCCGTGCCCAGGGCACCTCTGCGGCATAATCCGTCCCTGGTCAAACCTTATCAAATGATTAATTTGCGTTAAAAATATATTAACGCGTTAAAAATTTTTGATTAATCACATGCGTTAACGCGCTAACGTTGACAGCCCTAGCCTGAATTCATTTTAATTCTCTCTTTCCATAAGATTATGGCTGTTGTTAGGGGGATAACAACCGATAACATTGTCCCAGGATGCTAATGTTCTCAATAGTATTGGGTCCCACCAATAAAATATATAGTGAATATTTTAGACACTAACGTATGCTTAAAATACAGAAATATAATTTTTTTTTTTACTGGTATTTTGTCTTGTGTGACTCTCAGTTGTTGGAAAAGAAAACAATGCTCTTGGTCTCTTGTAACCACCTACATCATTACTATAGCAACCCATGTAGATATACTAGTTATTGCCTACACTGTCTTAAAAACAGATTTGATTTCAACTGATGCAAAATGACCGTCAGTCCTAAAAATGGGAAAGCACAAATGGCAATTGTGTGGAGTGTGAACAAAGGCATAGACAGGTTCCCCACTCCAAGTTCACCCAGGGTGACTGCCACTATAATATGTGTACTAAAGTTGCTTTGGATAAAAAGCCAAATTGCTAACAGGTAAATCACAAGTGAATTATCTTGGGTCTCAAGGGGATATATTTCTCATGTCAAGTTGTAGATATCTAAATTTTGAGCTAATTGTGATTGTGTGCATGTTATCTACCTGAAAACAGATCATATTGTTTTTGAGGGCATAAACAATGGCAGTATCTACCGTAGACTCACTGTATGGCTCTACTATGAACCTGGTGCACTGCATGGTGGCGACTGTCCGGTCCCATCTCCGAGACTGATCTAAGCACTGTTCAAGGAATCCAAGGCAGCTATGTTATCACAGCGAACACCCATTCACCTTCATTTAAGGAGCTTAGCCACACTAAATGAGACCCTTGAGTGAGACTGTTCTTTCTCTCAGACAGAGTGGCACTTTGTATAGAGGGGGCAGTATTCCCATGGCGAAGGCAGGGAGCCACAGGCACCTACCCAGACTCAGGCTCTGCTTTGTGGGGAGACTTTTCTGGACAGGCTGGGGAAATTACTTTGATTGGCTGTGTCGGTTACTGTAGCCCTCTAAAGCTAAAAGACGTTTTTGTGGAGATTTTATTTAATTGTTCCTGCCGATCTCCTCTTATCTTTCCAACAATCCTTCAGCAAGACGGGAAAGAAGGGAGGGTAAACGGGGTGGTGGTGAAAACTTTCTCACGGTTTAAAAACTCACTGTGCTTCACAAACACACAAACAGGTACACAAATACACTACCACATCTTCTCACAAACACACACAGATCTCTGGTCACTTCCATGATGCACTGACATTATTTTTGTTCAGAGGTGTTGTCTTTTTTAAACAGTTGAGGATAATTGACACTTTTGATGAAAACAGACATATGCAGACGTCCCACCCTGCAAAAACTCATTCCTGGCAGATGGCACAATAAATTCCTGACCACGTGGCTGACCACTTCACCAAAAAAAAATCTTAAAGGATTAGTTCACTTCCAGAATAAAAATTCCCTAATTCAGTTGAAAATAAATTATAGTTTTTGAGGAAAACATTCCAGGATTTTTCTCCATATGGTTGACTTCAGTGGGAGCCGACAGGTTGAAGGTCTAAGCTGCAGTTTCAGTGTAGCTTCAAAGGATTCTACGTGATCCCAGTCGAGGAATAAGGGTCTTATCTAGCGAAATGACCTGACAATGATGTCAGATGATTTTGAAGTTGGAGGAGAAAATGATGGAGATGGAGTTGTTTGCCCTACCCTACCGTTTTGAATCGAAGTACACAGACAAAGAACTAACCACACATTACCTTTCCAATGTTATTATGTAGTGCGTGAAGTCGCAGACACGCATCGCAGAGGTAGTGCAAGATGAGCATTCGTGGTTAAAAAGTATATACTTTTTGTATATACTTTTTTTTTTGTATATAAAATGACAGATCCTTTAGCTAGATAAGACCCTTATTCCTTGGCTGGGATTGTGTAGAACCCTTTGAAGCTGCACTGAAACTGCAATTTGGACCTTCAGCCCATTGGCTTCCATTCAAGTCCACTAAATGGAGAAAAATCCTGGAATGTTTTACTCAAAAGCCTTAATTTCTTTTCTACTGAAGCAAGAAAGACATGAACATCTTGGATAACAAGGGGGTGAATAAATTGTCAGGAAATTTTTATTCTAGGAGTGAACTAATCCTTTAACAGCAGGTAGAAATAGGCTTTCTCTCACACTCTCTTGATTTCTGGGATGTTGTATATAATTTGTGGATGTCAGGGAGCTGATATCAATATGTGGGAGACTGCCGTACCTTTCCGGGAGTCTGCATATGTACACATACCATGTTTTGAAAGCATTTATCAAGTAGAAGTGTACTTTACCTGTGCTATCATAGATCATTATTTATGTTCTAAATCCTAGTTGACTTGTTAGTCTACATAAGCAGTTGACTTCTAAAGACCTGAAACCTCACTTTTGACTGAACTGGAATAATTGGAACAATTCACATAAGCCGCAAATCTGCATAAAGATTGCCAGATGTAAAAGTATGACCCAGAATTGATTCCAGTAGGATTAGCATATTGCCAAGATAACTGTAGGATGCTGTAAAAAGGACTTCTAAAACCCAGGAATGAGTTAGCATTTTTGAACTTCTGGTCAAGCTTTTTGTCGAGAGAGAACCAGAGTGATACTAACTTTCGGTTGGCCTACAAAATTACACCATCCATGGAACAATCTATGAAATACTCAAGCATAAATAATCTTTTTTTTTTTTCAATGTAATTTTTAAAATCCGTATTAGTTACAGTTACAAGTTATCTTGGAAGCAAAATGTTGCTGTCTACTGTCTGGAATAATGGCCTTTGTGTATAATTTTGCTGATTGTAAATACTTTCAAGGTAGGAATTTCACTTTAGAACAGAATTTTTGTATATTCTCTCTATTCTTGGTTTCTTGACAGTCTTTCTGTCTTAACTAAAATCCACTCCAACAGTTTCTTTTAACATAAATGGGTCACTGGGTGTAGTAGCGAAAAAAAGCATATACATGGCCTAAATTCAGATGGTTCTCTTTTTCTCATTGCTGTCGACTCTTTTCAGGTACCACACTTTGGTAGCACGCTATGGCCGCCTAGCCCCACTTGCTGAGGTGGATTTGCGCCCTCTCTGCCATGTCCAGGTAGAGGTGCGTATTGGGGACCAGACAGAGCCCCTAGAGCTCAGATTGGATCAGACAGTGGCAGACCTAAAGAAGCAGTTGAGGGCCATGGTCCAGCTACCTCCAAACAAGATACGTGTGTACTATATCGACCGGCAGCTTGGCTACGCACTAGAGCCTCAGGAGATGAAATATGGAGCACGAGCACTTCATTCCTACAGTATACGAGATGGAGATGAAATCTTTGTGGTGCCCAAGACACAGTGACTGAAAAGAGAGCAACAACTGAGCACTGTTTGGAAAAAATGCCATATGTTTAGGACAAAGAAAAACTGTCAGTCTGGTTTTCCAGCATCTTCAATCGTATTTAAAAATGGTCCCTAAAAAGAGACATTGGATCAGGATTAAAAACTTTTTAACTTCCACTGCTCTGTGGATGTATGTATAAAAAACAAAAAAATGTGTGGACTTTTCTTGTTTTGTGTGTGTGTGAGACTGCTTCTCAGGAATTACCCACAACCGCATACATGCCTTTACTCTAAAGAGTATTTTACCATTTAGTAAAGGTGCAGTATGGAATATTTGTCCCTCTAGTAGCTGAGGTGTAAAACTGCAAGTTACTCATGGAGGAACATTATTTTGGTAATTATGTGAGTTGAGCTTCAGCTCAGCTCTTCAGCATGGATAAATATAATGGTTTGAGGCATACCAGTGTACCCGTGTGCAATCATTTTATAAGAGCAAATGGCATTATCAATATCAAAACTCGCCCCCTCCTAAAAGAAAAAGAAATCTAAAAGGACAGATATCCATGTGTTTTCAATGTCTTTTGAGCAGGTAACTGTCTTCCCCTGTTGTGGAAGATGATTCCTTATATGGTTTCATTCATTGTATTTATTATGTTGCTCATTAGTTTTGGCCAGACGTCATGTAGCCACGCAAAGACAAATTATGTGAAAGTGACATTTCCTGTAAAATTGGAAAGTTCATAAATCATTATTTTCAATTTACCATTGTGAATCAGAGTAACATCTTCTGACATCTTGGCAAGGATGAAAAGATATCAAAATGACTGAATACTAGGTAAAATATGCAGATGCAGACTGTGAATGTTTGAGAAGGAGAGACAGGTCTTTTGGCTGCCTGTGCCCTTGACATAGCTTTAAGGCCATGAGATGGGTTGGTGGGATGGTGGTCTAGCAGGGGATGGGGGCATATAGAAAGTGAACTCTATACTCCAGCTGTAACACCAACCACTTCTTTTCTGATTGAATTACAACAGAGTCACCTACAATCCTGAAGCCCTCTAAAGTTTACACACTTTACATTCACAAATACAGCTCCCCCTATTATGACTTCAGTCTTCCCCTAGTCACGTCTCTAACTGGTGGAAAGCGTCTTTGGATTATCTAGGTGGCATACTCTCATTGATGTTTAAAACAGATCATGTGCTGTTGGATTATAAATCTGCATTTGATTATTATCATGCTTATGTCACAGAGAAGGAAATCCCAAGGGGACCAATAATAATGAAAATTAAGTTAATTTAATTTTTATTGAGTAGCTTTTTGTTGGCTTATTATTAAAAACAAATTGAAATGTGGAATACTGATAAATTGAATTTTGACTTTGACTTTTATTTTATTTTTTTTAAATCTTGACATATTACAGGTTTAAAGGAAGTTGAAGATATTTTTGTTGTCATTTGTTTAGCATGAAACATTAAGGGAAGCCATACACAAATAACCTAATTATGTCTATTTTATAGCTTGCAAATGACTGTCCGTGTATTCTTACCTGTTCTCTTCCCAAAGAGAACAGTTTGTTGAACTTAAACCATGCCCTTTCTCAATATAAAACTAAATGGGAAATATAAATGTGTTGCACAGATACATACTAATTTTAACATTCAGTCTTTGTGGACTTATTTTTTTAACCACACTCAGCACATACCAGTCTATGCGTTTAAGGAATTGGATTACCAGGGCTTGTCCTATTCATTCCCATACCATTTCCCTGCAGAATGGCTCTAATGTTGGAGTGACTGATATAGTATAGACTCCCTCTCTAGTTACCAAGCTGTCCCTATGCAACACTATCCCAGCGGAAGGTGTTAACAGGGAGCTCAGAATCCATTAGGGGTTCAAATTAGCTAAAGAGGTAGTGCTATTGATAGGAAGAAGAGTCTGCAAAGATATTGTTGTCAGATATTTAGACCGCTTTGTTTCAGTGTAACCGCATATGTCACACTGATGATCTGTTATTGTCTTATCACAGAGAAGTCCAGCTTCTGTTTGCACTCTAATCTGACTCTGTTATGCTTAAAAATTCCATAGCTGTTTCAGTTGTGCCTATTACTGGTAATTGAGCTTGTGTGTCATATTTTTGTCCAAATCCTATGATTATACCATATTGTTGGCACATTTATTTACTCACTCCCTGTGTAACTTTACTCTTCACTGATAATCGCAAAACCCCATAATGCCCCATTTGGATAATAATCCTGCACTATGCCAATGTCTCACTCGAACTGCATGTGTGCTTTTATTCTCATCTACAAACTGTAGTGTGTTCGCTTCCAGCATCCCCTTTATCCCATCTTTTAGCAGTGCCTGTGTCTCTACAAGTTTCTCATTGCTCATATTTTGTTCTTATTGTGTTCTGGTTGTGGTGATGACACTTGATCCTCTCTGTTCTGCTCCCAAAGGACATCTGGCCTCTAATGCCAAAATGTTAACAGAGCAGGTGCTGACATCTTTACTTATTGCTGGGTCTGTATAATGGTGTTTTTCAGAGTGTAAAGAGAGCCATTGGCTTGTGCCATGGATACTAATTCAGTGTTAATGATTATATGAACACTGACATGGAATATCATTGTAATAGTGTGTGATATGTGTTACGAGTAATGAATTTACCATTATGTGAAATTCTGTTGAATGCCATACTGAAAAATTTTACAAATAAATAGCAGCCAATGCTTTGCATGAAATTCTTTTAGTCTTGATGTCCCCCAAGCTGCCACCAAGGTAATGAAAGTTTCTCTTTTTAATGACATTGTTTTATTGTTAGTGGACATAACATTACATGGTTCATCTGACACAAACCATGTTTGACTGTATGTTAATGATGTTAACAGCAGAGGTCCCCCATGTTAGCTCCTCAATTTGTTTTAATCCAAAGTCCAGTTATTTTGGCCCAGCTCATGAACTTGCAAAACTTGAGTGGTACAGCATAACACATAACAACCTGCATGGTCTTTCTGATAAAGCTAACCTTGCAACTTGTTTACTTCACCAGGGTTACCTTTATCAGTTGCCTTTTCAGTTTTTTGCTGTGCTTTCTTCTAACTATTCCTCTTTTGTTGCCGTAGTTGTAGTATTGTTGTATTTTACCCAGCTCACACTAGGGACTAACCACTGCAGAGACCTCACCATGAGGCTAGACAAATGCTAGCATCCAACTGGAGCCTATCCAGCCAGATCACCGCAACAGTTTGGCTGATAAAAAAGCATCATGCCTAATTGGTTTCACCACATTCAGTGCTGGCCTATCCCTGTCACGCCTACAGGTGAAAGCTACACGTGCCAAACCTGGCATCACTATCACTTACCAAGGCTTAAAACTTCCATCTCCTTAGCGGCCTTACTACTGGGCAGCATAACCTCCCAGAGTGCAGCAGTAGACAGAGTTCACTGGTGGATCGGCAACACCGAGAGTGGTGCCAATCGGAGGGAAGCGGGACAAGGGGTTACCAGGGCATGAAAGCAGGGGTGGGCTACAAAGACAAGGTCACACTGGGAGCTGCTAAGGGATTTGGTGTGTTTTGGATAGATGGGGGTTTTAAGAAAGTTTTTTTATCACCTCACTCTGTAGCTAGAGTAAAAAGAACTGGCTGGGCAGCTGGTAGCCTGATCTACCCTGTGCATCACAGAGCAAGGAACGCTAAAGGAGGCTCATTGTGTGGCCAGGAGAGGGAGATGTTTTCTGAGTAGGTTTGAGTTACCTTAAGGGGGTTTGACATTGCCGAGGAAAGGAAATAATATGAGGGCAAGGCAACTGTTTGGCATTGGATGCATCAAGGGGGTTTGGATGAAAATTAAGGTATTGGATGACCCAGCCAGGGTCTAGTCCAGGGCCTTTTCTAGCTTCCAGGGTCAGGCCTGGTAGACCTACCAGCAAGCAACTACAGTGTTAGTGCGTCCAACTATGCTTGAGTCCTTTCCCACGGAAATGGTTCGATGACTCCAAAGGTCCTTGTTGTACCCGATGACATTATGGTAATTCGGTCAGCCTGATTTGGATCTGCCAGGTTTGGTTAGCAGGTGGTTGATGGGGCTGACAGTTTGAGATTACATTTTATCAGACACTTGACTCCAATACTCAGACAGTGGAGTTAATGCTTATCGCCAAGCTCATAGCCATCTCTTGTTGTTGGTGGGACTGAAACTGGTTGTAAAGATGTAGGATTATCTCAGCTTGGTTGACCTAATCCACAACCACAACATTTCTGTCAACATGATCAACATGAAAAAGAGTGAGGAACAAATATAAAAACAAGACATTGCATGATAAACCCTATTAGTAAGCTCATTACAACGGCAGAGGGAAACAATGGTGAGAAGATACGGATTGCTGTCTCCTCCTTGTCCTTACTCACTCTTTCTTTTTTCTGGTCTGGTCATTCCAGCACAAGATGATTCAACTGTCCAACAATCAGCCTGGGACCACATTGCACTCTTTGTCAAATTCTCTGTTCTTGTTGTGCACTAGTTTAGTTAAGAGTATGGGCTGCATTTGCACAACAAAGCAACAAGGTGTAAAGGAACCCTCCCCTGGGACCCCCACATTGGTCACAGGGAATCTGGGGTCTGCGTCTGTCCAGTCGGCTTTCACACATCCTGCCCTCCTCCAGTATCTAGTTACGTCCACTGTCCTCCTAGAAACAATGCTGTGTCTGACTCAGATCTCGCTCCCATCTCCTTCCCAGACCCTATCGCCGTGGATGCACCAATGATTTCCCTCCTTTTTGTTATCTCGCCACCGTATCTATGGAAATAAGCCCCATTTGGAGACTAACTCAGGGTTGAGTGAGTTGTTGCAAATGAGGCTATACTTAATTGGTGCAGGGAGCCCAGTAAGACAGGAGGGGGAGCACTGATTTACTCACACACGCACAGACTTAAGAGAGTCCAAGTTAATTCATGTTAATTCAGTAACCTAAGCTCTTCTTCCTTTTTTCAGTCAAATAAAGCAATGTTTTTCTGCTGTGTTTCCTTTTGTAAATAAATGCCCCTAGGGTGGACCGTAGAGCCCCTGAAGAGATGCCGTGGACTGTGCACTAGTTATGGAGAGGGCTGCTATCTAGGGAATTGGGGTTCAGTCCAAAGGCCTGACATTTTCTTCAGAAATCCTCTTTGTGCTTACAGCTCTAGTTTCAATATTTCCCTTTAGTTACTTACCAAACGCCACCCTTCACTGGTCCACAGCTCTACCCCCCTTCTCTTATCCACTCTCTCTTCACCATTCTGCTCTTGTTCTTCGTTTTTCCCTCTTTCGAAAGTCTCAACCCTTCTCTCCATCCCCACCCCTCTCTCTTTCCATCTCCTATCCTCTCCCTTCCCCAAAAACTGATCTCAGATTAGCTTTAACACTATCCCTGGTGCAAAAGGTAGCGCCTGCCTCTGATGCGTCTCCCTCCAGTAGAGCCATACAGGGAACCCACACACTCATTCCTCCTCTGTCCTCTCATTCTGGGATCACTTTCTCCATACATTTGCTCTTTGAAATCAAGCGTACCCTGAGGCACGGATTGGGCCGTGTTTGCCATTCTTGTCCTTGGCGGTTGTCCGGTGGAATTGGACCAGCACAGCGCTCTGTGTGAGTGGAGGATTTAGGAGGGTTTTTCTGGGCAGTCTCCCCCTCCCTTTTCTGCATCCAAGAGCAGAGCCCCTCCGCACTTGAGACTGCGTTGATGGTACCCACTTGGATGTGACTTAGAGGCTGATGCACAGGTGACGTGCTGAACTTCCGTCCTATGAAGGCAGGTGAGTGCTGAGTTCTTAGTTGTGGTCTCTGAACTGGAGCTCTTGTGTTTTGTTCTTGTTTTGTTTTGTTTTCTTATGACAAATTCACTGTCTTTCACTCCTTGTCACTTTCTCACAAGTGATGTTCAGGTGCTCTCTACCTCTTTTACACCTCCCTTCCCTCTCTTTGTTTTGGAAACGCACTTTGTGCGTGAAAATGTAAATGATAGTCTTTAACTTCCAGTCGGAAACTAAGTAATTTTGATAACATCTATCATTTGTATTAATGCCAGTCGTCAGACAGGCAGCTTGTTTGAGATCGGTTTCTGAGAGGTTAGCCAAATGAACTCTGCCAGTCTATGGTTCACTTGGGAATCCCATCAAATGTCAGTTTTGTCTGTGCTGTGGTTTCATGATGGAAGATGTTATACAGGACATTGTCCAAAACACATAGGCTTTCTTCAGGAGACTGGATTTCAGTTATGTTGGAAGGTGGATATTCTTTCTCATTTGGCAATATGAAGAAATGGTACACTTAAGACTATGATTTAAGGATCCATTCCTAATTCAAGCAGCTTGAATTAAGATTTACGGTTGTTTCCATGCCAATTTTAGAATGTTATAATTAATGGCATCCTGATATTGTTTGTATTGAAATGTAATGTCATATTTCCTGTTATTTCTAGAAAAAACCCTAGTAGTATTTTTTGTTTCTTGCTAATTTCTTGCATTTTTAATTAATTTAATTTAAGACTGATTTTTTTATTTAAGTAAGGAAACTTTCTTTGTTGTATGATAGTTTTATGCCAGGGCACAATGCTAAATTTAATTTGCTCACAACCTTTACTAGGCAAAGGCACAGATCAGCCGATTCCTTTTCTAGGATTTAAACATTGTATAAAATATGAAAAAATTAATTAGACTTACATTTGATAATTGTGCTATGATGACATTGTGAGCTTTGGTTTGTTTTGTTGAGTGAAATCTCTCAACATAATTCTGGATTTGTGATACTATGAAGAGTTTACATAATTAACAAAAGGCAAGGCAATGTAATTGTGTTTTTTTCCAAATACAACTAATTAATATAACATTATACATTTTCTTGCCATACACATGCCATATAAGTTAAATGCTATTTATTTAATAACACACTAGACCTTTTGGGTTTGCATTTGAGTATTAGGTAGTTTATGTTAAGACAAGATTTCTGTGGAGTCACCCTTAAGACTGAATTACACTGGATGAATCAGTTTAATCGAGTTTTGCTTGCTATTGCTTACTTTTATTACTGCACTTTCTAAAAGGCATTTGGTCCTCCTCATCAAAATATTGGTCAACCTAAAACATTTCCAATTGAAAGTTTTACCATCAGAATAATTTTATATCCTTATCATTTCCATCATCTGATATTTGAGAGGTTGTCCATTTATTTTGGCACACTAAGGCTAGATGAATCTAAAGGGAGTGAAACCCAAACTTCTGCCCCTCAGGGTTGCCGTAAAGACCCTGGCAACTCAAGCCCGTTAAATTAAACCCATTAGCTTCACTGTTCACAGCCTTTTCTCTGATGCCAACAAGTCATAACACATAAACACTTGGTAATGGACCCTTCAGACGATGGAGAGGAGCAAGGCAAGTTCTCCCAGCCGCAGGCTCATTGGCACTGTGGAGGCCTGGAACTGCATCACCATAGCCCACTCACACAGTAGTGCTGGAGAATGTGATCCCAACACATTGTTCCCCATCACATAATAGAACCTTTTCAGCCCAGGGCGAACAAGCCCACCATGGAGAGGGAGAAAGGGGCAGAATGCCCTCATGGGAGACCTGGGAGACTGCTCTTTAAACCAGGGAAGATTGGAGACAAATGTGTCTTGGCCTAGTTGTTTATTTCTTTAAATAGGTTTATTATTATGCTATTTTTTAAATATTGTAATGTTAATGTTTTTTTAAATCTTAAAATAACTTATGTTTGGAGAGCTGGTGGCACTACAACATCACTTATGTTTTGTGATGAATATTTCAATGTTTCTCAGGTGTTTAGGATGGTCAGAACAGGCACTTTAGTCTCTCTTCTCCAGCTTTTCAGCACCCTTGCTCCCAGAGGAGGTAAGTGATGTCCACTCTGTACTACCTATAAACTCTATCCTGCCTCCACAACACCTCACGAGAATTAGATGTAACAGTGATTAATGGACAAAAAGAGCCAAGGCACTGAATAAATAAGTAAAGATGTCAAAAAGAATTCAGTCTTTTGATGCAAGAACCCAAAACCAATTCCAAGTCTATAAATGACTTTATCAGTCTGAATAGTATTTTCAGATTTCAATAGGCATACAGCTTATGATGTACCACATCTATGTAATAGGACACATCACTGAATTTACATATTTTGAATCCTTTCTTCACAATCTGTCCAAACACCCTCACATGGCCAACTGATCTATGTTTTTAGCGTTTCTTTGTCAACATTTCCTTTTCTTCCACTTAGCATTTTCTCAGGATACCCTCTACCCCTTTGGACCAGCTCACAGGGATTTAGAAGCCCCTAAGATGGATGATGGCAGTTCTCCAGAGATTCCACTACTAATTCCGTTCATATTCTTCAATGTGCCCTATAGGTCCCTTTATGTAAGTGTCCAAAATATGGACGAGAACTGTGAGAAAAATCTGCAAAAATATCAATGCAACATCTTAGGTGTTAAATTCAGCAGTAAATTGTGTAACAGCACACCATCTTACATTTTCCAATAGGTCAACAACAATGGAGTGATCTCCTTCAACATTCAGGTGAGTCAATTCACTCCAGAGGCTTTTCCCCTCAGTGACAGCCGTTCCTTCATTGCTCCTTTATGGGCTGACGTGCATAATGGTATCCGTGGGGATGTGTACTACCGTGAGACAACAGACCCAGAGACCCTGGAGAGGGCCACTCAGGATGTCAAAAAGTATTTAAAGAATATGGTGTCCTTCACTGCCACCTGGGTCTTCATATCTACCTGGCATCAGGTCACCTTTTATGGAGGCAGCCAGACAACGCCGGTGAGCCACAAAGAGTTATATTTGCATGACCAATGTCAAAACTTTGCTAATGAGCAGCATGCACTGTGTAATCACCACAATAATCACCACCACCACCACCACAACAAAATCTTTTTTTTTATTTTCAGGTAAATACATTTCAGGCAGTTTTGATTTCCGATGGCCAAGCTTATTTTGCAATGTTTAACTATGGAGAGATCAGCTGGAGCACAGGCACGGCTAGTGGAGGAGACCCTCTTACGGGCCTGGGAGGAACCACAGCACAGGTAGGCTAATCTTGAGAATCTCATTTGTAATATAACAGTTGTTACAGAGGTTGCTGTAGTTGTTAGGGGTTCTGGTTCTTTGCATCAGATGAAATTTTTTCACCCTCTGAAAACATAATTGATCTCTTTATCATTCTCTGCTATGATTGCTCTCTCTAGGCAGGTTTTAATGGTGGAGATGTCAGCCATTTCTTCAACCTTCCCGGATCACGCTCGACTGAAGTGGTCAATATTGAACAGACCACTAATGTTAACGTGCCAGGGCGGTGGTTCTTCCGCATTGATGCTGACCAGATAGACCCAGCCAATGGCTGCAGCTACTCTGGTACAACAAAAACTATATATTTATAGTTTTATAATGTTTTCATGGTATTTGATACATTAAATTAATATTTTACTCCTATGTTAATTGTGTGCTCCTTGTTTATTTGGCACGTACACTTTTTATTCAACATGTTCCGCTCATGCCCTATCTTACGCTCTCTTCTTTTTCTGTGTCTCCGAAATCTTTTTTTTTTTTTCAGGGCGGTTTTACCGGCGTGGGGAGGTTTTCTGGTTATCAGACCAATGCACTCAGCGATGTAGGTGTCTTGATCTGGATAATGAGTTCATCTGCCAAGAAACTACATGTGGTCAGTTAGAAACCTGTGAACAGGTGGAGGGGGCTTACTACTGCCAGCCTACCCGTACCAGCACCTGTGTGGTGTTTGGAGACCCCCACTACCACACTTTCGATGGATTACTTTATCATTTCCAGGTGCAGTATAGGGTTAAAATCCTATTTCCATAAAATTGTCAGTAATAGTTAACTCTATAAAAATGGGTGAATAGGTTACTTTTTCTCCCCTGAATGTTGCATTGAAAGTACACTTGGCTCACTGATGCTTCTGGAAATAGTTAAGTATGAAATCAAAATCCAGAAATTTCCAGGATCATCATATTTCACACATTTATGAGTTTATAAGATATCCATTATCAGAGGTTATGCTAGATGCCAAAGTTTAGCCTATGCTTTGTATAGAACTGTAGGCTAAAACTATGTGATTTCCTTGATGTCCCATCCAGGGTACTTGCTCATACCTGTTGGCTCGTCCATGCTGGGAAATACCTGGTTTGCCCTTCTTCAGTGTGGAGGCCAAGAATGAGAACCGTGGTGTGACCACTGTGTCCTGGCTACGGGATGTGACAGTAGAGGTGTACAATCACCGTGTCACACTACCCAAAGGGACTCTGGGAACTGTGCAGGTCAGCTTTCTTCATGTTTCAGTCCTTTAAATTTGAAGCTGTTACTCTTACTAAACTGACCAACTGTGCAATCAGTATGAATAGCAGCCTAGTAGATTAAATTGTTCTTGCAGGACACAGACAATATAACCTTTCTCAATGTTTTTCACTTTGTGTTTCTGTTGTTACAGGTGGATGGCTTGATAAAGACTCTCCCTGTTCAACTTCAACTAGGCGCTGTCAAGGTATACCAGTCTGGCGTTGCTGTCGCTTTGGAAACAGACTTTGGTCTTTTGGTGACCTATGACGGATTGCACTACGCCTCCATCTCCCTCCCCAGCTCTTATTTCAACAACACTTGTGGTCTATGTGGTAACTACAACGATGACCCGGCCGATGACCCCGTGTTGCCAGATGGCTCTTTGGCAGAGAGTGTAGTGGAACTGGGTGGTAGCTGGCGAGCTGAGGACACAGATTTTCGTTGTACAGATGGCTGTGCCCAGAACTGTAGCATGTGTGAACCGGCAGCCGAAGCATTCTACTTTCGCTCAGACTACTGTGGGCTGATCAATAAGACTGATGGACCTTTCAGAGACTGCAGAGCTGTGGTAGATCCCACAGCATTTGTGTACAGCTGTGTTTATGATATGTGCAGCAATCGTGACAATATCACCACCCTGTGCCAGGCTATACAGGCATATGCACTTGCATGCCAGGCCTTGGGAGTCACTATACGACCCTGGAGATCACGCTCGTTCTGTGGTGAGTGATATCAGGTGTGACCTTAAGGTTAATTCTATTTCAATAAAGTCCTGTCATCGTAGAGACTTCTTTTAGGGGTTAAATCAAGTATACCTTATTAAATCATTTTCTCACTTTCTATCATAAATGCACTCTTTCTATGTTCCCTTTTCCACTGACCTTGCATTTTTCCATTTGCCATTGGCTATTAGTATTGAGATGCCCTGTGAACAGCCACTACCAAGTCTGCACGAGTGCATGTCCTGCCTCCTGCTCCGACCTGACATCTCACCTCTACTGTACCCATCCATGCACTGAGGGCTGCCAGTGTGATCAGGGCTATGTGCTGAGTGGCAGCCGCTGCGTCCGTCGCTCAGAGTGTGGATGTGAACGTGACGGTCTGTACTATGCCCTTAATGAGACCTTCTGGGCAGGGGAAGGGGGTGAGGTGGGTGAAGAATGCTCCCAGCGTTGTGTGTGTGGCCCAGCAGGTGAAATAACATGCTTCAATGACTCTTGTGGCGAAGGCGAGGTGTGTGTAGCAGAAGTTGGGTTGCTGGGATGTTACCCTCGTCGTGAAGCAGTATGTTCGCTGTCTCAGACTCAAATACTGGCTACGTTTGACGGGTCCACAATGCCGTTCCCTGATGAGAGCTCATTCTACCTGGTAAAGACTTTGGGACGCTTGCCTGCAAATGTTACATCAGTGGAGGTGAAGATTGGCAGGAAGCTGGTGAATAAGGGCCCTAAATGGCTACGGCCAGTGGTTGTTAGGGTGGGACATTTGGAAGCACAGATAGGTGGCTCGGATTTTGACTTGATAAAGGTTTGTGGTGACTTTCATATCCTCTAATCTGCAAAAAAAAAGTGTCAGTTCCCGTCTGTGGAAGATGAAAGATGTGAAGATACTTACTTGGGACACTTCACTATAGCAATATCATTACTTGTACAGTAGCTTTGATTGTTCCTCAATATATTTTCACATATTGTTCAGACCAAGTTATCTGATTGTATGACATGCTGAGGATGTTGTAACTCTCCTCTCCACCCAGGTCAACGGTGAACCAGCGATTCTTCCTTATGTCCATCCAGTGGAGCCTTTAATGATATACCGGTCCTCTGGTAATACCACGGTGATTGAGTGGAGTGGTTTAGTCCGTACCCGATACTCACGTCAGGGCCTGCTAAACATCACTCTCTCCACCCTCTTTTACAACACCACCTGTGGTCTTTGTGGTTTCTTCAACGGAGAACCAATTGATGACCTCCGTCTACCTAGTGGAAGGCAGGCCGATACACCCGAACAATTTATTGAAGGCTGGAAAGCCATTGCGGATGATCTGACATGCAATGGCGACTGTGAGGACTTGTATCGTATGTGTACAGATTTAAGGCTGTACCAGAGCCCGTGGCTGTGTGGAAACATCAATGACCCAGGAAACAGCTCGTTCCTGGTTTGCCACACAGCTGTTAATCCTTCTCCTTTCTTCAGGAACTGCCTCTACAACATGTGTGTGAGGGAAGGAAACCGTTCTGCCCTGTGTAACTCCCTCCAGGCATATGCTTCAGCTTGCCAGGATGCACAGATCAACTTGGGATCCTGGAGGAGTGCTACCAACTGCCGTAAGAGAGTTGGTTGTTTCTCTCTTTTTATCACTTTCAGCACCTTCTATCCCTTTCACAGTTTCCTTTTTCTTTCTTTCTTTAGCTCTTCCCTGCCCAGAAAACAGTCATTTCGATGAGTGTACATCTGCATGCCCTCTCACTTGCTCTAACTTGGACGATCCTGAGGAGCCATGCCCTCTACCTTGCTCAGAGGGCTGCCAGTGTGAAGAGGGATTTGCCCTCCGTGATGGAATCTGTGTGGCACGTAGCGACTGCGGCTGCTTCTACCTGGGTCGCCAGCTAACCACCAATGAGACATTCTGGACAGACTGGGAGTGCCAGGAGCGCTGCTACTGCAACGGCACAGACAACAGTGTCTACTGCACCTTCTCACCCTGTCACCCAGAGGAGTACTGCCAGGAGAATGAAGACCTGTTTTTCTGTCAGCCAAGGACAGAGGCCATGTGTGTTGTTGCTGGCTATGGACACTTTTTGCCATTTGGAGGTGTACCATTTGACCTCCAGAGCAGCTGTACGCTTCGTCTGGCCACTACTGAGTGTGGAGATGGAGACGAGGAAGGCTTTGGGGGACTAGACAGTGCAGAGACAGTTCTGGGAGGACTGCCCAGATTCCAGTTTTCAACTCGGAGTGAAGAGAGAGACACAGGCCAGGCTATATGGGTGCGGGGATTTGTTCTGGAGGTCTATGGATATGAAATTGAGGTGTCACGAAGTTTCAAACACACAGTCACGGTAAGATTGTCCTGAGCTATGTGTTGAGATTATGAATAATATGAATCTTATGCTTTTGTTCGCTTTGTTTTAAACAGGTCCATGTCCCAGAATTGTAATTGGCATAAAACTCAATAGCAGTTTGAGTGACACAAATAGCATGTCCATATTTGTGTGTACAGGTGTGATCCAGCACCCAAAGCTGATTTGGATCAGTACAAAATTCTACACCTGCACCTGAAACAGACAGCTACTGATACAATTTTTGTACATTTGCTTGAGTGGCAGACATTTTATAATCACAAGAATTCACCTGTAATTCTAGAACACCAACTTTTGAAGGTCAAACTCCTCATTTTTATGACACAATGTTATTTTAATCAACCAGACAGAAGAGCTAAACAAAGCAGTAATTTTTTTCAGGTGAGGGGTATTATATTTCAGGCAGCATCTGTTAGCACACTGGAGCAGATACAGAGGGAAAATTATAACTGAGTGACGTCTGGAATGAGTTCACAACACCACTGAAAGATCTGAGGAACTTAAGATCAAATAAAGATTGAGGGGAGAAGAAAACCAAGTTAGAAATGAGAGACAGAGGGAATCATTATAAAACTGGCTTTTGAACTCTGTTAGATAATACAGATAGACGATGAACAACAAATGGATCAAATTAGATTATATGAGAAGCAAAGCCAGAAGATGAGATTGAAAGTGATGTATTATGTACTAAACAGTTTTGATTGCTATTAATGAAACAACTGTCAATGTTTTACAGTATTTGTCTCTTTTAGGTGAATAAAGAGCGCCTGTATCTGCCTATAAAACTTGGTCCAGGGAAAGTTAACATCTACACCCTTGGTCTGCAGTTACTTGTGGAGACAGACTTTGGTCTGAAGGTGGAGTACAAATCAAAATACATATTGCAAACCACTTTTTCTTGCACAACACATACTGTACAACTTTACAACATTATCCACTATGGAAGCTAATGCACAGTTAATATCTCTACAGGTGGCTTTTGATTGGAATACTCTACTGCTTCTGACTCTTCCTCGCAGTCTCTTTAATGCCACCTGTGGGCTCTGCCAAGGAATGCCCATTACTGGTCCCGCACTAAGTGTCACAGAATGGGGCATGGCATGGGCAGAACGTGACACCTTCTGCCAAGTGGGTTGCGGGGACTCTTGTCCTCGCTGTGGATTGGCTGAGAGGGGCCTAGCTGCTGAGGTCCCCGCCCAAGTAACAGATGCTGTTGGTAACATTGACATGGATAATGGTAACCCAGGAACCCGTTTCCACCTTGCTGAAGGGTTGTATGTGTATGTCGAACCTGAGGCGGTGAGATTATGTGGACTTATAATAGACCGCGGAGGTGTGTTTGCACGCTGTCACAGCAAAGTGGCACCAGCATACTTCTACCAGAGCTGTCTGCAGGATACATGTGTAGATCAAGGTGCGAGAGAGACCATCTGTAATTGGCTACAGATTTATGCCAGTACCTGTCAGACACAAGGAGTGTCTGTCATTGGCTGGAGAAGTTCCACACCCTGTGGTGAGACATATTTATATTACATATTATGTTTATTTACTCATATGTCACAATATTGTTATGCATAAAAATTCATGGTGCTTTCTAAGGCAAGCATCACAACTATTATTTCTCATACTTGAGGTTAGGGTTTGTTCTACAGTAAATTGTGTGGATTATTAAGAGAGAGATGTGCTGTTAATTTTCTAAGTGATCAGAGAAAAACAGACTTACAATGAAGGAGGAACTGGACTCATGTCTAAAAACTAGAATATCATACTGATATGAGGGTGACCTCTTTTGACTTAGACCAGTAAACAGCCACTTAACCAGCCAAAATGCCCTAGCAATTTTGGGTAAGCACCATGCATATTTTCTACAGGAAATAAAAGATTTGAAATTTTAGAAAGATTTATGAGGCTGCTATGGAAAGTATTGTCATTTTCATGCATTTAGATGCAAATAATGATTGCACTTCTAGGGCTGGCATGAAAACACTATTATAAAACCTCTTAATGTTTGGTGTTATGCTGGCTAACCACAAACCATGGCTTAATTTACAAATGTTCTGTTTAGCCAACATAAAAACTACAAGACATTTTATCACAGTCAAAGCCCCGTGAATGCCACACATTCATATAAGCCCTGCATAGAGAAATACAATACATCCTCCCCTTCTGGAGAAGCTCACCCGTCCAATGAACTCTGTGTGTGCCCAGTGCTGTCGTGCCCCATGAACAGCCACTATTCTAGCTGTATGATGGTGTGCCAGCCGCAATGTGCCCCTGCACGTGGACAGAGAGACTGTAACCAGTACTGTGTTGAGGGGTGCCAGTGTGACCAAGGCTATGTGCTCAATGGCAAGAGCTGTATTCTCAGTCAGAACTGTGGATGCTACACGGATAGTAAATACTATGAGGTAAGACAGCATGTCACACAACTAGACAAAGCCAATACATCTAATAAAATAAACCAGTACAATAAACCTATCTTAAAAGCATGCAGTACCAAAATACAATACCATTTTTTTTATTAACTGCCACACTTTTCTCTGTATCTAATCAGTTTACCAAGAAAACTATTTTGAAAAGACCTGTTTTTGTGTATATTGTCTTGTTGCATTGGCATTATTTTTCATTTAAGCTAAAAAAAGTCACAAAATGTATTAATATATATTAAAAAATAATAAGACTTGATTCATTATTAAAGGTCCCATGACATGCTGTTTTTTGGATGCTTTTATATAGGCCTAAGTGGTCCCTAGTACTGTATCTGAAGTCTCGTTCCCGAAATTCAGCATTGGTGCAGAATTTCAGCCACTACGAGCCAGTCCCACAATGACCTTTCCTTAGGATGAGCCATTTCTGTGTCTGTAGCTTTACATGCTAATGATGAGGAGAGAGGCGGGGCAAGGTGGAGGGTGGGTGTGTGTCCTGCAGCTTGCAGCCACGGTACCATGCGCTAATGTTGACAGTGGATGTATCGCAATGGCTCGTAGACACGCAGTCCTTCAAGCTTTTCAGTTTGACCCAGAATCTGATCCAGATGGAGAAGCACCGGATGAAGAAGTTGCAACTCAGCGGCTACAGCAGGACGTCTCCGAATGGTTAGTTTAAAATATTGTGTCTGGATACGGTCAGTATTTCCCACACATAGACTTTTTTCCCCACACATAGACAGTATTTCCCACACGTAGGCGGACCGCAACAATATCCACCGCCCGCTGCCATCAGCTCACGCGTCTCACACACACGAGCGCGACTTTAGCACAATATTTAGTAACTTTCAGACCCTTTCTTTCCCATAACGGGTACATACTAACAAACCTAGCAACTTAAAAAAAAAAAAAAAACATATTCAGTCGGAAGATGTCTCCAGTACTGCCCCGCGAGCGCGAGGTCTCTCTCCCGGCGCAGTGTCGCCTCTCTCGGCGTCTGTTCTGAGCAGCGAGCGGCAGAGAAGCAACGCTTTCAGTTTGCCTTAAAGCAGCAGACTCATCAATAAATCATTTGCAAAACAGCGTTTACAAGCACTTGTCGCTTACTGACTGTTTGGACTTTTAAATATGAACATAATTTGTCTGTTAATATGCGCAGTTTATTACTCAGACGCAAAACAGTGCTTCGCTCGTTTGCAAGCCAGGATGTCTCTCGAGGAAAAAATAATAATTGCGCTCTCCTCGCACGGTCGTAGCTCATTTTCTCATGGGCGGGCAAAGCAGAGAAAGGGGAGGTAACCTTTCCCCGTATGACGACATAAGGGGAAGATTCCAGATCGGGCCATCTGAGCTTTCATTTTCTCAAAGGCAAAGCAGGATACCCAGGGCTTCGGGGAACTCATATTAATGTTAAACCTCATAAAGTGAAATTTTCATGCCATGGGACCTTTAAGCGTTTGTGCTCCATAAAAGGACACCTTGGAAGCCAAAAATGAACATGCTTTTGTATGGGTAAATGTTTTCACTCTATTTTCTCTGTCTCTAAGCCTAAGCAGTTATTCTGGAACAGTGACTGCACTAAACGCTGTCAGTGTATTGGACGGAATCTGATTCAGTGTGACCCACGGAGATGTAAAACAGAGGAGGAATGCGTTCTACGTCATGGTGTGCGAGGATGCTTTGCCCGACGTAATCAACACTGTGTTGCATCAGGCGGTGGCGTCTTCCGTACTTTTGATGGTGCCTCTCTTCGTTTACCTGCCTCATGCTCCTTTGTTCTTTCAACAATCTGTCATAAGCTGCCCGAGTTGTCTTTTCAACTCATTGCCAATTTTGACAAGTGGAGTACACCCAACCTAACCACCATCTCCCATGCTTACCTCTACATAAACGAGGAGAACATTCTCATCTCCGGAAACACAGTTAAGGTAGGAACACTGAAATTGAACTGCAAATGACGAATGGGACAGGACATCACTCAGGTGAAGTGGTCTAGAATTTCCTAAGAGAATTTAAAGGAGAAAACTGGTCTTTGAGAATTAAAATTTCTCAACTCTGGCCCTTGAAGTCCACTCTCCCGGAGAGTTGAGCTCCAACCCTAATCAAACACACCTGAACAAGCTAATAAAGGTCTTCATGATTACTAAAATGTTATAAGCAGTTGAGCTTGATCGAGGTTGATGCTACAATCTACAGCAGGGCTGGACAACTTGGAGGGCCACTGTCCTGCCGAGTTTACCTCCAACCCTAATCAAAGACACCTGTCTGTAGCTTTCTAGGGATCTTGAAGACATTAACTTGTTCAGGTGTGTTTGATTGGGGTTGGAACTAAACTCTGCAGGACAGCTGCCCTCCAGGACCGAAGTTGCCCAGCCCTGCGAGCTTGGAGCTAGCATTAGAGGATGGATTTAGACATTTCTTTTATGTTGACTATGAAATTATTATATAATGATTAAGACATTAAATGTCTCCTAGCTAAATGCTAAGTGTTTTCCTCTTTCACCTCAGGTCAATGGTACGCCCGTGTCCGTACCTTTTGTCACAGGTCTTATGACACGAGTATCCACATCAGAGGGATTCCTGGTGATCGACACTCCCCAGGACATCCAGGTGCGTTATAACCGATTCAACACCCTCAGCATTACAATGGGCCCACGGCTGCAGAACAAGGTGTGTGGACTGTGTGGGAACTTCAATGGGGACCCCACTGATGATTACATCACCTCTCGTGGAAAACCTGCCGTCAGTGCACTGGAGCTCGCTCAGAGCTGGAAAACCAACGGCATGCAGAACAGGTTTATATTTTATCACTCATCTCGTTAGTTTCACCCTGTCATCTTTTCGTTGCCACTCATTTTCTATCCTCCATTGCCTTACTCTTGCCTGTAGTTGTGATGAGATGCAGTATGTGGCCCTGGCTCAGTCCTGTGATAATACAGCAGTAGCAGAGCTCCAGGGAGAAGACAACTGTCTGAAGCTCACAGATTTGAAAGGTTTCTTCCAGCCCTGCCACGGCCTGCTGGACCCTCACCCTTTCTACCAGGCTTGTTACATGGACGGCTGCTACAACCACCGTAAGGCCCAGGTGTGCGGCTCCATGGCAGCCTACGCTGAGGCCTGTCGCTCTTTCGGCACACTTACCACCAAGTGGATCACCCAGGAGAACTGCTGTAAGAGGACGCTGCCACCTACTGGATAAGATGGAGAAGTGTAGAATGCGAAAGGCAGCTCAGCTCAATTGTCATTTTTAGAACATAATTTTATATGTATCTGGAAAATAAATGTATATTTATTTTATTGTTTTTATCATTATTATTTATTTTATTATGGTTTGTTCATGTTTCCAAGACTAGGCTATAAGTCATTTTCACAATTTTGACAAAACTGAGATATTTTATTAGAAACTTTCTGTGCTAACTTTGTAACTGGACCTGTCTTTAGCAGAATGGATCTATGACCCCTGTGCAGGAGAGATTTGCTCGAACAACACATGTGAGCAGGAAAATGGAGGGGATCTGTGTGGCTGCCCTGAGCTACCCAGCACTGAAATTAGTGAGTAAAAGAAATCCTTGTGGCAGAAATCCTTTGTAGGGTCTCTTTGAAGTTCTTATTATCATTCATTATAAAACCCATTCAGATTATCCTGTACTAGTTCCTTTTATGTTATAGTGGCAGGCTAACTGCTAAATTAAAAGATATTGTAAACTGGGATGAAATATTGAGAAAAAACCTTATATCTTGTACCTTTTGGCGTAGGTGAGGATGACATCATCCAGGCAGAGGTGACCTGTAAACACGCTCAGATGGAGGTTTCTATCTCTAAGTGCCGTCTGTTCCAGCTGGGCTTTGAGAGGGAAGACGTACGGATTAACGACCAGCACTGTGCTGGTATCGAGGGAGAGGATTTCATCTCCTTCCGTATCAATAATACCAAGGGACATTGTGGCTCTATTGTACAGGTGAACAAATCCTTCCTTTCCCTCATTATAAGATCAGACTGTCTCAGTTTAGACAGTATGAGCTCAGCTTTTTGAGAGAGTGGAAAGTACTGGTTTTTGGTAAAGAAAATGTACTGTTCCATCCACATTCATTTCCATTCGAGCAAATACAGGGCAAAGAAGTTTAGGTTGGGTGCACATCTGTTCAGTGCAAAGACATTTTAGCAATAGCTTAGACCAGCTCGTACCAGCTTAAGCAGGTTTACCTAATATGTATTTGTTTCACTATTGTCGGTGCCTCACAACCTAGTCATCCTCTAACATCCTTAAAAGTTTTTTGCCATTACACATTCATAGTGTACGTTTTTTAAGGAGAATAATTTTACCTTCTGAGAAACCTCCGCCGAAATCTGAGGCATTTTCTTGCAGATCCCATTGCCTTGTGATGAGTTCAATGAAGAGCCTTCTAATATGGCGGATGGAACGGATGAAAATAATATTAAGATTTTAATTTTTTGAGTATAAAAGGAAATGGTTCCATATGATTGCAATGCATTAGTTAACAGTGTGCTGCGGTTATGCTTATTTGAGCATTAAATCATCTGTTTGAACAGTTTTTATTAATGTGTGATCATGTGAAGAGTGCTGTTTGTGTCGTGTGCAAACGACCGCATATGAAGTGCGTCCCATAAACCATTTTAAAAGCAAGAGTGCTTGCTTTTGCGTGAAAGTGCTGTATAGTCAGCAAGTTGGAGTTAAGCTCTGTTTTTAATCATTAAACCATCCACAATTCAAAATTAGCTTAAGTTAGTGTTATGCATTGATAAATACATCTATTCCCAATTTTAAGAACAAAATAGTCTCATTGGTGCTCACTGGTCTGCTGTATAAGATTATTAAATGTTTCCTAATTTAGTTTTAAATTACTCAGATTGGTACACAATAAATGTTGAAATTGCTTTCCAAGTATGTTTTCAAGAAAGATCTTATGCAACTCTTTTATGAAACTCTTTTTGCTTTTTGTAATTAAATTTTCATTGTATGCATACTTGATATGCTGTCTGCTTGGCTGAATATGTTATTCTCTGTGGAAAGGTAATTAAATGTACAGTAACTTTATGTGTGTTTGTGTGTGTGTATTTGGGAGTCCAGTCAAATGGAACACACATTATGTACAAGAACACGGTGTGGATTGAGAGTGTGAACAACACAGGGAATGTAGTGACACGTGATAAGACCATCAACGTGGAGTTTTCTTGTGCTTATGAGCTGGACATCAAGATCTCGCTGGAGACAGTATTGAAGCCAATGCTCAGGTCAGCTACCACAGTATTACACTGATAACATTATGGTATTCTTTGAAGTACCATATAAATAAGCATAATATTCCATGGTTTTATATATATATATATATATATATATATATATATACCTTACCCTGATATTTTTTTTTATCTCTGTCAACATCCACATTTATTATAATAAATAACAAACAGCAGATATCATAATCTCATATTACATACACATTGCACAGTTGGATGCACTAGATATGCAACAAGTGATAAAGATAATAACCTCTCTTTTTTCTGCTGTCCACAGTGTAATAAACCTCACACTGCCGACCCAAGAGGGTAACTTCATCACAAAAATGGCCTTGTATAAGAACGCCTCGTACCGGCATCCGTACCGCGAGGGAGAAGTGGTGCTAAGCACCAGGGACATTCTGTTTGTGGGGGTGTTTGTGGAAGGAGCAGATGATAAACAGCTTATTCTCATTGTTAACATGTGCTGGGCTACACCATCTCGTTACAGCAGTGATCGCCTTCGTTACATTATCATAGAGAGAGGGTAAGAAAATAGCGTATAAAAAACAACTATTTCAGTCCATATTTAATATAACCTATTACAAATACTGTTCAGAAGAGGAGTACACATCCATATACATACCAATGAGTTTACAGCTCTCACATAGCATAAATTGTCATTTCAGGTGTCCTAACATCAAGGATAACACGATAGGCATGGCTGAGAATGGCGTGTCCCTCACCTGCCGCTTCCACGTCACTGTCTTTAAGTTCATTGGTGATTACGATGAGGTGCATTTGCACTGTGATGTCTCTCTGTGTGACTCAGAGACCAACGCTTGCAAAGTGGTGAGAGCTTGTACACACACACACACACGCATCGAAAAACACCTTTTTATTTTATTTTTAGTCGTTTTGCCATTTAGAACAATAGTGACAGGGGGTTGGTTCATAATGTGCCACTAAAACATGGCTTGAAATGAGAAATACAAACATGATTTAGTGTAGATATGGTTCACTTGTTCATCTCTCCATCAGCCATCTTGGAGAACTGCTTCTTTTGGATTTGTAATGACCTTTTGCTTTTACAGAATTGCCCTCATAACAAACGAAGTTATACAGATTACAGTCAGCATAAAGAACAGATCCTGTCAGTGGGACCAATCAGAAGAAGAGGTACAGAATATATTTTAGATTTGTGCATGTCCTGAGAGAGAGAGAGAGAGAGAGAGAGAGAATGAGTGTGTGTGTGTGTGTGTGTGTGAGGAATGTGTGTGTAGTTTAATAGTGGAAGCAATAGAATGTGGGTGTATAATTGGGTGTTTTGTGTATGTGCATATTAGCAAAGTGATTATAGCTATAACAGTGTGTGTGTGTGTGTATGTGTGTTTTAGATTCAGACTGGTGTGAAGAGGATAATGGTGGCTGTGAGCAGATCTGCACTAGTCAAGTAACAGGCGCTGTATGCAGCTGTGTAACAGGAATGCTGCAAAGAGATGGGAAGAGCTGCCGAGGTAAAATACAAATACACACACACGTGCTGTTTTAACATTTTTAAATAGGCCGACATTGCCGAAAGTGATGTGCTACAAACAGTAAAACATCCCAGTGCTGTAATACTAATTATTAGCACTATAGGAACACAGCACCACTGCATGTGTGACATTGCTTTTATGCAACAGTTTTAAAAAAGCATTAACTTAATTAAACCTACATTTTAGACACAATATCCCCAGTTACTTTTTGTATTTGTGGTCCACTAAAGAAATAGTTTCTAACAAATCACAGCAATGTAGTGCTTATGTATTTTTGTGAGCCAACCTGAAAGTTAGTATCACACTGGTTCTGTTAACAAAAACCCAATGAGATTTTTCCATTGGCTTTTAGATTATTTTAAAAAAGCAGCTCTGTGAAGCCAATTTGAAGCCTAAATATAATCTCCAAAAGTTTAAAGCTGAAGAGGCTTTAAACAAACCACACGGTAACATGACTTCAATGTCACCCTCACTAATCTTCCGACAACTTATTCAGTCTTTATTTAATACACATTTTTCCCTGACAGTCTGAGTTCGAATAGTTTGCAAGTATGTGAGTATAAACACAACAAGGCTGTAAAAGCGAACTAGTGAGTAGATGAGTTTACCTGTTCTGTGTGATGCCATTGCCAATGTCCCTGTGTAGTCCCATTTAGCAACTGCAAGAAAAAGCTTTTAAAAATCAAACTGGGAATTATTATTTTGCAGATTTAAAACCCAATGAATTTGGGACAATGAACCCAGAAGTGCTAAAATGCTAAATCTTTTCCAGGTTTTGGCCTTTAAAAATACATCTTCCCTGCAGCGCTTTATTAATCAAGGGTATCTGACTCTGGCCCACAGTACTACGAGTTACATCAACAACAATAAGTTACACCCACCACAAAAAAACAGCCAGCTAGGGAATGTCATCAGAGCCCCTCCCCCAGGAATCACTGGCTATATCTGAAATACCCTGTTACCTACATTAGTTCCACTAAATGAGTCGATGAAAACAAGTTAGCAAATTTGGACAATGACTGCACCAGAAATTCTGCAGATGCCATCTTCTGGTGAGACACAGGAATCCATTCAAGCAGCTAGCCATTCATTCTACATTGGCGCTTATTATTGAGGTGTGCTGCGGAATTTAGTGAATGGATTTGATCATGTCCACTATGGTTTCGGGCACCACTACAAATGGCTGTTCCTTCAAATAGTGCACTATATAAGACGATTTCAGACACAACCATTGATTTTGTCAATAGTACTGCTCTTCTCCAACTTTACTTTCCTTGGATTTATTCTATATATTTTAAGATTTGAAAGCAATAAAATTCTGCCTAAAAAAACATTTCACATATAAAAACTAAAATTATTGTACTTGAAAATATGTAACGTGCAGTAGTAGATGTAACTTGTAGATCCACTCAGAACCAACTTTTGTATGTTTATTCATGTTTCTTTACAAGAGGTTTGTCACTTTACTGCTGTATGTCCATTTATAAATTTGTTTTGACATTTTCCATTTATAATAAATGTCAGTGTTGTCATCAGACACTCTTGTACATTACACTCACACAAATATATGCTCTGCATATGAAATGTCAGCAGCAGCATCCCTGTTGACATCCTGTTTCTATGAAATATGAAACAAAGTGAAGCTTGTGCATTCTTCATGGCTTCACTCAAACTGTAAACTCCTTGACCCTCTGTTCTCATGAATCTCTCCTCTCATTTTCTCTTTCTTAACAGTGGCCAGTATGAGTACTGACCTTCAACCCCTGCTTCTTCTGGCAGCTGTTGTTGTAAGCGTCAACATCTTACTGCAAACACACACCTCAGTTTTTTTCTCTTAACACCCACCAAGCAAGGTCAAGGGAGACAGAGGCGTATACAGACAAAAGGGAGGAGAAAAGAAAAGCAAAAAGGAGCCAGTGAGGGGATGTGCATGTGATGCATCAGCAGTCCTGCAGTGAGGACCACCTCTGAGCAGTTCCCTTCATCGAAGTGAAAACTGTGATCAAATGCAACCAAGTGATCCTTCACCAGCTGGATATCTCAGACATAAACAACGTGCCTCGGTCCAATATAATAACCTGACACCCTTCAGACCCTGAAAAATCCCAAATCTTTTCTTTGGCACAACATCTAAATACCAGAAACCAAAAAAAAAAAAAAAAAAATGCAAACTGTCACTTTGAAACGTAGTAATAGAAAGGCAACTACTGAATATTTCACAGCCACTAATTACAGATTAGCAAGCGTTACTTATTAGAAGATGAATTTTCCTGAAAATTCACTGAAATGTGAAAGCACGTGTTGCAAGAATGGATGATAATTCTCAACACCAGTTATGTTGTTGTAATGTTTTTGATTTAGTTGATTTGATGAAATGCATACCCTCTACTGCTCTAATTCTCAATATGCCATTTTGTTTCTTATTTAAACCCCTTTTTTGCCATACTAAAGTATTGCTGAGATCAAAATGCCAATCAGCATTTGTATTGCTTTGTATTCCTGCGAATACAAATGAGTGAATAGTGTTTGGTACCAACACAAAATGTTCTTGAGTAGCCAACTTTTCAAGCATCACTTATTTAAGCTGTATATAGTAGGCCATGTTTGATGGATGTGATCACTTTTGCCCTGTTCTATAAATACTCAATGTACTGTATGAATCACTCACATAAAGTGAATCATTAAGAGTCATCAACTCCATTTGCAATTTAATCTGGCAATACCACTCATACTTCATGATGATGATGATATTAATGGAAGATACAATGACTGTTTCTAATCACTTTGCTAGTGACACCACACAACTGAAATATACTGCATTTCCTGTAGGTTTGGGACTGCCTTAAACCATTGGTAACATATGTAGTCAGCTGATTGGTGACCAAACCCTTCATGTCCATACTTACTGTAACAATGTTTCTTATTCTAGGGGTTGTCTGTTTTGTTTTTAATCTGATATGATTTATTTGAGAATAAAGTGAGCAATTCACATTGATTCTGCTTCTATTCATAGTGCATTAGTCATGGCTTCTGCAGCCAGCCAAAGCTAGAGAACGGGCGCGCGCACGCGAGAGAACGAATGATCCGCGTTGCTATGGCGACCGCTTGGGAGGCGGTTCCTTAAATCCTGACTTGAGAAAAGCGCAAATATCCGAGCAGGACTCTGTGCTGGTATGCTGCCACTCCAACCAACTGATCGAGTGCGTAATGCTGAGCCAGTGCCGTACGATTTTCTGCTGCATCTTGAAGTAGCGGGTGGGATTTAGGAAAATTCAGGAATATTTTGCTGGTCACTCGGGAGGATGAACTGGAATTCCGCTGGTAAGCATCTTAAGGGTAATGGGGGAGGCTCTTGCGCAGGATTAAACATGTGACATAACTTATCCTCATCAGCTAAGCTTCTATTACCAACCCTGTATTCCCGATTATAGCATACATGCAATTTAATGAGACCACCAGCCGTTTTCAATGGCAGTTTTCCACAGTCAGCGTTAATGAGTGGGCAGTGAATGCAGTGTTTATAGTAACTGCTGTATCCTACAGTAACAGTCACTGTCTGACTCACGCTCAAATTGCGTCCGCTGCTTTAATAGGTAGCAGTGCATTACTTAATTACTCTTACTCAGACCTTAGCCAGCCCTCTCTTCGTCATTATCATCATAGTCGTCGTCATCATCATCATATTCTACTTCAGCTTCATTTTTAGCCTCATCTTCATTGTCATTATTATCATCTTCATTAAACAGCATCATGTTCTTTTTTCATAATTTTCTCCTTCATCATTATTTTAATTGTCTTCATCATTTTCTTTCAATTCCACGTAAAAAACAAAACAAGAAAGCAATGCTCATTTTTTTAGACACCATGGTACTTCTATTTTTATTTATTTTTTACCTTGTATTTTATGGTATTTATCCAGTACCAAAGTATCAATCTGATATCATCATTACCATCTGATACTATCTTTTTTTAGCTCATAGACTATGAAACTCATTCTGTTTGTTTTTCCAGTTTTTAAAGTAGCCTATTATTATATTTATAATTATGAAACTCTACAGTCATTTTTCATATTATGGAAGATTAGAGTTAACCAACATGCTATAGGTCTGCATTTGATTGTACAATTTATTGTATGTTGCTGCTTTTATTTCATACTTCAGCTGTTAAAGTAATGTCATTTTGCTTTACAAACTTTTCAGACATAAAAACATAAAATAAATGTATTTCAAACCATTATCCACCTGGCCACGTTTTTCTTTGCAGCAGATGTAACAAATAGTAGTATGTGTAACTGCGTGATGTAGACCCTTCTCAAATTTTTGCTTGTGAAACAATTTTTATTTTTAAGTTTATTTATAGGAAGTGCCTTTGTTTATGGTTTAGTTAAGTTCTCACAGAGAAGTCGTGACTTCAGCCATTTCTTGAAGGCTGTGGTGGTCTTTGAAAGGTCCTCTTCTTCTTCTGCATTTCTCTTTTTGTCCAACAAAACTCAAAAATTATAATACTTTTCAATTATAACACTCATCATCAACATTTTGAGTGTCCGTGTAAATTGCCTGCTAGTAATTCTAGTTGACTGTTGTCGTACTTCCACACAACTGATACTGTAAAATGAGACAAGTCACGTTTGTTACGTTGTCTTTGTGTTTGCATGAGCAAGAGTTCCATATGTTATATCCTAATACAGATTATTTGCTTCTTCAGCTTTGTTTCTAGCAGACTGTATTTGTTTTTTGTGACAGTTTGGCTCTCTCCACCTTGGGGCTGATTTCTCTTCAAATCTTGATCATGTCTCCAGTCTACTCACCCCCCAAGTACACCACTGGCTCCACCCTGTTAAGTCCGTACAGTCCCTATGACCCCTGTGATCCCACCCTGGGATATATTGTCCGAGGTCAACCTCAGCTTTCCAGGTATGCTCCTTCCACCTCCCGCTACCTGAACCCCAGCCCTTGCCTCGCCCGAGGTGTCCTGTTCTTTCCCCAGGAGCCTGAACGTGGGCGAGCTGCACCCTATTCAGAGCCCCACGTCGGCCGCCGCAGCGAAAGCTACAGTAGGATGCAGGTCAAAGGTCAGATTTCCCGAATTAATGGGCCGAGGGGCCGTTCACCGCCAAGGACCGGATATAGCTGCACGTCACCCCTGTCAAGGCAGCGCAGGTCAGTCAGTCAGTCAGACCTGATGCGGGAGCTGGCCACACTGGAGATCTGTGACCAAGGAGCAGTGGAGAGAGGAGTGTACACAGTCAAAGAGAGCACGATCAGGGGACGAGCAGATTACTCAGGGCCTCTCTACTGGAGCTCAGAGGTGAGTTTGATAATAGAGGTATTTAGAGGTACTTTGACAATAAATGTGTTTAAAAAGAATTCTGAGAATCAGAATCGATCTGTATTCTTTAAGATGAGCCAAATGATTTTTTTCTGCTTCTGTGGCCATGAGACTGTTTGGAACTATTGTCAAAATGATAATATAAAAGTCTTTGACCCAAAAAAAGGTCTTTGACAAAAATTGAGCCAATTTTTGAATGATTTAAATACTGGAATGTCAAGCTTATCATTTTATAAAAGCATTTACATGAACTCTTTCAGTAAAACGAATGCATTATTTGAACTGCAGAGCTGTTTTACACTTTACAGTCATTTATACAGAACTTTATACAGATAAGGTTAGTAAGCCATTTCTTACAGTAAAATCATGTTTTTATGATTTTTATCATGCATGTTCTGTGGCTATACTATTGAAACTAGTGAATGCTTTAAAATTTATGGATTGTCCCCAATTGATTCCATTGTAACTGCCTTACCGTAACCTATATTTGTGACCCTGGACCACAAAACCAGTCTTAAGTCGCTGGGGTATATTTGTAGCAATAGCCAAAAATACATTGTATGGGTCAAAATTATCCATTTTTCTTTTATGTCAAAAATAATTAGGATATTAAATAAAGATCATGTTCCATGAAGATACTTTGTACATTTCCTACTGTAAATATATCAAAACTTAATTTTTGTTTAATAATATGCATTGCTAAGAACTTAATTTAGACAACTTTAAAGGTGATTTTTTTTCAGTATTTAGATTTTTTTTTTACCCTCAGATTCCAGATTTTCAAATAGTTGTATCTCGGCCAAATATTGCATATCCTAACAAACCATACATCAATGGGAAGCTTATTTATTCAGCTTTCAGATGATGTAGAAATCTCAATTTCGAAAAATTTACCCTTATGACTGGTTTTGTGGTCCAGGGTCACATTTATACTTTTTTACAAAAAGAAAATGAGAGATTTAATTTTTTTGGTTATCAGCATTATGATTAATCTTAACTTGTATTGATATTCCTTTAATCATTTTATCAGCCAGCATATTATTATCTTTAATATTCATATTATTATTTTTTATAATTATTCACAGTAATGTAATAATGACTCGAATAAAGTCGTTTGTTCTGACAAAGTAAGGCACAGGCACATTACTGAAACGACTATTAGCCCTGTAATACTCAGATTTACTCACTAGAGAGCGCTACGTTCCTCTTTTAATTAAAGCTGCTGTATTTAGAGGGCCACAGATCTCTGATAAGAGGTTAAGATGAGAAGTATGGTACAGAAATATCATCCAAAAAAACAACAACAAAGAATCTATGCCTGCATTATAGTACATAGATTTGAAAGGACCAATTAAAAGTATATAGATTCTATCATAAAGTATACTGACTTTTCTAAGATACTGATGTGATTAGATTAGAGTATACACAAAGGTGTATAGGTGTAAATGACTTTAAATATCTCACAAATATTAAAATTGTTATACATAAGTATTGGCCAGTATTGAAGTTTTAGTCTGGACTTGTCAGGACCGTACAACAAGCGCATGCAATAACTGATCGTTGATTGGGTATCACAAAATCTGACCTTCCATAAACATCTTCAGATTACAACTGTTTTGTGCAGTTGGTTTAGATCCATAGGCGTAAATCCCTAAAAATATAATTACAAGCGACTCTGCGTATTGAAAATAATATAATGGACATATACTTAAAATAATTGTGTAAGTAGTAAAACAAAATAAATGCAAAAAAGCATTTTAAGTTCAGAAATATTTTGATTCCCCCCTTCCTTGCCTCACAGTGGTTTGGTCCACTGCCTGCTTTCCTTCTTTACCATACACACACACACACACACACACACACACACACACACGAGTCTGGTGGGAGAGAGTAAAGTTCTTCAGTAGTTATTTGTAAGTAGTGCTGACGATTATATGACGATTTTATTAATCGCAAAGTTTTTGTTTACATAATATATGTATGTGTACTATGTATATCTATTATGTATATATAAATACATACACATACAGTAAATATTTAGAAAATATTGACGTATTTAAATTAGTCATGACAAAAAAATGATGTTATCCGATGTATTTTCTATGAGCGATTATAAGGTTACCAAACTTAGCTTGTTTAATACCGTAACTAACACGGCGATAAGCCTGTGTGAACTGATATTAGGCTAATATTGTAGATCTACCGATGTGTTGGGTTTTGCTCAGTATGATGTTAATTGACAGATCAGTGGGCTTAATTTGGTTGAATATCTAAAGAGACATACTCGGTCCCCAGTGTTGGGTGTAACGCGTTACTAAGTAACGCGTTTCTGTAATTAAATTACTTATCCACTGAAAAAGTAAAGTAAGGGATTACTGTTCATTTTTAGGTAATTTAATTACAGTTACTTATAAAGTACTTGCGTTACATACAGTAAATAATTTCAACAGTTCTAAAAGCAATATTGAATTTGAAATCTAAATTTACCGTCTAAAGATATTGAATGCAGCGGCTTTAACCCTCCGCGTGCGGGTGCGTTCACTTTCAGATTTTCCTGATTCACAGAGAAACCTTAAATACTCAAATCAGGGCCGGCACCAAGAGGGGGCATACGCGGGCAGAGTTACGGTGCCCCCCACTTTCCATCCTCTCCCCTTCTTGCTGAACGTGATCGTTTCGAAAGCGAAAGTGAAACCGGTAAAACAGCGCACATAAGAAAGCGATTGCACGCTTTAGCGAGCGTCAGAAACTGCACGCAATCACAGATTGCACGCTTCCCATCCCACCCCGAACCCCCCCCAGCCACCACCACCACCCGCCACACACACACACACACAAAACGTGATTTGTGCCCTCCCCCCCCCAGAAATTCAAATGCCCCTCTGATGGAGGTGCCCTGGCGCCGGCTCTGACTCAGATACATATAAGGCTAAAATCAATAGAATCTAAAAATCTTGAAGTGTCTACTTGACACTTGAACGAATTCAAATTAAAAACTAATGTTTCTGATTATGCAATCCGTATGAAACTAAAGCAAGGTACAGTCTTTCCCGTGTCTGAGCTCATTATATGCAGTCACCTGCGCGCATATGCCCTCACCTAGATAAAAAAAAAAAAGAAAAAATATTAAGAAAAAAAAAAGAATCTAATATTCATCATTTTTGAAAGAAGACCTGCTATGAGAAATTTACCTCATAAGAACAGCGCGATCTGACATTATTCAGCAGAGAAGATAATTTCTGAAATGTATTCTTTCCTACATTAGTTAACGTGTTATTTTGGCATAAACCTGTACAGATTTTACTAGTTGGGCTTTTCCTGAACCTCTTGCCAAACTGAAATGTATTGTTTAACTTTTAAGCCTTTTTGTTATTCAGATATTTTGCAGAGTATTTCTATTTGTTAACCAAAGGTGGTTACATTTTTTTTCATAAAAATGTTTAAGTATTACAGTTGTTTTAAAGCTAAAAGGCTAAACTATTCTATGTTTGACTCGAATTGAAAGAATATAGTTTAATTTCTATTAAGGTTTATAGGGATTTTAAGATGTAGCCTAATTAGCGATTTGAATAATTAAGTTACTTATTGAGTAACTAAGTTACTTTTCAGATAGAGTAATTAGTAAAGTAATTTAAATACAATATTGATGAAGTAATTAGTAACTGTAATTAATTACTTTTTGAAAGTAACTTACCCAACACTGTCGGTCCCAGACGAAACCTAAAATACTATGGAGGACGCAAAATAATAATTATAATATGACCGCGTGGTGAACCATGAACCGACCTCATATTTAAACACGGTCTCCATGCTATGTACACATGCTGTGTACACATATATACATATATATATATCCTTACAAGTACAATTTTGGCTGTATTATTTGTGTCCCCTTCAAAAATTGCTCTTGAGAAATTTTATGTTTATTGCCCCCCCCCCCCCACCCCCCTACTGTTAGATGAAATGTACGCCCCTGTTTAGATCATTCATTTATGAGCTGACATTGTGCCACATTGATTGCTAGTTGATTGCTCTCATAGTGGGCCAGAGGTCTGAACAGTGCTGAATATAATTACTTGTTCACAGTAGCAACCCTGTATATCAGCACAATTTCATGTTGTTAGCTTGGACTTTGTCATTGTCAGGCCTATAGCGTATGGTCAGCCAAAATCAGGGTGTTATAAAAATGTTCAGTACCAGGTGCAGTTCTGCTTAGAACTCTGACTTAAGCTTATTTGTGTTCCCATTCTCCTCCTATCCTAACAGTGTGCCATAACTAGATGCTTTGAAATTTAATCTCACCATTTTTTATGCATTATTCTATCATCAGTAGAGATCACTGTGCCAGAATGTATGTTTTTGTTTTCCTTTCTTTTCTCCTTTATTCCACTCCCATGGTCCTGTGGTGTTGGGAGAGGCCATGAAAGAGATGAAGTGGTGTGTTTTAGATCTGCCTAAATCCTAAATGTTTTTGCCTGGCGTGTGTGTTTAGGTTACATAAGTCTCTACAATCAGGTTTAAAGTTATTGTAAGGATAAGCAGAGTGCTGGAGTACATGTACAGAGAGATAAGATTCAGTGTTTATTTTTTCTTATCATGTTAAGTCCATTATAAAGATGGAATATTTGTATCTTTATTTCATCATAGTTAACAAATTTTTGCACTTTTTGATTGTAAATTAGTTTATGAATTACAACCCGAATTCTGAAATTGTTGGGACGTTTTTTAAATTTGAATAAAATGAAAACTAAAAGAATTTCAAATCACTTGAGGTCTCCCACTTCTTTAGCCCGGAGGACACGGCGTCCATGATTTCCAACAAGAATGTCAAATTTGAACTCGATTGACCATAGAACATTTTCCACTTTAAAACAGTCCATTTTAAATGAGCCTTGGCCCACAGGACACGACAGTGCTTTTGGACCATGTTTATATATGGCTTGCTTTTTGCATGATAGAGATTTAGCTGGCATCTGCAGATGGCACAGCGGGTTGTGTTTACCAACAGTGGTTTCTGAAAGTATTCCTGGGCCCATTTAGTAATGTCAATGACAGAATCATGCCGATGAGTGATGCAGTGTCGTCTGAGGGCCCGAAGGTCTTTGGCCTTGTCCCTTACGCAGAGATTTCTCCAGTTTCTCAGAATCTTTTGATGATGTTATGCACTGTAGATGATGAGATTTGCAAAGCCTTTGCAATTTGACGTTGAGGAACCTTGTTTTTAAAATATTCCACAATCTTTTTACGCACTCTTTCACAGATTGGAGAGCCTCTGCCCTTCTTTATTTCTGAGAGACTTTGCCTCTCTAAGACGTCCCTTTTATAGCTAATCATTTTACAGACCTGACATCAATTAACTTAATTAGTTGCTAGATGTTCTCCCAGCTGAATCTTTTCAAAATGTCTTGCTTTTTCAGGAATTTGTTGCACCTGTGCCAACTTTTTTGAGACCTGTAGCAGGCATCAAATTTGAAATGAGCTCATTTAGTGGATAAAAGTGTAAAATATCTCAGTTTAATTATTTATGTTCTTTGTGTTCTATTCTGAATAAAATATTGGGTCATGTGATTTGAAAGTCTTTTAGTTTTCATTTTATTTAAATTTAAAAAATGTCCCATCATTCCCGGAATTCAGGTTGTATTCTAAGATCACAGATGCAGTTCTGCACGCTCTCTCTCTTAAGCCTGGAATACACTACACAATTTTTGCCCCGATTTTACAGTCTTAACAAGTTGACGCTAGTTGAGGAAAGTCAGAGCCAGTCTGCAGATTAAAGTTGACAGATTCCATAGAAAATTGCGTAGTGTATGATGGTCACAGACTCTTGAATTTTTAGTCTCAGACTTTGATTCCATCCAGTCGGAGGATATCAAATATGTTTGATATTTTCAGCCGATTTTAGATATTAGCCCCTTTCACACAGTAATACCAGTAAATTGCCGTAACATTACCGGAATGACTTTACCGGTAAATTCAAAAATACGCTGTTCACACAGGCAACAACATTCTGTCTTTTTTTCGTAAAAGCACCATTCACACATCCATCCAAAATACTATAATAATAATAATTTGCACGTCTTTTTAAGCCAATTGGTACTTGTGCACTCCAGAGGCTGTTTCAAGGCTCACAGTCACATCCAAAGCCGCCTATAGCGAGTATCATATTGAGTTATTTTACGTAGTTTGTTGTCGAACTTAAGTGGCCAAATACACACAAAATTACACAAAAATGGCCGTCCTGGCGAGTATCCAGGTTTGTTTCGACGGACATGGGAAAGTGTGGAGTGAATGTGTCATCTGTGTCAGTTTTTTTTATTTTTTTTATTATGCAAACATTAAGACAAATATAACACGTATATAACAAATAGAACCTTTACAGGAAGAACAAAACAAAACAAAACAACACGTCTTCTAAAGTTTCCCTTCCAAAGATAAATAGGTGCATACAGACGGATAGCTAATAATAACTTAAGGTAAAAAAATAAAAATAAAAAAAACTTATACATCATTGGTAATACCAAAACAATCATCATAATATTTCAAAAATCTATCACTTTTCTTGTTCTTAATAAACCTAAGAGATTTAAGGAAAGCATCAATTTCAAGTAAGAAATGTAGAAAAGAAGGCATCGATTTAGCTATTTTTTGTTTATGAATAAAACATTTCCCAAACAAAACAAAAACATTAACTATGTAATTCACTGACATACTAGTTTTCCCTTTATAGTATATACTTTAACTGAAAAAGACTGGAAGAATCAAGGTGTTTACCCATATAAAATAGTAAACTATTGCAAAAGTTTTGAGTCTTTATACATTGAAAAAATAAATGAATCAGTGTTTCATCCTCAATTCCACAAAATGAGCATGAATTGTCAACATCCATATATTTTGCTAAAGTATCGTTTACAGGATATATTTTATGAAGGATCTTGAAATGAACTTATTTTATTTTATTTGAAATGCAGTACTTGTGAAGTAACAACCAGGCGTCTTTCCAGTCTATTGACTCAATAAGAGAAGCCCAGTAAAATTTACCTCTAGGAACATTATATATTTTTTTTCTGTAGAATTTGTAGAATATGCTTATTATTAAATTTTTTGTTACTAATTTCATTTAACGACAAATCAGGTTCTTTGGTGTCACTCTTACTGTCCTAAATGGCATTTTATAAGTTGAATTAAACCAGAAGGAATCGCTTTTAGGACAGCATTGTATTCTTTAAACGGTAAGGGGAAATTATGAGCTGACATAAATTGCTCATAAGTTAAAAAGTTACCAGATATATCAAAAATGGAAAAAAATCCCAATTATATTCTTGTTGAACCATGAAGAGAGAAAAATAGATTTTTTTCCTAATCATTATATCTGAGTTATTCCATAAGAGTGTTTTATGAGGTGAAAATTGTGGGAATAACACAATTTCCAAGAGAGAAGAACCTGCTGATGAAATTTGGACAGTGCAACTGGTAACCTATTAGGTAAGTAGTTACATTTTAATATAAAAGGAAGGCCACCAATTTTCATAAAAATATGATTTGGAATAAAAAAACATATAGAATTGGGAAATTTTTTTTTAATCCAATTTATTTTAAATGTATTCATTATGTCACCAAAGTCTAACACTTCAAGCCCACCTTCTTTCCGACTATTCGCCTGTGTCAGTGTATTATGATTGGCCCGGAGTAGACGTCTTAGGTCAGCGCGTTCTGAACTCGTAAGTGCTCATACCGGTAATTTTCCTTCTGCGTTCACACACAGCAGAATTCCGGTACCGGTAAATTGCCGGAATTAATTTACTGGTATTTTTGAAAAGGTCCTATTCACACATGACCTCTTTACGGCAATTTACCGGTAATTTTCCGGAAAAGTCTGTATGCGTGAAAGGGCTTATTGTTTTCATTTGTCATGCCTCTCCTAGCAACAAGGCACAGGTTTCTGCGTGAGTTTGTTGTGATCGGAAAAACTTTAAAGTCTGGTAGTGTTTGATCCTCGGTCGTGTAGTGTATGATGCCCAGTTTTCCTTTGTCGCTATTTACAAAGTCAGTAAGTGTATGATGCCTGGTGTTTTAAAAATCTGTTCAGATTTTAAAAGTGGTGTAGTGTATTCCAGCCTTAATTCCGTATATTGCAGATTTCACTGGGAATATGGAACCACAGTGTAAAAAGTGGAAATGTGTAGTTATCTTAAGTGAAGTTAAGTGATCCATTTTACTTTCATTGATGTAACATTACTCGGGTCATAGTAGTCACTAGTCAAATTTAGTCACATTAAATAAATTTACATGAGTGAAGCCAGTTAATAAACCATATTGGTGCCTGTACATTTTGCAGCTTATATACAGTACTCTTCTTGAACTTCAAAATATTATATATATTATATTATATAATATTTTACCTTAAAATGTACTGATGTCTACCATGATCATAAAGGCGGTGCAGTAAAAAGCCAAATGATTCATCGTAAGTGACCTCTCTGTAAAACATGGTCAGTACTTGTTCATAGGCGGTGCACATGATCACACAAACAACACACAAAACACCATCAGGGTAACACACTAAAATAATACCATAAAAATTAACTGAATAATATAAAATGAAATACAAAACCGCCTAATGTAGATTACTGGTCACAAAAATAAGAATTAAGAACAAAACTATTTCGATAGTTATTATAATGATGTGTCATGGGTCACACAGTGCATTCTGAGAATGTTCTTTTAGTGTTTTTATAATAAACTATTTGGTAATTCATACTTTATACTCTCTAAAACTATAAATCTAAAAGTATTTTACAGTAAAATTACATATAATGTGATATTAAACCATTTCCAAATATAAAATTTTTACATATATAATATATATGACTTGCATTAAACCAACGAAAAGGTTTTCACTGTAGCCTTTACTGAATTTTTGTTTCTGTAAAAATCTGGTCCATGACCTTCCGTCCGACTGCCACAAGGAGTGGCCTCTCCATCATATTGACTTACACCACACATCACACTGGACTTCAATTCCCATCATCCATTGCACTGATTGCACATACACAGCTGTCACTAATTACACGCTCACCTAAGAGCTATTACACACACTACATAACACAAAAACAAACACGGAAAGGCTTGGTAAGTAGCTAACACTAGGAGAGTGCTAAATGCTAGACAATGCTCGACAACTAGAACAGCATCTGAGTGTGTTATGTGTAGTAGTGTGTGTAATAGCCAGGGACGGATTATGACGCAGAGGTGCCCTGGGCACGGACTGATAGGCCCCCCTATTGAAATTGCGGTCATTTTTCTTAAGTTCAAATAGCAATGGATTTTATCTGCACTAAGTGAAAATAGCTATAGATTATATTTACACTGTTAAAATTGCAGGATTTAATTTTTTTAAATTAAAAATAAATGCCTTTACGATGTGATATGAGATTTGAAAAAGGAGAAAAAAGTTCGGCAAAAGGCGGATTCGAACCCTGGTCAATCACATCAAAAATACCACCATACCCGCTTTACCAACTGTTGCCACTGGAGTGATTGGTGTATAGCAGCTTTTTATGATCTTGACAGTCCCAATCACACGTTGGTGGACGGAATTAGTGTAAATAGCCTCTGCCAACTGCAGTCAGGCCAGCCTGCACTTTGAAAAACACGGTCATTCTAGCCGCCACGTTATTTTGTGCTGCGCGCATATACTAGGCGTTGCGGTAATAGCGTGTAAAAACTCATATCAAAGGAAAAGCGATCTCTGGCATTCATTTATTAAGCAAGTTTCTCTGTCAATAATGAATTAATGAACAAATAAATAAATACATTTTACATAATACAAATGCTTAAAAAAACGGTCTGATAAGTAAATTTTATTTATATAGCACATTTAAACATAGCAAAGCTATCCAAAGTGCTTAACAATGTAACAGAAATTAAAATGAGAAAAGAAAACAAAAAAGAAGCAAACAAGACAACCAATAAAACATCAATAAAATTGAAATTAAAATGCTAAGGAAAAAATATATGTTTTCAATCTTGATTTAAAACTGGTTATGGAAGGTGCAAGGCGGCATTCTAGAGGCAACTGGTTCCATAGATGAGGGGCATTGACTGAAAAGGCTCTGTCACCCTTGGTTTTCAAACGGGAGCGAGGGACAGATAAAAGAGCCCTGTCAGTGGATCTTAAATGTCTGGTAGTTGACAAAGGGATAAGAAGAACTTTAAGATAAGACGGAGCTTGATTGTTAAGAGCTTTGAAGACAAACAGCAGAATCTTAAACTGAACTCTAAAATGGACAGGAAGCCAGTGTAGTGAAGCTAAAATTGGAGTGACGTGGTCATATTTCTTTGCCCCAGTCAGCAGCCTTGCAGCTGCATTTTGTACCAACTGGAGGCGTGAAAGCGATGACTGAGGAAGACCTGAGTACAGAGAATTACAGTAATCTAGGCGTGAGGTAATAAAAGCATGAATAACCTTCTCCAAATCTTGAAAAGACAAAAATGATTTAAGTTTGGAAATGACCCGCAATTGATAAAAACTGTTCCTAACGACCAAATTAATTTGTTTGGATAAACATAATTCTGAGTCTATAATAACACCCAGGTTTCTAACTTGTGAGGAAATGGAGGGGAAATGGTTGCCCAGCTCCTCAATGATACTCATTCTCGTTTTTTGGAGACCAAAAACAATAATTTCTGTTTTGTTCTCATTTAGTTGGAGAAAGTTATTCGACAACCATATTTTAATATCTGAGATACATTCCAGCAGTGGTTGAATGGACTCACCAACTTTTAGTGGGAGGTACAACTGTGTATCATCACCATACAGATGAAAAGAAACATTGTGCTTCCTGATAATATCCCCCAGAGGGCGCATATATAGGTTAAAAAGAAGTGGTCCCAAAATAGAGCCCTGAGGCACTCCACTAATAATTGGGGCAGATGATGAGGAGAATTTGCCTAGCTCTACAGAAAAAGACCTGTCTTTGAGATAAGAGTTGAACCATTGTAAAGCTGTACCCCTGATACCGATCAGATGTTCTAACCGCCCAATAAGAACATTATGATCCACGGTATCAAAGGCAGCTGTAAAATCAAGTAGAATCAGTACTGCATTTTTACCGGCATCAACTGCAACCAAAATATCATTGAACACTTTAAGCAAAGCAGACTCTGTACTGTGATAAGCAGTGAAACCAGATTGAAAAGGTTCAAATAAATTAGCTGTATTTAAGAATGTGATCAACTGTGATTGGACAACTTTTTCTAAAAGTTTTGACAAAAAGGATAATTTCGAGACAGGCCGAAAATTATTAAAACAACCTTCATCCAAACCTTGCTTCTTAAGCAACGGCTGAACAACCGCATGCTTAAAACAATTAGGAACCACACCAGTATCCAAAGATGAGTTAACCAACACTTGGATACTGGGTCCAATTACTGGAAAGGCTGCTTTTACGATCTCAGGAGGAACAACATCTAGTGAGGAGTTAGTAGTCTTCATTTTGTTAACGAGATCAGAGAGTTCAGTTAAAGAGACATGTTGAAAATGACAAAATAAAAATGGACTAGCAGGCAAATTTAAAGACAGGTCTGAGAGCTGTGAAATAAAAGATAAGCGAATGTTACTCACTTTATCAACAGAAAATGTCAAAAATCCTGCTGACAGTTCCCTAGAATACTGGGAATTTGGATTAATAACTGAATTTATCGTGGAGAATAAAATCTTAGGTCTATGACAGTGTGCAGAAATCAGCTCCGAAAAATATTTTGATCTGGCTGACTTGGCAGCGCTCTGAAACTTAACCAGACACTCTTTAAAAATCTCAAGAGACACAGTCAGCCGATCATGCTTCCATCTCCTCTCTGCTTTACGGCACGCCTGTCTAAGATACAATGATGATAAAATGAAAATGACTTCAAATGTTGAGTAATATTAAATGTAGAATTTCCAAATAATATGAAAATAACTGATGAGAAATAACAAAATAAAAGCCTTTCATCAACTTGCATATAACCATATTTATCTGTATTCACAAAAAGAAAACTCCCTGTTTCCACAAAAAAGTTTCACTTTTGATTAACAGTACACCACTCCAGAATGTCATTTGCCCAATGTCAGGACTGTCTGATTCTCTATTACACAATAAAAGCCCTCCAAAATCTCATATATGACCAGTTTTGTCTTTGATTTTAGGTAGCTCTAAAAAGGAAACTGCCTGTTTCCATAGAGCAATTTCAATTCAGATTGATAGTCCACTACCACAGGGTGTCAGCCAGTTTCAAGACGATCTGATATTGCATTACATAATAAAAGCCCTCCAAATCTCATATTCTACCTGTTCTGCCTGTGATTTTGGATATCTCCAAAAAGGAAACTCCCTGTTTACACAAACCATTTTCACTTTATATTGATAGTACACCACCCCAAATTATCACTCAGCCAATGCTGATACTGTCTGATGTTTCATTATATAATAAAATCCATAATAAATCTCATATATAACCTGTTTTGTCTTTGATTTTGGATAGCTCTAAAAAGGAAACCGTACTCGCTTACTGTCGTAACCTCAGTTCCCTGAGATACTCCACTTTGTACTGCATCTTGTCTAAAGACGCTATGGGAACACAGTTCAATCATGCCGTGCTGATAGATAGAGGAATGACTCAATTTATACCTCCTCAAGTATCAATGCTCAAGGGAAGCATAACAATAACTCCAAAGGCTAAAGCAGGCTAAACTCAAAGAGGTCACGCCCGGCCTGGATAGAGAGCTTGAGCGCCGTGTGGCCCACTAGATCACACCCACGATGAGGCGATACCTCTTGTGGAATGGGCTCGTACTCCGATGGGGCATTGTAGGCCCAAGGACGAGTACGCTAGCATAACGGCATCCACTATCCATCTGGAGAGTCTCTGCTTCGTAACCGGACGCCCTCTGGCGCAGTTACCGAAGCTAACAAAGAGTTGTTCAGACTTCCTAAAGGGGACCGGAACGCTCAAAGTAGATTGAAGCGCGGGGGTCTTCGAGCGAATTGGAGTGAATAACCTTGTTTTATTATCCCCATAACCCACTCTGACACTTCGGAGATGGCCTGCCAGGCCTCGGCCAGCGTGGCGAGGGGTTGGATAAACTCACGGAGGCAGGGCACTCGTGAGACATGGAAGAGGAATTTCAGATTGGTATAAAAAAGAAACTTCTGATTTCCACAGACTAGTTTCCCCTCAGATTAACAGCACACTTTCTCACATTGTCACTTACACGATTTTAGGACTGTCTGATGTTGAATTCCAAAATAAGAGCCCACCAAAACTTTTATATACACTGTTTTGTCTGCACAGTCCTAAAGTAGTGTAAATGATACTATGAGAAGGCATACTATCAATATGATGTGAATGTAGTCTGTGTAAACAAGGAGGTACTATTTTCTACTTATCTGAATCATTAGAAAGTCCTGACATTGTGTGAGTGATATTCTGAGGTGATGTACAATCAGTCTGATGTAAAAATGGTTTGGGGAAACAGAGTTTCCATTTTATACAAATCTAAACTGTTATACAAAACATTTTATGAGTTTTCGAAGGACTTCAACTTGTAATATTGCACCAGATAATCCTGACATATTGGGAGCGACACTGAGGAGGTTTACTGGTTTTCTGAAGTGAAAGTGGTCTGTGGAAACAAGGAGTTTCATTTTTAAACCAATTCAAATAGATACACTCTAAAAAATGCTGCGTTAAATATAACCCAACTCTGGGTAAAATATGGACGAATCCAGCAATTGGGTTGTTTAGACCCAGCGGTTGGGTTACTGCCCAGAAGGTTGGGTTAAACATTTAACCCAGTTGTTGGTTGAAAACAACCAAGCATGTGTCCTGTCCAATAATTACCCAGCACTGGGTTGTATTTAACCCAGCATTTTTTTAGAGTGTAGACAAAGCAGCTTAAATATGATCTTTTAAGAGGCTTTTATTTTGAAATTATACATAAAATAGTCCTGGCACTGCGTGAGTGACTCTGAGCAGGTGTACTCTCACTCCAAAGTGAAAGTGGTCTGTGGAAACAGGGAGTTTCATTTGATACCAGTCAGAATTGACAGACAAAATACTATTTGGAGGGCTTTTATTAGGGATGCACCGATACCACTTTTTCCAGTACTCGCCAGATACCGATACTTTTATTTTTTTTGGTACTTGCCGATACGGAGTACCGATACTGATATTTTCATTGCATTTGTACATTTTTAATATATTGGGTACAGAAACCAAAAGAGGATGTATAATGTTAATTGGTTAACTTAATTTATCAAATAAATACAGTCAAACCAAAATTTATTCAAACACCTTTAAAATTTCTCACATTATCACGGTTTATTCGCTATAGTTTAGAAAATGGTAATAAAATATGACTAACTCAGAGTAAAACTGTGTCTGAACAAATTCAGCTTAATAATGTCAGATAACTTTGATAGAAAGGTACACAATGGATTACAATCAACCAAAAATGATTCAGACAGCAGTCTGAATGATTCAGCCGTTAGTATGACAATATTTACACAACTATCAATACTCTGTCGGGCCACCCTTAGCCTTAATGACAGCCTGTAGTCTCCTGGGCATGCTATAAACCAGGTTCATGCAAACCTGAACTTCAGTTTTTTTCCCAGACTCGGTCTGAATAATTTTTTGTCCCAAATTTGTATCAATTTTACTGGTAGTCCACTGTATGAAGAATTTTTGGTTATAATATGTCACAATTTACTTTATTTTGATTTGACTGTATAATATCTTCGGTTATTTTCACACTTAATTATGCGCATTAAAATATATTTTACAAGTTTTTGTTACTAGCATTAGAGCTGCTCCATTGCAGCGGCTCAGTAATGTAATTATGCGTTTTGCTGTAATAATGCAGGGAACCACTCGTTATAAATCTCCTAACTGTGATATTTTCAGAAATAAAAGTTGCTTTTTTTCATCTGAAACGTGCTGCAATTTATATTCCAAAGCCACTCATATAATGCATAATCACTCATGAAGCAAGCAAAACGAGCAACGCATGCACGTATTTGTACTGGTGCAGAATGAAAGGGACAAGTACAGAACATAGCGCATAGGCTGTTAGTTTCACTTTCGCCAGAATGTCGTGTATGCTTAAGGTTGAAAATAAATGATGGTTTATAGTGAATACCCCTATAAATTGTCTTATATTTGCGATTTAGTTTTAAGCCAAATGATGCGTGTGCCAAGTGAGTGAACATCAATAAAGATCACACAACAGAAGAGCGCGCACGCTCGCTCTCTCTCCCTCCCTCCCTCCCCTTAAGTAACTTGTGTATTGTTTTACTTACTTGTTTTTGACATATCCGACCGAACTACAAACTATCCAGTGATGTCTGCGAGAAAGGGATATTCACTCGACAAGCTCGCGCATCTGCGCCGCCACGCTCTCAATCCACTCAGAGTGCTTTGCTTAGCCCATCAGCTCGCGCACATCAGCTATACAGGCGTCAATACTGAATGTTTAACATTATATTCATTGCATGTACATTTCTAGACATCCTTAATCTCTAATAACTCCATTCTGCTGTCTGTTGTTCTGTTGTCTGTATTTCTTTGTCTGAATATGGCAGTTATCACATGCTGTGTGGTATCTGCGTTTGGTATCAGGGCATTTACAGGAGCTCAGTATCGGTGCATCCCTAGCTTTTATTATGTAATGCAACATCAGATCGTCTTGAAACTGGTTGAGTGACACCCTGGGACAGTGGACTGTCAATCTGAATTGAAATTGTTCTGTGGAAACAGGGAGTTTCCTTTTTAGAGCTGCCTAAAATCAAAGACTAAACTGGTCATATATGAGATTTTGGAGGGCTTTTATTTTGCAATAGAAAATCAGACAGTCCTGACATTGGGCAAATGACATTCTGGAGTGGTGTACTTTTAATCAAAGGTGAAACTTTTTTCGTGTAAACAGGGAGTATTCTTTTTGTGAATTTACAGATAAATATGGTTATATGCAAGTTCATGAAAGGCTTTTATTGTGTTATTGCTCATCAGTTATTTTCATATTATTTGGAAATTCTACATTTAATATTACTCAACATTTGAAGTCATTTTAATTTTATCAGACCGTTTTTTAAGCATTTGTATTATGTAAAATGTATTTATTTATTCGTACATTAATTCATTTGTTTATTAATTATTGACAGAGAAACTGGCTTAATAAATTAATGCCAGAGATCGCTTTTCCTTTGATCTGAGTTTTTACACGCTATTACCGCAACGCCTAGTATATGCGCGCAGCACAAAATAACGTGGCGGCTAGAATGACCGTGTTTTTCAAAGTGGAGGCTGGCCTGACTGCAGTCTCTGCCAAAAGGTGGGCTATTTGCACTAAGTGTAAATAGACACTCCGTTTACATTATCAAAGAACATTATCATTGACTTAGACAGAATTAAAGCACTCTCAAAAACTCCCATTAATCACTGAAGTTGCTTACATTGTGAAATTAATATCTTGCTTATATTGTATGCACATTGTTTTTTCTGACGAGAGAAATCGGCAGAGAGCAGAATTTATTCAGGGTATATTTACGCTGAACCATGTGGTAGGTCTGCGCACTGAACAAAACAGCTGTTTCAGTGATGACTCATCTGAACGCCTCTTATTGGCCATTGTACTCATAAACTCAACAGAATCATGTGTGATTGGTTATAACGCACAGTGCTGTAGCCAGCGAAGTTGATTGAACGCAGATTTTAATTTAGCAGCTGACGATGTTCCGCACTGAACGATCTAATCACAGTGATCGTTTATTAAATATAAAAAAATATTATTCGGCTATTTTTTATTTTTATTTTTTGTCTTTTGGAAGCCGCATTCAAAATCTACTTGCCTCAAAAATCTGAGGGGGCACGGTTGAAATCGCGTTCTGGGAGTAGCGGTATTTCGGCTGGGCCTCCCTCTGGTCCAGTGTCCAGTAGGCCCGTGCGTTAATCTGTCCCTGGTAATAGCTCACCTAAGAAGCTCACACTCAGATGCTGTTCTAGTTGCCGAGTTTTGCAGGGCCGGCGCCCCAAACGAGTTGTTGTGCCCCCCCAAATGAGTTAATGTCCCCCCCCCCCCAAACGAGTTACTGTGCCCCACCACTTTCCATCCTCCCGATTTTGAAAGCGAAAGTACTGATAAAACAGCGCACATAAGATAGTGCCCCCCCCCCCCCCCCCCCCCCGGTTGAGACATTGATACACAGATCGTCCGATGCTCCTTAAACCGAACGAATCTAGTGAGTCAATGATGCAATTACCCATTCATAAAAACAGTCAGACGCTTCGTTCCTGAATGAATTGGCCGTTCGAACAAATCAATTAAATGAATGATTCAGTGATACAATCAGTGACATACCGCCACCTACTGGCAGTTTAGTTTAATTTTTAAAGTATCTTTTCTGTTATTTAAATCATTTAATATTTCTACATTCAAAATTGTATATTTAAAACATTAACCTCAACATGAATTTATGAATTTAATTGCACTTATATAAGGATAAAAATAAAATTCCCTGTAAATCACTTTAAGGAGTCAAATATCACCTAGTAATGGAAAGGTTAATTTTTTATCAGAATTTTTGATTATTGATTTGATGGTGCTCCTAAATTTTTTAAGTTAGGAGCACAAGCGCTCCTAAAAAGAAAAGTAAGCGTAGAGCCCTGCCCTCTTGTCAAGCCCACTGGATATTGTCCGCCGATCGAAGACCACGCCCGTTTACTTGAGTACTCATCTGTCTTGCCCTCAATATACCTGTTTGCCATTTGTTTGACCCTGCCTGTGTTTTTGACCATGTCTATTAATAAAAGCTTGCACATGGATCCGCACGCCTCATGTCTCGTTCGCCCTGTTACAAAAGTACTGTACAGTGTAGATATTACCACATGAAGCACATTTTTAAAAGGGACAATTCACCTAGATAGATTGTCAGTGGAGTCTCGTATTGTTCAGTTGAAACCTATTTGAATGAACTATCCCTTTTTGCTCAAAAGATTTTACAAACAAACAGCATTACAGGGCAGTCTACTGATGTTTAAAAAATGCCAGATCTAGAACCATAAGACCTTCATCGTAAGCATTCACAGTAAAAAAAAAAAAACTCTCACTATTAAAGAAAATTACTTATAATACTTAGGGGAAGTTGGAATATTTTTTTAGCTATTTGTACTGGAAGGCCGTAAAGTCATGTCACTGATTTGCCTAGGTGATCCATTTCTAATTTTGTTCTTGATGCATAGTTTCTGAAGAAAACGTAGTCAGACTTCAGTTAAGGTCTTGTGCTGTGACATTAGGTCCAGTGTGTGTGTGTGTGTGTGTGTTAGTGTGAGAAAGGTGGGGAGCAAGAGAGAAAGGGTGTGAGTGCTTAAGTAGAGCATCATAGTTAAATCATTGGGAGAGTCTCATACTAATGCCACTCCTTTCACTCTCCCACGTAAAGTCAAAGCATGTGGTAGGTTCAGGATATAAGCATTTGTACACACACGTCACAGACCGAAGATAAATTCCTATACAAACCATGAAACACTCAACAATACATCTGTGGTGTGTGATTGAAATTGCATGAGAACATATCTTCTGTCCTGCACTCTGTCACATACGAATCACTTCCTGGGATCTGTGCCGATCTCGCACCATGACAACCAAACATGTCTGCACAAGTCACCAGAATGAGTCAACTCTTCTTGTGAGCTTAGTAAAAGCTGTTAATAGTATACCAGGGAATATTAAGTTGCTGGGGCGTTGCTATGTGAAAGAAGTTTTCAGCTTCTTGCGTGGCAGAAACAATGATCTTTGTCCTGTCTAACATCGTCTAGTTGATCTCTAGTTGGAAACCTATCAAGAACAGATCACACCTGGGTCATGTTTCAATGCAAAATCAAAAGTAAGAAATAGGAATTATTACACAAAAACAACGTAATGCCTGTATTTAGGACCATTAAGTGTTTAATTGTCACAAAAATGATGTCACAATTTAAACAATACTAATGGTCTTCAATAGGCTTGGCTTCTATGCACACACTACTGTTCAGAAGTAGTGTGGGATCAGTGAATTTTTAAAGGTTTTTTACTTTTTTTATTCAGCAAGAACACATTAAATTGATCAAAGGAGACAGTAAACACTTATGTTGATACAAAAAATATATTTCTAATAAATATTCTTTTGAATTTATAACTATCAAAAAAAAAAAATGGTTATTAAGCAGCAGAAGTATTAAACTGATAATAAGAAGAATTGTTTCTTGAACAGCAAATCAGCATATTAGAATGATTTCTGAAGGATCTTGCTGCTGATTCTTTCTGCTGCAAATTCAGCTTCGCCATAACTGGGCTAAATTACATTTCAATATATATTAAAATAGAAAATTAGATTTAAATAGATTCATTAATTTTTATTTTATAAATGCAGGCTTGGTGTGCATAGGAGATTTAATTCCTAGATTTTTTTTAAAAAATCTTACCATCTGAGCTAAAATTCAGATAGAGATTTCAATACTCAAACATTTTCATTAAATCCCAATTTTAATATTTCTTTTATTGCTGCAGCTCTGTATATGGATAAATGTCTTGTTTGTGTCTATTTTTATTTTTCCATTTTAGAAGGAACATTTGAGACAGATTTGATACTTACAATTTTACTGAGCGTTCCATTACTGTATGTCTCCCGTGATCTGTGGAAAGCTATTAAATTTTTTCCTTTGGGTATTTATGCTGTTAATGAACGGTTCTAGACTAGACTGTTTTACTGCCTTTGATGTTTAATGGAAATGTCCTGAATTTCGCAGAAAGCTTGTTGCACAGAACTCATGTTGAACAAATGCAAGTGCAAATCACTGACCCATTACTTCCTCTACATTTTTTTACCTACAGAAATTTACTATACTTGTGTCTTATTTTCCAAAATGTGACAACTGGAAGCTTATTACAACATAATTTTCTTGACTCAACATCTAGTTGGCTCCATTATTAGTAGAGCAGAGGTCATAATGGCCTTTTTTTCAGAAGGATTTTAGCAATAAATTACAAAAATTTTGTACATTTTCAATTTGAAGGACTGTAAAGCAGTAAAGATCATACTTATTACTCATGGCCGAGATAAGATGCTTTATTGCCAGACAGATCAACTTTGTACTTTCATCTAAATTAGTGTCAAGGCCATTTGGCTTATTTTGGCCTGCAGTAAGAGCAGGTCTGGGGCCAGCTGTGTACTTGGCTGGGTATGAGCCATTTGAAGTGACAGTATGAGACTTCCCCTGATAAATTCCAGAGACAATATGACTTTATATAAGCTGCACAAGCTGAGGGAAGCCATGGCTTTAATCACGTAGGCTTCCTACAAATTAATTAAGCCCCTCTTACAGTTGTACAAAATGCAACAGTAAATGCATTTTACATTTTATGTAAAAATACATTTTACATTTTATGATCATGTGCATCGCCATGCTTGACAGTTTTTCACCACATGACTTTATAGGCATATAATTAGGCTTCAAATTCAGTGTAAAATGTAAACCGATTACCATTTGGTTTAAACCTTAGCAGGATGCTCTCAGGGGAATCAGAACAGTCAATGCTGTCAGATTCATGTCCTTTTACAGTCACACAAATGCAATGCAAGATTGTGTTTCCTTTCTAAGCTTTGACTGGCTCAGCCGAAGGGATGCGAAGAGACAATCTGGAGATCCTGTGATGTATGGTGCTTATAATATGACAAAACTATTTGAATTTGAATTGTGTTAATTTGAATTATTGACAAGTGTCATTTAACAAAACTGAATATTATGTGGCACTTAACATAGCTCTGACTTAGATTTTTTTTAAACTTGAACATTTGAAATTTAACACAATTGAAAAATTTTATGGCAGTTTTTTAATAGACATGTATTTTCAAACAGCAGATTTTTTGTTCTGAATTATTTGACTGCAAATATCCAGTTTAAAAAAATACAGCTTCAAGTTTTCAAGATGAAGAAGAAATTCGGAACATCAAATTCAATATTTAAAATTCAAAGCGCAGAAATTCAGATCGTACAGAAAGTAGGTCAGAGGTCATCCACAGGGAAGAGTAGATGATCTCCGAAAAGTCGAACGAAGCATTTACTGCGACTGGGAGGGGATATGTTCGGTTCACTTAGGCTAGTTTTGTCATGGCCACAACATATTAACTCGGATTTTTATTATTTTTTTCCTGCAGCCAAACGCAGCACGCGGCACGCTGGAGATCCGGCACGGTGCCAGAGAACTTTAAGCCCTGAACTATGGCAATGTCTGCCCCGAGCCCCACTAAACACTTCCACTACAAGAGAAAGCGGCAGCCGCGTGGCGATTCCAGGATTACCTCGACAAAATTATCTCGTGGCCACGACATATTATCACACGAGTTAATATGTTGCGGCCAGGACAAAACTAGCCTAAGTGAACCGAACATATCCCCTCCCAGTCGCAGTAAATGCTTCGTTCGACTTTTCGGAGATCATCTACTCTTCCCTGTGGATGACCTCTGACCTACTTTCTGTAAGATCTGAATTTCTGCGCTTTGAATTTTAAATTGAATTTGATGTTCCGAATTTCTTCTTCATCTTGAAAACTTGAAGCTGTATTTTTTAAAACTGGATATTTGCAGTCAAAGAATTCAGAACAAAAAATCTGCTGTTTGAAAATACATGTCTATTAAAAAACTGCCATAAAAAAAATTCAATTGTGTTAAATTTCAAATGTTCAAGTTAAAAAAAATTGAATTCAGAACTATGTGAAGTGCCACATAATATTCAGTTTTGTTAAATGACACTTGTCAATCATTCAAATTAACACAATTCAAATAGTTTTGTCATATTATAAGCTCCATAGTGACGAAGAGTTCATACTAACTCACCCACATTCCACACAATGTAATAGCTCTCTGTACTCCCTGGCTTGCGCTATAGAACATACATGCCAGATTCCTGACATGCCATGTCTCTGGATGATGTTAGTTAAGAGCATGTGTGCATACAGTTCTGCATTTTTGTTGATTTGCTCATCTGGTTGCATGTGTTGTTTAGCAACAAGTCAGTTCCATTTGTTGACCAGTCATACCTGAAAATATATGTAAAGGCCTGATTAGAACTGCACCCTTATATAATTCAAAGTAAAATGTTAGAAGAGTTACTGTTATTTCTATAAAGTAAAAAAAAAGCATTGTTCACTGGGCCACATTTCTAGGGATACACCAAATATTGGTATTATATATGTTATCGGCCAGCATTAGAGATTTTTTGATACTGGCTATACTGTATATCAGATGATATTGGATTTAAAGGTCATTACATACCTTTATTATTTCAGTATGTTCCTTGAGGTTCACTTATAACGTTAGTAAAAAATGTAGCACATCAAACAATTATGATTATGATTGTAACAAAGTTCGTAGGTCGGGAAGAATGAGGCGGAACCGGCAAACATTGAAAGATTTAATAATAAAATAACCAAACACAAAAGTAAAGCGGCAGCCCCTCACGGACGACTGCCGCACACAAAACACAAAATAAAATCCAGGCCTGGTCCTCTCTCGTCTTCCACTGTCATCACTCCTCCTTTTATCCTTCCGGAGCTCCTCTGTGGGACTCGAGACCGGTGAGTGGCGCAGGTGTCGCTCATTATCATTCACTCCACCGGCCTCGTTCCGCTCCCACGGCTCTCGGCCCTGCCCCACTCATTACTACAATGATTTTCAACCCAAATTTTGACTCTCTGTCAGAAAGGTGTTAGTGTTGCGTTACCTTCATGACTTGTCAGCAAACGTTAGTGTTATGTTATGATTGGCTAATGTCACTGCAAATAGCATCAACAACACCCCCTCTATTGCACAAGAGTTGATGTTTTGAAATAATAATCTATAAATATCAAATGGCAGACAAATCATTGTGGAATTGCTTGCTTATACTTTGCAATATGGCTGCTATCAGATCCAATACAGCCTGCACTACTTCTGCACTACTTCATTCAGCCTGCACTACTTCATCAGTAAAAGTTTATTTGCAAATGATTATAAAACTGCAGTGAAATGTTCAGAACAAACATAATCCTCCAGTGGTATCTAGGGCATCATATAGTGTATTCCAGACTTTAGGTGATTAAGTAACCACCCAGAACACCCTAGCATCTTGACGATAATTAAGCAAGTTTCAAGAAAATATAAACTCACCCAACCAAAGCTCATTATGGCACTGTACCGGGTGAGCTATCAAGCAAGTTTACTATGTCAGAAAAGCCATATATATGAAGCTGGTTTTGTGACGCAGCTGTCAAAATTGTATAAGATTCACAAATCATGTGTTTGAGGTCATAACAGTATTGTGGACAAAACCGCACAAAAATTTGTCTATTAATTAATTTATAAAATGCCCTGTAATCATAATGAAAAGGTGAAATGTGTAAAAAGGAAGTTGTTGGTGTTTTACTGCCACTAGTCTTTATTTCAGCTTGAAACTGCAGTGAATTGTATGTATAAGTAAGTTTTTGGAGTTCATTACAAACAGTTGATTACAAAACAGCCTGAAATGAATTGCCCCTCACATATAATCCCTTCTGATGTGATCTTGGACGGCATGTAGTGTTTTACCACCTTCAGGCTAGCAAGCAACGACCAGAACAGCCTAACAACTACCTTGCAAACCCAGAACAGTTTAGCATCTTGGTGATTACCTTTCCATGATGAAGCACATTTAATATATATATATATATATATATATATATATATATATATATAAAATCAACACATTTTGCAATGCAGATTTTAAATTTGTTCCAAAGAATTCTGCTCTTTTTCTCTCGCAGTCCTTGTAGAGAGAAATGTAGAGAGTGCAGATTCTGTGTGAACTTTGTAATAGATTAGGCAATACAAGTTTGGTGATTCTCTGCATACTATCTGCTCTTAAGTCACCTGTTATCATATCATTTCATGGGAGAAACACCCTTGAAATATGACTCTCAAAACTGATGATTTCGTGAAAGATAGGTATGTAACTTTCTGCCTCCAGGCCACACTTAGTGCACAGTAAGGCGCTTCAGTTTGCCACTGCATAGGGCTCTACCTCCCCAGAGGTAACAAACACCTAATGGCACAGGATTAATAAGCCCCCTTGAGTACACACTTCCGTTGAGTCAGCACACAAGTGGCTTTAGGACTGAGGGAGTATTTTGTATGTCAGTATGTATTTTCCTATGAAAAAACAGCTGAAATGTATCTAGATATCTTTGTAATAATCATTGCCTTAGTGCATGATGATTTTTTTTAATTATTATTAAGGAAAATTTGAATTGCCTCTTTTATTTATAATGAATATATACAGACCTGGTTTTTCTGGGAACCTCAGACTTGATTATGCAACAAACTGCCAACTAAGCCATCTCAGATTTCTCTGATAACATCAACATTTGACCTGTTACCAACCTATTGTCTCTGCCACAACCAGCTGTGTCTCTGTTATCATTTCTGGTTAATGATGTAACTAATTTGCCCCTAATTTCAGGCTTCGCAGGTAACATTGCTCATGGATATAGGGCAGATTCAGGAAAAGTCACTGATTAGAAATCATGATTTAACTAAGATTACATAGGTGGGATATGGATGGACTGTGTTTTTACTAAAACTCTCAGCACACACTATGGTTGACATGGCAATGATATAATGTCCAGAGGGAACTAGAGGAAACATCCGAGACACAGGACAGAAAAGACAGAACAGTAACAAGAGCTGTTGCCAGAGTTACCTAAGAACAGTTGTGCACTCATGTGCTTCTTTTGCTTGTAAGCCTTTGAGACTTTTTACGTTTTTGGGCTTTAAGTCTATTTGCGTTCCCATAGCAAATACAAGGGTACGCAATGTTTCTGGCTGTCTCAGTGTCCACTGTCCCACATATACTCACCGTTCTCTGTAATCCCTCTTATAACTCCAGCTGTCACTGAAAAACCTTTGATCCTCATGAAACCAGTGTTTGAATACAATGTGAAAAGTCATCTGCACAGTCACATCTCAGTTAAAGAGGAAGTATGCCTTTTCTACATATAAAAATATACAGTACATAAATATAGTTTTAAAATGTTAACCAGCCAGTTGCAATGATTTTCTGGGAAAACAGACAAAGCTTGTTAACAGACCCATACCTATGCAGAGTTCCACAAAATTGGGTTGTCTGTCACTCAGCAATCATCTACACATCTCCAGACCTTTATATATCACATGTTTTGGCTTTTTTAATAAATACAAGTACACCATATAATTCCAGCTCCATTCACACATTTTACTACTTTTTTGTAATCAATTCTGGAAAATTCAGCAGATTTTTTTCTGAAAATGAACAGAGAAAATTCCTCGCAGTAGTCCACAGATTCTGCCCAGGCATGTGTCCCGCCCTCTTTATATAACTAATAACGATCAGCTTTGTGGCTAAATATAACAAAGGCATAACAATAAACTTTCTGTTTAAAGCTCAAAACTATTCTAGTAAATTCTCTGACTATTACACACTTCTCACATGATACTTGATACATGATATTTTACAATATAGTAGAACCTGCACATTATTTTTAAAACACACTGAACCTGTTTAAATGCAAACATACACTATATTAATGGGAATTTATTGGTGATTCATTGAATTCCTGATAAATGCATTATGTAAGCACATTTCCCGATCTCAGTACCTCAGTATTGCACATATTTGTTGCAGAGAAGCCAATGCTGGAAAGCATTGTGATGGGCTTGTGAAAAACAAATTTAAGATTGCAGATAAGGCAAGTGAAATCATTAAAAATAAATAATCAAAGATATTTCATTCCACACTGAAAATTATACATATAAATACTTCAGTGTAAATTAAAATTGGCTTATTTTATGTAATATTAGTATTTTTATACTATGGAGTATCACACAGATGGCTTAGCAGCATGCTAACGTCAAACTTGAATTATATTGTGACTCAAGTCTCCCATGCTGAGCACTATTTGCAAATCTTAGTACATTTGGAATATTTAAAATATAGAAATCTGTGACTTTTATAGATAAGATTGTACCTTGAAGTCAACAGGAAATACAGCATTGATTGCTGTTCTTAGACTTCCACGCGGTCTACTTGGATCAAGCCCCCCCTCAGTTTTTCCACTCATGACTGTGAACATTTCATTAGCGCTAAGTAAACACTCTCTGCCAAACCTGCTCTCTTTTCATGAATTTATTCATTGGTCAATTCAACATTAGCAGTTACTCATTTGCCCAGCACATGTCCCTGCAATTGCTTGCCTTAGGCTGACAGTAAAAGACCTTAATATTATGTAACTGAGGCTGAAACAGCCTAGGATTTCCTTTCTAAACCCAGCTGCAGTTGAGCAGCGGTTTGGAACACAGCTGGCTGTATGTTTCTTCACTGCCTAACAGCTGTGAATGTCATAATTTTCTGTGTGCAGTGGTTTTAGGGTGGTATTTTAAATTACTGTTGCATATATCATATGACTCAGATGGACATTTTTGAAAGAGGTCTTTCAACACCACTGCATTATATTGTTTATTCTAGCTGCGTCCAAATTTAACATGTTGTTGTAAGTCCAAAAGCTATTCTGGCTGGCTGTGGCATAGAAGTTTAATGGCCTTACCCACTGTTGTTTTCATGCCACTGAAAGAATGTTGCCGTGCTAGGTGACTCAGGCTTTGTTTCATGGAACTCAAACAGGCTCTAATGACCTTGTTAGTGCTGCTTGCTAACTGGCTGAACTGAACAAACACACAAGTATTGCACTTCAGCATGTACCTCGTCCCTCATCATTTGTGCTGCGCACATGATTGACACCTCAAATCATATGGCTGGCTGAGAAGAGGTGGACCAGTACTTTTCAGACTTGCGCTTTCACCTAGCATATGATAAAATAGGTAAAAATCCCACAGACTTGCACTGAAGCCATATCAGACTCAGAGAGAGAGAGAGAAAAAAACACTTATATGGTGGACTGCTTATGTATAGTGGCTTATAGAAACAGCTGCTAATAAGGAATCTATATATAAGCAATAAGGAATCTTTCTGTTCAAAGCACTCAGATCACCGTAGGAAGCATCCACAACACACAAGCAAAGCATATACAACATCTGTTGAAAGTGAAAATATTTAGCAGTTTCATGTCTGTCTGCTCTTCCGTCTCTACTCTGTAGATGTGCAGTGACTATGAAACAAAAAGTATTGCTGTAAATAAAGGCATAAAGGCAGTCAGGTCACAGATGCTCAGAACTGACAGAAAAATGTTTGAAATGCAACACACCATGCCTCACCTCACCTGACCTCTGATGACCTTTTTATAGCTGAGAGTTGTATTAATATAATTATAGTTTCACTTACATAAATTAATTAAAAATTTGACTGTTTATTTGTCCTAGATGAATGCATTTGGGAATAAAGTAAAAGTTTAAATCTGTAAACTAGACCATGCACATGAAGTCTATAATGGGATATAAAGAGTTTTCCATCAACCATTTAAGTTAATAACCAATCATGTTTTACAGCGCACTATTCATGCATGAGTAGGACTCAAGAAAGGATTTCAGTAGAAACATGCTGGCCATGATCCTATACTGTTGGCCAAGAGCCATTTGCAAGACATGCAGATTGAAAATGAGAATGCTTTAAGGGTTACATGCATTCTGAGAACGGGAGAAGGGTCAGTTCTGGCTTGGCTTTCCTGGATGCCACAAATGTGTTACATGGTACTATGAATTCATTAACCAGCAGCAGCACCAGTGTGTATGTTGCTCATTACACAGAAACTACTGTGATTGTTGTTTAACTGTGTGGTTATATATGTAGAGGTTCTGAGAAGTTAGATTTCCATTATAAATTGGAACCATTTCTAATGAAGAAGAAGCTAAGAATGTGAGTTTGTGCATTACTGAAGAGATATCTGATGTGCCCTGTTGTTGAACTGCATCGGCACGCATACCAGGGGTCCTTCGGTGCTCGCGCTACCTGTAGTCATTGCCATCTAACGTGCACACACCTGTGCATATTTTGCATACTGTACATTTCAAAATCTATGACACACAAAATGCTCAGGGAACACAGCTATGTAAGTATGGCTTGTTGTACAGAAGTCACAGCAATGTTGCTCACCCTAAATGACAATGTGAGGTGTTTTTGGTGAAAATTATCTCATAGATTTGGTGTTATTATAAAACAAGAAGTTCAAAGCACTGTTGAACTATGTAAAGTATAGTATATAAGAAGGAAGTCGGTAAAACATGAAGATTATTCTAAAGTATAAGGAAGTCGTTAAAGTACAGTTTTGTAGGTCATGATGTCTAACAGCAAAATGTGATGCTGAAAATTGCAATTAGATTGTAAATGTTCTCAAGATAATTTAGGTGGTGTATGCAGGTGCAAAAACCACAGCTGCAATGCTAGGGAGTTGTGGGAGGTAACCAGGGCATAGCTCGGGTAGGAGAATTGGTGGTTGAGAGCTAGCTTAGTTAAAAAAAAGTCGGTCAGACTTTATTTTAAGGTCCAATTCTCACCATTAACAAACCATTAACTACAACTTTTGCCTCAGTAAACTTGTAATTCCTGCTTATTAATTCTTAGTAAGGTAGTTGTTAAAGGGTTAGTTCACCCAAAAATGAAAATTCTGTCAGTAATTACCCTCATGTCGTTTCAAATCTGTAAGACCTCCGTTCATCTTCGGAACACAAATTAAGATATTTTTGATGGAATCTGAGAGCTGTCTGACCCTCCCATAGACAGCAATACAACTGAAATGTTCCCAAATTCATGTCCAAAATAATCCATGTGACATCAGGGGTTCAACCGTAATTTTACGAAGTTACGAGAATACTTTTTGTGTGCAAAAACACAATTTTTATTCAACAATTTGTCTCCTCCGCATCACCCTAGCACCATTTTGGAGAGTATGCGCTGGACGTAAACAACGTATGCTGCTCTGTGTCAGCTGCATCACGCAGGATACATTGTTTTTGTTCAGATCAAATCACAACAACGTAGGAAACATATCCGGCATGATGCAGCGGACACAGAACAGCATACAGATGCACTCCAAATACTCTCCAAAATGGCGCTAGGGTGACGCAGAGGAGACAAATAGTTGAATAAAGTCTTTCTTTTTTCTTTTGCGTATCCAAATCGCATGCTTCTATACCAGGCTTTTTCAACCCTGGTCCTCGAGGGCCACTGTCCTGTAAATTTTAGCTCCAACCCTAATCAAACACACCTGAACCAGCTAATTAAGCTGTTCAGGATTACTAGTAAACTACAGGCAGGTGAATTTGATAAAGGTTGGAGCAAAACTCTGCAGGACAGTGGCCCTCCAGGACCAGGGTTGAGAACCCCTGTTCTATACAGTAGGTGGAAAACAGAGTAGTATTCAAATTCACAGTATCCATAAAACTACTTCCATTGAGATTCTGAATTGTGCAGCATGAGACCACACAAGAGGATACGTAAATGAAAAATGTATATATTAAAATATTATATAATATATTAAAATAATTATTAATATGCGTGCATGATTAATGTGTGTCTCAAAGTATGAATTCATGCTATTACTTTTTACTTCATTAAATTTCAGCTTTTCCTGAAAATGATATAAAAGTATTTCAAAACCATAATGAAATTAAGACCTTGTCACATGAGTTTTAATCCATATTTTTTATTTTTCCCCCTTTTTTCTCACTAAGCCATGCGCGTGTGTTGCGTTTGGATTTAGTGTTATAATAATCAAGGCTGTTAAGCGATGAGTTCTGCTGCTCTGCCCTGCTGTGTGTCGTGGAGTGCACTGTTTGAATAATTTAGAGGTCACTGTGATGTTTTTGCGTGTTGTGGTGTGTCTGTGGGTGTTGTGGGTGTGTTTTGGAAGCGTTTAGAGGTCAGTGTGATGTTTTGGTCTATTTTTGACTGGCGGGTTCAGAATGAGTCACTGCAGTGGTTCTGGTGACATCACTCCGTCTGTGTCGAGGACTGCTGCTTATTATAGACTCAAACACATTCAACCTTTCTATTTTTCTCTTCTTCTGTCATCCACCTGTGTGCATATAAGATGTTTTGTGAACAGTGTCAGAATTGAGAGAATATGCTTCTCTCTCCCTCGCTCCCGTTTTTCACTGTCCTCTGGTATCTTTCCACCAACACTAGCACTCTTCTGTGCTGACTTGACACTTTATCTACTTACTTGCTTCAGGACCTCTGACAGCTAATAATTAAATTAGAGGCCATTTACCAAGAATATACTGCTGTTAAACAAGGGCTCAGTCCCAATTGTTCTCCCTTTTTTTGGGCTTAAATCCTCCAGCATGCCAGGCTCCACTGGTTGGTTCCCTGAGAGCAGTGACCTCTGTGCCAGTCTGGCTGTGGAGGCCTGTTGTGCAACAGCCCTGCATGCTGATTAGCTCAGTTATGTAAACACCAGTCATTCATGGCTTGTGTATTTTGTAGGGTAAATACTTGTACAAGGCAATTAATTCCACTCCAGATTTGAACTGTACGGTTTTTGCTCTTTTGCTGCCCTATTAAAGTTTTAATAATGAATCACAAGAAGCATTACTTGTTTAGATTCTGTGGACCACTGAAGAATGTGTTATATGTCTCAGAAAGAGTGAAAGATAGAGAAAGAGTGAAATAAATGACCAAAAAAGGGGGCTAAACCCAAATGAAGATAATTCAAAGACATTTAATTGATTATTGTGTCAAATTTGATTTAATTTATGGATACATAATATTATATTGTATATCATAATAATGGTTGGTTGGTTTCCATGTCATCAAAAATAAGCTTATCACCGGCTTAAAGTCCACAGTAATAGTCTACATTTTGCAGTCATGTTGTCAGTCTTTCTGCATTAATCTAGGAAAGTGACTTTATATATTTTTACTGTGTAAGAAAGAAAATAAACACAACTTAAAAAATAGAAAAATAAAATGTGAAACATTACTGTTGTAATGTGAATTTTAGAGTAAAACACACACACACACAGTTTTGGGAAGGTTACTTTGGAAATATTACAGATTACATGTTACACTATTTAAAATGTTATAAGTACTGTAACTATTTCATTACTTTATTCACGTAATGTAACTGATTACATTTGACTACTTTTTATTACTTTTCTAAATTTCTAAAGAATGTTTTCATCTGTTAATCCTTTTCAAACATTTAAACCAGGCAGGATTAACCTTTTAGTAGTACTCAATACTGATTACTGTCAGACTTAAATTAAGATTCTAATAATTTAATTTTAAAGCACAGCCACCACAAAATCAGACTTTAGTACCTATTTTTACTTTGAGATCGTTCTGAGGTTAAATACAGATTTAAAATCATAACGAGAAATAGTGTAACAGCTATGATACTATTTTTGAAATCAAATCTTCGTATAGTTATGACAGGAAACACTGGCATCTAGCAATTTATAATGTTTGTATATGTATATATATAACTGTATGCCATCACCAACAACATATGTGTCACACCCATGGACTATCAGTGTGTTTGTTTTCCTACCCATGTTCTCCCATTGACCTAGTTTCTCCCCTGTCTAATGAGTCATTCCGTTCACCTGTGTCTCCCCAATTACCTCATTTAGTCCCTTGTTACTTAAGCCCAGTGTTTCCTGTGTCCTATGTTTGTTTTATGTCATTTGGTGCTATGTGTGTCTCCTGCCTGCCCTGTTTCCCCGTGATTTGGATTATCTCGTTTTGTATGAATTCCTATGTCTCCTCGCTCCTCACAGTAGCCATCGTGACAGTATGAAATGAGCCCAAGCTCATCGGTCTGACAAATCAAGATTCCTAGTACATTACGTTGCCGACTGAGCGCGGCTACACTGATTACCAGCAGAGGCTATGGCACCTGGATGCACTGTGGGGCGGACACAAGCCGGTCTTGCTATGGGTGATGTTTTCTTGGGACACATTAGGCCCCATATCCCAATAGCACAATTCCTGACAGCTGTCAGGTATCTGAACATCGTTGGCCTCCAATTTCACCAAGTTGAACATTTATGGTTTGACTAGGAAAAGTGGGTTTGCGTTACATCACCACCCCACAGTTTACAGGAACTGGAGGACCTGTTGTTGACCTTATGATACCAGATACCTCAGGAGACCAGATATCGTCACCTTGCCACTGTTTTGTTGGCTAAAAGAGGTCCTACAGGATTTTTATCCAAGTATATTTTTAAATTTCTTTTTTGATATTGGGGTGCTATTGGATGTGGAGATGTTTTCATGAGATTGACCCACAGAATAAATCTGAATCTGTAATAATCACATTGAGTTACTGTACGTGTAAATGCCCTCTATTGTGACTGTGAGCTCTCTGAGGGCACACTCTCCATTTGTGCTCATGGTGTCACTCTGGTTTGTTTATATAGAGGCCTGTTATTCAGGGCCCGTATTTATCAAGCTAAGAATTGACTTAAGTGAAAAAGTCTTGGCTCAAGGCTGCGCTTAAAAGTTAGTTATTCATCTCCGTCATAATTTAAGCAAAGCGTAGGACTAAATCTTAAGTGTCTGTCTTCGAGATGATTTACAACACTTTGCTGTGTCACAAACGGGATTTTGGATGACGACATACGCATTGACCAATCACTGAATAGATTTCCTTAAGAATATTCTCAGATAAATTCACATTGAATGGTTAAATTCCTAATAGGAGTTTACATTCAACACGCATTTGACAAAGAATTTTCAAGAATGCATTATGGCAAGGAAACGAAGTGTCATCACAACTCTGTTTAGGGTGCCGATAGATGATAGTATAGTGTATCAACGATAGTCAAAGATATCGCCTGTTGTTGATGCATTTGACGACAGCGAGGCGACTATTATTATCGATCAAAAATAGACTAGGTGCCTATCTTTAGCGATGCAGCGTGGAGAGCCGCTTCAGAAACTTGCCACGGCGCAGCTGATCTGATCCGGTAGCCATGGAGCTGTAATGCGCCGCAGACGCATGCAGTCTAAATAAGGGGTAAGAGATTTATTCATCATACAGGGTAGATCGCATATAAAACTCGCGCTAGACTGAAGTCAGTTATGATGTTCTTTGCTCGTTTTGAATAACTGAGGAAATGTAACAGTTTGATTAACTGTTCATCGTCAAACATTTCAAGAACATTCTTCCTCTCCTGAAAGATTTGCGCACGTTTCTGTCTCCTCATCGCCATCACAAGCCCCTACTGGCAACTCCTAAGTCCTAACCAATTGAGAGACCCCTCAAGCTGTCTTAAATAACTGGGAGTGTAAGAGTGATTCTTAGCTTTATGAAATTTGATAAGTTGCTTTTATACTTAAGTTTGAAAGTAGGAGTAAATTTCATGAATTCTCAGCACTTAAGACTAAAATGGCACTTTGAGAAGCTTGATAAATACGGGCCCAGATTTCTTCCAAACAGACAATTCTCTAATTCGTTTTGTGTGTGTCTATCTCACATAAGCACATCTGTTAGTTGTGGCAGCGAGATGGCAATGCTTTGGCATGTCCATCACTGATGATGTGGATTGTAGCTGGCATGAATATAAGGCTCAGCACACCGCTTCAAACAGCTCTTACATAAGCTTGATTCAGAGTGTGTTTCATAAGATGAATGCCATTATTTGCACAGAATAGGCCAGCTCTGCCATGCTTTAGATGGTGCTTACATAATAGGCTGGTGAAAAGATACAGGAGAGCTTTAGAGAAACACCACTACGGCTTTTGGTGTTGTTCCCACACAGATTTCCCTGCAGTTGCTTCTGGGTCACTGGTCTGCTGGGCCTATTAGTGTGGAGCAATGTAGGGTAAGTTAATAGGGTCACTGGAGGATAGATTTAGTGTAATGTTAGTAACAGTATTGAGTCATGATGCTGCACCAACCACATCATCTAAAACTTTCTATTACATCATATTAAGTAGAAAAGAACATTTTATGTTTTTTTTCCTATTTGTATACATAAAAATATTAATGCTTAATCTGATAAATACAACATATATTAATAACCTACATATTTCCACAGAAGCAAATAAGAATAAATACCTTGAAAAGAAGAAAGAATTTGAGGGCTTTTTGTGTAAGGAACTGTAGGCTGCATTTAATTCAGACATTCTTGTTGGCTAGGGGCAGTGAATGGCTTCTTCAACATCTCACTGTAAACTTAGTCAAAGGATTACAATCTAAAGAGTAACTTGAACAGGGAAGCTTTATAAATGTGCAAAGGAATGACCTACAGTCCAGAGCCCTGTAATTAGTCTCATTTCAGCCGATGAGCTGGTAATACACTGAGGCAAGTATCTGGCAAAAACAAACATATGAGAAATTATACAAAAACAGAACACATTTTTAGAAATAGAGCCAATGTGTATTTATTTAAATCAGGATTTTTCTTTATAGCTGTGTTTAGGGGCATCGATAGATCCTTTATACTGCTGTACCCTAATAAAATATTACTGAGAAATCAGTGTCCGTAGAGATTACTGTATACCAACTTGAGAATCATTTTTCAAAAATTTCGGCTGTTTTCTATCAGCTGTTTAAAATCAGAACCAGTGATGCTAGATTTCGCAAATGATTCACTCTTTTGAGCTAATCATTCAAATAGGTTTGCAAAAACTATGAAATTCTTTACGATTCAGTTTGATTCATTTGAACAGTTCACTTGTGCATTTTTTCACAGAATAATAGTAACAGTATATTTTATGAAACAGAAAACAAAAAGAGTGCTGGAAGTGGATATTTACCTACAGTTCAAACAAATATCTATCATTTTCAACGATGAAGCAGCTCTTTGTTGTAATGTGTATCTTGTGAAAATTAATTTAGGAAAATTCAAATGTGGGCACACATTTGAGTACTGATAAAAGTCCTCTGGTTATCTTCATATGCAGCTAATTATATCAATTGTTATTTCAGTAAAAGAGATCAAGATTTAAAATGTTTGAATTTAATCTTTTATCCAGGTGTTAATGATAATCGTTTTTACATTTTATATAGCATTGGTATCTGTGATTAAAGTTTTAGCAGCTCTTTCATGCATGTTGACTTTGTGAAGTTCTCTGTGGTGAATATACTCCAAGGTGAATATGGCTGCAGTACTTCTGTGTGGTTTAGACACAGTCCTTCATGCATTCGACAGTCCCTATCATTCACTTCAGTTTTCAACCTCTATTATTAATCTCAGATGAAGTCTTTCCATGCTTTATGTTTGCAGTCATAATTCTAAAGACTTAAACACCAATCAATTAGGCTGCTAAGGTTACAGATGCTTCTGGTAAACAGGCTCCCATGATTTGCCCTTTTTGGAGACCTGAGAAGTCACCAATTTCACCCATGGCTTCTAAACACAGATAAACACAACTGGATTACACTGATATAAATAGGATATAGACAATGAAAAGATGAATAAAACATAATTGTGATATTTTTTTTCTCCCTCTAGCTAAATGAAATTAACCCCTATTGGTCTTTACATTATTTTGTCCAACTCCTGTGAATAGCTGTGTATGAATACGTCTACATAATAATACATCAATACAGGTTTCAAGTGAAATGTTACTTAAATGCAAGAATGTAACACAGTCGTTACATGGACGTGCTCTATGGTGTGTCCAGCCTTGATGGCACAGATGAATGGGAAGGTCTTGTCCTCTGCTGGGTGACGTCAGGAGAGCGTGAGGCTTTTGGTGACGTATCTCTCGTGCTGAGGGGGCGTGCGCTCGCGCGAGTAAAAGCAAACAGCACACGGACTTTTCCATTATTCCACTGCTGATATCTGACGCTCAGCGCTCGCGCTGAAAACCAAACGAACCGATGTAGAGAACATTTAAACGCGCGTCGCTTTAGTACTGTTCTCTGTCTTTTTGTCTGTTGCTTTATTTATTGTATGCAACCTGCGCGCTTCGTGAATGTAAAGCTCGCGTGAGCCCAAGGACATAGACTGAGCATAATGTATGACAAGAATATCACCTGAGGAATACAATAAGGGACCGTCAGAGAAACTGCATTAAAAGAGGATCTTTACTGATACGCAGGAATTCCGTGGCTTTGGTGCGGTCAAGTCACATTTAGACATTGCGCCGTTTATTCCGCTAATTTTATCCAGTCATAATGCCGAGTATACGACAGTCGTATACGGTCACTGTCCCAGAGGAGCCGCCGGCGTCAGCTTTCCCCTTCATCAAGCATGATATGCGCAGAAAAAGTCCGACGATGTCTCGCTCGATGCTGGTGTCCACATTTGTGGGGCTTCTCATTAATCAAGCTAAGGTAAGACTAATTTACAGCTCATAAGTTAACTCAAAATTATGTGCACACTGCGTTTAAAATATATTCGGGTCCAGCTCTGATTTGCTTCTTTGAAAATCCCATGAAAATCATAATTCACACACCAAATAAATATTGCTGGGTCTTGTTGAACTTGGGAGTTGCGAGGAAGCTCGCGTCCTCACAATAATTTGTTTTTGATATTGTTTATTCTAGGAAATGGTTAGGTAGGAGATACAAACAGCTGTTTCGTAACTTAAAAACCTCGATGAATGATATTATAATTTGATTGAGTTGAGTTAAGAAAGACATCCCAAATGTGCAGTGCTGAAAACCATGTTTTAGTCCCACTGATGGAGACGTGAGATGAATTAAGACGTTAGCTGAACAATAAGCAACATGGAACAACTGGAATAATTAAAGCGAGTGTTTTCTTCTAAAAAGCAAAGTTATGTTCATTATTTCAGTCCATTAGATACAGTTTTAGACACTATATGGAATTTATACTTTATTGATATATCCACAGTATTTGTTTTTAAGGTTTAGGCTACCTTTTAGGGACCAAAACTCACGCACTTTAGAAAAATGTAGCATTTGAAGTGGAAATAAGACGAACCTGTTCCCCGAAAGCGTCTAGACCTCCAAACAGAAGCACGTGTACTGATGCTGCTGTCTCTGACCTTGCCAAGTGACCAGTTTTCTCGCGTCAGCTTTTACTTCAGCGTGTTTTCAAACTCGGAATGCTGCTTCATAACGGGAGCTGTACGTTTGTCGCGTCGGTATTATACATATATATATATATATATATATATGTGTGTGTGTGTGTGTGTGTATGTATGTATGTATATATATATATGTATGTATATGTGTGTGTGTGTGTGTGTGTGTGTGTGTGTGTATAAATATGTAAACGTACGTTCGACTGTTACATAACGCAGGAGGACATCGTTAGTTGCGTTTAAAGCCGCTGGTTTTACATTGAGCGATTGACGCCATCTACCTGCGCAGCTGTTGTGTCCGCTGAGTAGGCAGCGCATTACTCGCTGAGAAGCCAGGGTAGCTACCATTAAGCATCTGAGTCATCCTGAGTCGAAGGAAAGAGGTGAAAACACACAAAACGACAGGTCCCAGAATGCAAAGAATGGCTACACAATACCAGTGAACTGTATAACTGGATCGTACTTACCCATCCATGGTTCCTGCGCATGAGATCAGTCCCGGAGGCGAAGTCCGAAGAGTCGAGTCCGGACTATCAGTAAGGTAGTTTCTATGAAACATAGAAGCTAACCAAAACATCATAAGTCCAGCATAGAGACTGCAATGTTCTTAAAGCGCAGGTTTCTAGGTTCCCACCTAACCTCGGTCAGGTGGAAATAATGGTGGTTGCAGGGGAATTAGAGAGGGGAAGATGAGGGCAGATGACAGGCCCCCCGAGGGAAGGGAGTAGATGTTCAAGTCTTACTCTGGTCCGGACGAGAGTGTTGAGAACGCCTCGTCTGGATCACCTCCCTCAGGTCTTGCCTACCTCTCTTTGACCCGCGCCTCCCTCTAGCCCTACCCGCAGGCGGGGGAGGGGCATGAGTCGCGACACTAGCCTTCTGTGCCCATCTCTGATCCCCAGACAGAGATGGGCCTGTGTTGTTCGGGCTCAGACCTGGACCTTCTTGGAATGAAGGTTTTGAAGGTCGCTGAGCATGCTTTCGCCTCCCTAAACTTCTCGACCACCGTCTCGACGGAGGTACCGAAAAGCTCGGAAGGGGAGACTGGAGCATCGAGAAGAAAGCCCTTCTCTTTCTTCCCAATACCTGCCAGATTTATCCACAGATGTCACTCCGTTACCACCATAGCCGCCATAGACCTGCCCATAGCAGTGGCGGCCTGCTTCGTGGCACAGAGAGCCAAATCCGTGGTGCGGTGCAGCTCAGCTACCTCATCAGGCGACAAGCCCTGACCCCTTATCCAGGTCTTTCAGCAGATCAGCCTAGTACGCCTGAAGCACCGCCATCGTGTGCAACGAAGCGGCAGCCTGACCTGCTGCTGCATATGCCTTGCCATTTAAGCGAGATGTTTCCTGAAGGGGCTTAGATGGCAAGGAGGGAGCCTTGAGAGAGGATGTCTCGCCCATAGAGAGATAGCTGGCTAGTGTCTCTTCTACAGGGGGCATCCACTCATAACCGCATTCACACATCCCCTCAATGTTAGCATAACTAGTATGCTGGAACCTATGAATGCGAGATGAAAATGGCTTTTTCCATTCCCTCTCAACCTCCGCATGGAGATCAGGAAGAAAAGGAAGGCTCACTCAAGCTGGGGGGGCTATGGCCAGAAAGGTGGTGGCCTCCTGTGCGTTCCATAACCTCCAACAACTCATCATACGCAGGGCAGGAGGATTGAGAGGGCTCAGTCTCAACTTCTTCGCCCTCAGACATCTCCTGCTCTTGCTGGGCATAACCCAGCAGAGCACTAGCCGCTGGATCAGATGATGTCAGAGAGATCGCATCATCATCATCCAGCGACTCACTCTCGTTCGCGGCCGATGAGCGCGAGAAGGAAAGCTCCCTCTCTTAACTCATCAGCCAGCTCCGCCTGCGAGCCCTACGATTTCATTCTCCCCCATGCCTCGGCATCAGTGGATCTTGAACCGCGGGAAGCAGACGGCTGCCCCTCCTTCCTCGAAAAGAGAGACCGACGAGAGCGGAGCTTTCTCATGGAAAAAAGCTCACAGTGCATGCAGATTGCCTCTTGATGACATCGCGTGCGTGCTCCTCGCCCAAACAAAAGACGCACAGATCGTGTGTGTCATCAGGTGTCAAATAACGAGGACACGGATACAGACATCTCTTAAACGCCTTGCTAGTGCTCGCCATGGTAACAGTAGAAAAACGTTCTTACCTTAGAATGCACGCTTCAAACAAAACAGTCACTTGAAGACGAAGAAGAGAATGACGTATTTTCCCAGCGCCCCTTTATACTGTGGTCGCGCCGGTAGTGACGTCATAGGCTGTCGCCGGCCAACATGTGGTGTTTTCGTATATATGCTTCAGACACTGGTCACGCTGACGGCGTTTACCATAGCGACCCCTAGAGGACGCAGTTCGAAGTTCCCTCGAAAGGGAACTGCTGGATGTATAGTACAAAATAGTACTATAAATTTGTTATTTGTAATTTTGAAAATAAATACCATTCCAAAGCAACCTTGCAACATTATTCTTAAAAGTGGGTTGGAATGAAACTTAGAAATAAAGCAATTACATGAATAGCAATTATTTTATTTATTTAGCCTATGTATGATTTCAATGGCTGCAAACATATTAATAATAGTGGATCTCACAATATCTGAGCAGTCTTTGGTAAAATATGGAATACCAGAAAAGAGTTAATGCTAGCTATTTACACAACAAGAATGACCAGTTACTCGAAGGAAAATGGAAATGGAAATACTTGGCCCTATTTGCTGTAGTTTCCACAGTTCACAGTTAAAGGGGCATGCCATCAATTATCGGAATGGTTGACAACCACATTTCCCAGTGTAACCAGTGTTTGTTATGCAACAAAAAAACAATCAGAGTGTCACACTGAGTAATGTTCAGGGACAAATGGACTCCTAAGAAGTGCATTTCTGAAGGAATGCATCTTATCGGTGTATATAGGTGATTACATTCCAAGAATCGCTAAAGGTCCTGTTCTTCACATGCTTGTGACCTTGCACAAACTCTCTATATCCCGCCCATCGAGATTGTCAATCATTGTCAAGATAACAGTGTAATGAACTCTCGAGGCTTATCAACATTGATGGTTGAGTTAGTGCTACGCCGACCAGATGTCCCATTTCTGGTTAGACCGTTTCTTTCAGGTGTCCCAACTTGTCCTGAATGTGTCCTTTATTTTAGAACAGTAGATGTACTGAAATGCAGGACAAATTTCAGCTGCTATAAACTGTTTACAAATGTGTCTAAAATAATCAAGGACACAAATGAAGGAGGGTGAATAGATACATAAATGCACGTCAAGGTATAAAAGAGCCAAGTCTTCTTGAATAAAATTATTGTGTCTCATGTGACCAGCCTTTTGGCAGCAGAGCACATAGAGTTCTTATGCTGGTGACAGCCGTGGCTTCCAGAAACTTAGGTCAGGACACAGTGTTCTTACTTGCTCGCTTTCAACTCGCGCCAGCCAATTAGCTCACGGCTCTCTGAAGATCTTTGAAGAGACAGCCAGTGTGAGATCCTGCTGTCCTCTGGTTACCCAATTGCTTTTGAGGCAGAACTCCCTACGCTTGCCGTACCCATGGCTGCTGCTGGGTGCTGGCTGTTGTCATACCAGTCTGTTTGGTTTAAGTGCTGGGTGTGAAAGCCAGGGACTGGCTCAGCAGCGGTAGCAGCAGAGTGAGGCCTTGGACCATCTGTTCCCACTCTCTCATCTTCTTTGGGGAAGAAAAATCTCATCAGATGTTTGGATGAATATATGAATAACAGAAAAACTCCCGGGATAACTCACAGCTGAACATGTTTGAACCTGATGCGTCTACTCTCAGAGGTGCTAATAGAATGTGTTTGATTAGTGCACTTCATTACTTTTAATTGAAGTGTATTCTGATTGGTCCCTTAAAAACACACCCTGACATTGATGGTGTACCATGGTACTTTGATATATACTGAATGATTGCGATTGCATTTACATGTTACTTTAAGATAATTCAAAGAATACCATGGTATGACTATGATATGGTGTCCAGAAAAACATTATAATAACACGGCTCAAATAGTACTAAAATAATATGGTGTCCTAGAAAGACAACTTATTCTATAAAATAAAATAAAAATATAAAATCTGGCAAATGTATGACACTCCCCTGCATGTGTAGTGTGTGAATGTGTGTATGAATTGTTATTGACCTTTTAGATATGATAGAGTACAATTTGTGACACACTCAACATGTATCTCTAACATCACATGCTGTCCTGTGACTCATCTGTAGAGAACATACAGATACCAAAATTCTTAGTTTTTGATATATTTCAAGCAGTTATTTTAATATTTTATTAGATTTTTTGGTCATTTTATTTTTTCATATTTTGAATAGATTTTTTGTATTTATATATTTATTTGAATTAAGTTAGCTGCCAAGGCAACATTTCTAAAGTTTTTAAGTGTAGGTTTTTCATCTAGCATTTGCAATATTGTATTATATTATTATTGTATTTCAGCTTTAATTTAATTTAAAAATTGTTTTACACTAAGAACACTGATTTCAAAGCTGCTGAACACCCACCAGCAACTTGTTTTCAGTTTCACACATGCTTTCTCAAACACTCAGACATTAAAATCACCTGTCCGAGGGGATGTTTGAAACAAGCATCACAGACACCATTGTAAAATCACATAGATAACACTGCAATCAGTGAATGACGCACATGAAAATGAGCGCTGCTATTACAGGCCTTGATATCACTGATTCTGAGTGTGTCAGCTTCATTCGTGAGATTCATACTGAGAAACCTCTGACGCATTGTCCATGTTCTCTGGAGCGATCTGTGTTATGTCATGGTCAACAGGCTTCGCACTTATGTCAAGAATATCAAACGTGTGAAATCATCATCATCAATCCAAGCTGTCTGAATTTGGTGAAATGCAAGATTTTAATATATCACTTACAGTAATAACTGACCTATTACTGATGGTTCATCCTTAGTTGAATAAATCGCTTGGTTGTTTTTGTTGTGGTGTGGCAGATGGGCATCATTTGTTTGCGTCAAGTCTTCAACAGCAGGGGTCTCTGTCTAAATCTGCTAACATGTCATTTAATAACCCAGAGAAAACGTTTTGGTCAGCTCACACATGTTGTCCTCTAAACATAATACTGAACACACTCACTTATACAATACAAACATGTACAGTATGCTTTTATGTAATTTTCTATAATTAGAAACATTTTTTGTGCCATGCATGCAATTAAAATCCCTTTCTAGTAACTCCCTTCTTAAACATGCACTTTCACTTCACTGTCAGTATCGTGACAAACAAATTATGTGGCCTAAGTGAGTCATGCGCTTTAGTCATATTTGAATTTATTAAAACATTTTTTGGTATGACTCTAAATTGTCATTGGATTCAAAGGTCACTATATTTTTTCCCTTTCTTTTACAGAACTCAAAGAATGCTCAGGGTTTGGTGGGCCTCAGGAATCTAGGAAATACTGTAAGTATTTCTTAGCAAATCATCTATAGCTTGATTTATAGTTCACACAAAAATGAAAATTCTGTCAAGGGTCACTCACCCTTTGAAACTTCTTTCAAAAGGACTGCAGACTATATATGCTGAGTAATCATCTCATTCTCCCTTTTTTCAAATGTTTCTCTGCAGTGTTTCATGAACTCCGTTCTGCAGTGTCTGAGCAACACTCATGACTTGAGGGACTACTGTCTGCGTAACACACACCGCACTGACCTCAACAACAACTGCAGGGCCAAAGCTGCGCTGATGGAGGGTAAGAGACACGTTTACCAGTTCATATAGTAGCGCATTCGTTTTGTCTTTACATGTCAGACAGCTTTTGGGTCCTGTGTCTTAGTCATATGCCTCCAAATGTGTTTTTTTTATTTCAGAGTTTGCCAAGCTCACTCAGACTCTTTGGACATCAGCTAGCAGCGAGGCCATCAGCCCTTCTGACTTCAAAATGCAGATTCAGAAATATGCCCCTCGATTTGTTGGTTACAAGTAAGTTACAGCTATAGCTTTTGTATCATGCAGATAAAGAGAATATTTTATTTGTATTCTTTAATATGTAGTTTTGAACCAGCCGAAACTCAAAAACCTAAAAATCAACTTCTCTGTTCGGTCTTGTAGTCAGCAGGATGCTCAGGAGTTCTTGCGGTTTCTGCTGGATGGGCTTCATAATGAAGTAAACAGAGTAACAGTGAAACCCAGATCCCTCATGGAGGACTTTGATCACCTTTCGTAAGTAAAAACACCAGTTTGTTCTAAAAACCTAGTAAGATGTTCAAAAGTTCAGTCATTCAGCAAGGATGCATTAAACAGATCATAAGTGACAGTAAAGACATTTATAATGTTACGCAAGATTTCTATTTCAAATAAATACTGTTCTTTTGAACTTCTGAAGAATAAAGAATTCTTTACCATCACAGGAATAAATTACATATTAAAACATATTTAAAAAGAAAACCCCTATTTAAAATTAATAATATTTGACAGTATTACTGTTTTTACTGATTTTTAAATCAAAAATTCAACTGAGCATAAGAGAGTTTTTTCAAAAATATTACAAAATCTTACCGACCCTAAAGTTGTGCTTATTTCATACAGTATGAAAAATATGATGTGCTGATTGATGTAACAGATGAATCACCTGTAGTGTGTGGTTGAACAGTTGCAATCTGACAGCAATTAGTAAGCAGTCTGTCTGGGCTCTTAAATTAAGTGTGTTTTATCTACAGGGACGACGAAAAAGGCAAGAGAATGTGGAACAAGTACCTGGAGAGTGAGGACAGCAAAGTAGTCGGTGAGTTGACCTGCTATATTAACACCAGCTACAGTCTCGCTCTCTGTGTGTGTGTGTGTGTGTGTGCGTGTGTGTGCGTGCTTGTCTGTCTGCCCTGCTCTGATTATGAAGTGCTAATATTTTTTTTGACAGATCTGTTTGTTGGTCAGTTGAAAAGCTCTCTGACGTGCAGCGAGTGTGGCTTCTGCTCAACTGTGTTTGATCCATTCTGGGATCTGTCCCTGCCTATCGCTAAGGTTAATATGAAGACGGATACATTCAAATACACGGGTAACACTTTACAATAAGGTGTCATTTGTTAACATTAGTTAATATATTAACTAATATGAACAAACAATGAACAATACATTTATTACACTATTTATTAATCTTTGTTAATGTTAGTTAATAAAAAGTTGTTCATTGTTTGTTCATGTTAGTTCACAGTGCATTAACTAATGTTAACAAGCACAACTCGTGATTTTAATAATGCATTAGTAAATGCTGAAATTAACATTAACTAAGATTAATAAATGCTGTAGAAGTATGGTTCATTCTTAGTTCATGTTAACTAATGTAGTTACTAATGTGAACTAATGAACCTTATTGTAAAGTGTTACCAATACATGCTTACTGATGTGACAGCATGTTTGTGTTATTGTGCATGTTTCATTTTGCTTTTTTTTCCCCTCAGACTTCAGGAGAAGTGAATTTAATGGATTGCCTTCGACTTTTCACCAAGGAAGATGTATTAGATGGGAATGAGAGACCAGTAAGTATAAAGTATAATCAGCATCTATCTATCTATCTATCTATCTATCTATCTATCTATCTATCTATAATATGTTTAGACATATCCTAACTGTCTCTCTTTTCCATGCAGACATGTCACAGATGTAAAACAAGACGGAAATGCACAAAAAAATTCACCATCCAGAAATTTCCAAAAATCTTGGTGCTTCGTATCCTTTTTAAGCAAATCTTGCATCAAAAGAATTGCATTTTTAATTCAAGTTCAATCTAATTTACAAATGTATTGATCGATTAAATATGGAACATTGGTAAAAATGCTGTGTGTATTTGTTTGCCCTTGACTCTCTAACTATCTCAGATCTGAAGCGTTTCTCTGAGTGTCGAGTCAGAACCAGCAAACTCTCCACCTTTGTAAACTTCCCCCTCAAAGAGCTGGACCTCAGGGAATTTGCCTCTGATAACAGCGGTAGGTTCTGCAGCGTCATTCATTACATCTGTTCTCTGTGCAGTAGTTTGAGCAATGCGGTTTTTACTGTAGCTCCAGGATAATTGTGTTTAATTGCTGTTGTTTCTCTTCTCTCTTCACAGTAAATGCAGTCTATAATCTGTATGCTGTGTCCAATCACACTGGTACGTCTTTGGGTGGCCATTACACAGCATATTGCCGAAATCCCTGCACAGGAGAATGGTACACATACAACGACTCCAGGTAAATAGACATAACAAATTAGTATTAAAAAAAGTTTGTGGAGTAATATTATAATATTATGTTTGCATTACTTTTTAAATCTTAGTTTACAGCATTTTAGGCTATGATATAGTTAGTACGTACTGTGGCTCCAAACATTAGTTTAAGTCATTTAATAAGGTCATTTAAGGACATAGAATGGGGTCTTCAGCTGAACAAAATTATAAATGCAACACTTTTGTTTTTGCCTCTATTTTTCATGAGCTGAACTCAAAGATCACAAAACGTACACAAAAGGCCTATTTCTCTCAAATTTTGTTCACAAATCTGTCTAAATCTGTGTTAGTGAGCACTTCTCCTTTGCCAAGATAATCCATCCACCTCACAGGTGTGGCATATCAAGATGTTGATTAGACAGCATGATTATTGCACAGGTGTGCCTTAGGTTGGCCACAATAAAAGGCCACTCTAAAATGTGCAGTTTTATCACACAGCACAATGCCACAGATGTCGCAAGTTTTGAGGGAGCGTGCAATTGGCATGCTGACTGCAGGAATGTCCACCAGAGCTGTTGCCCGTGAATCGAATGTTCATTTCTCTACCATAAGCCATCTCCAAAGCCGTTTCAGAGAATTTGGCAGTACATCCAACCGGCCTCACAACGGCAGACCACGTGTAACCACACCAGCCCAGGACCTCCACATCTAGCATCTTCACCTCCAAGATCGTCTGAGACCAGCCACCCGGACAGCTATTGCAACAATCGGTTTGCATAACCAAAGAATTTCTGCACAAACTGTCAGAAACCGTCTCAGGGAAGCTCATCTGCATGCTCATCGTCCTCTTCGAGGTCTCAACCTGACTGCAGTTCATCGTCGTAACCGACTTGAGTGGGCAAATGGTCACATTCGATGGCGTCTGGCACTTTGGAGAGGTGTTCTCTTCACGGATGAATCCCAGTTTTCACTGTACAGGGCAGATGGCAGACAGCGTGTATGGCATTGTGTGGGTGAGCGATTTGCTGATGTCAGCGTTGTGGATCGAGTGGCCCGTGGTGGCGGTGGGGTTATGGTATGGGCGTATGTTATGGACAACGAACACAGGTGGATTTTATTGATGGAATTTTGAATGCACATAGATACCGTGACGAGATCCTGAGGCCCATTGTTGTGCCATTCATCCACGACCATCACCTCATGTTGCAGCATCATAATGCATGGCCCCATGTTGCAAGGATCTGTACACAATTCCTGGAAGCTGAAAACATCCCAGTTCTTGCATGGCCAGCATACTCACCGGACATGTCACCCATTGAGCATGTTTGGGATACTCTGGATCGTCGTATATGACAGCGTGTTCGAGTTCCTGCCAATATCCAGCAACTTCGCACAGCCATTGAAGAGGAGTGGACAACCTGATCAACTCTATGCGAAGGAGATGTGTTGCACTGCGTGAGGAAAATGGTGGTCACACCAGATACTGACCCCCCTGGACCCCCAATACAGTAAAACTGCACATTTTAGAGTGGCCTTTTATTGTGGCCAGCCTAAGGCACACCTGTGCAATAATCATGCTGTCTAATCAACATCTTGATATGCCACACCTGTGAGGTGGATGGATTATCTCAGCAAAGGAGAAGTGCTTTAATATTGAATTTTTGTTTAACATATTTTGTTATTAACATATATTTGATCACAATTACAGTAAAAACTACTATAGTGAAATATTATTAAAATTTAAATAACTTTTTTAATTTTAGAAAATTTCAATATGTAACTTATTCTTGTGATGCAATGCTGAATTTCCAGCATCCATTTCTCCAGTCTTTAGTGTCACATGACATGAGCCTTCAGAAATCATTCTAATATGCTGATTTGAAGCTGAAGAAACATTTTTTATTTCATGTTGAAAACAGTTGTGCTGCTTAATATTTTTGTGGAAACCATTATACATTTTTGTCAAAATTCTTTAATGGGTAGAAATTTCAAAAGAACAGTATTTATTTGAAATATATAAATTTATATAAAAGTATAGAAATTGAAATATATACGTTTCTTTACTGCCAATAATTAATTTAATGCATGCTAAATAAGATGTATTAATAGTGTTAATTTCTTTAACAAAACATCTTACTGAACAGTAGTGTACATTTAGTGTACAGTGTTGTAGGATTGGATAACATTGTTTAGTAGTCTGCTATTTTTCCTAACGTGTTAATGTATGTGTTTGTAGATGCTGACGCTGAGCCATTGTTTAGCTTACGTCTCATTTCTGTCTGTATCTCAGGGTGAGCCCCATGTCATCCAGCCAGGTGCGGAGCAGCGATGCATATGTGCTCTTCTACGAATCTGCGACCTCTTCGCGCATGTGATTACGCCTGAAACAGACAAGCCTTGGATGAAATAAATCCTTTTGCTGCTGTTGAACTAAATCATGGTCAGGGTCTACATGCTTGCAGGATCATGGGACTTTATCCCAGGCCTTTTAACCAAGGCCAAACACATACTGCAACTGAGTTATGGTCGTGGCCTATGAAGTGGAATGAAGCCTGGGATGAAAGTTTAATCCAAGCCCAGATTGAGCTTCACAGTAAGGGCTCCTCCATCCATCACTCCCCCTTGAAAGAGGTTGCTGCACCGGGGATGGATTTAACAAATTGATACGGACAAAGACAGAGGAACATGAACTACTACCTCTCTTGAATGAGCAGGACTGTGTGTGTGTGTGTGTGTGTGTATTTATGTGTACGAGTCAGTTTCCAGACTGATAATGTAGGACTCTATGCACTGTGTAACTGGAGCCGTCCGGCTCTACAGACAGTCACCATGACTCAAACAATCCCCATCCCTTATTTAATTTATTAACATGAGTTCAGTGTTTTACTTAATTTCAAGCTAATTGCTTCTAATTTAAATAAGAGGTCATGTTGCTGAGGGACCATGTAGGTCAACTGTGTAAATGATGCTTGGATTGCTCAATGGATTGTTTACTATTTCAAACAGATATGTTCCTTCAAGATAAGTCTCTGCTTTGCTTGATTTGCTGATTTTCAACAGAATATGCACATGGAAAGGGCTTAGGTTTATGCTAATGCATGACTGTGCCCCTTCCAAAAACACTCACCATTACAGAGAAGATTGTATGACTGCCCTCTTGTGGCTGGAAGTTGCAAAGCCCAAAAGAAAAACTATGGACCTTTTTCACAGACCAGAATGATACGTTTCCACCATTTTTTTTACATCATGAATCTAGCAGAGAATGATTTTAAAATAACGGCTGAGCAAGTGACAGCAAATTTGACATCTTTCTCTTTTCTGACCAACATAGTCAATCTCTCAAAATGTTTTTCCTCTTTTGGAATGTCATAGAAATGCTATCATGGATTATTTTTTTGCTGTTGGAGTAAATGGTAAAAACAAAAAAATACACTTATTGCATTTTATACCAAACTATGGCTTCTGACATGTGAAAGGGGTCCATCTCCAGAATAATATAAAGTATTCCCTCTTTAGGTTTTTGTGGAATTAATATTTTCCTCCAGGGGCAATATATTTGAAAGAGGCCTTATGTTTTTCTCATTCTGTCAGTGACTACAATATTCAGAGTCTTTATCAAATAAGAAGCCACCAGGAGGGTTATGTATGTATGTGTGTATGCACCTTTATGTATTATTTCTCTATTTATGATGTGAATGTTGTGAATGTAGCTTATCGTTGTGCTTGAACCAGGCAATGTTTTTTCTACAGAGAGATTTTAAGTGAGTGGTAATTATTTTGTGTCTGAAATGTGACTGTAGTGTTCCGCATATCAAGAGCTCTTGGCTTTTTAAAAGAAGTAAATATGAATAAAAGCAAATGTCTACAGAAGTAATTGAATTGTCTGCATTGTGTATGTATGATTATGAACTCTCTAAATGTACACCTATTTCTTTCACATAAATGCTGTTCTTTCTATTTCTCACAGAATCCACAAAAATATTAACTATTTTCAACATTGATAAAAACATAAAAGTAATGTCTCTTGAGGATCAAATCAGCATATTCGAATGATTTCTGAAGGATCATATAACACTAAAGACTGGAGAAATGACTAGAATGAGCTGAATGAAAATTCAGCTGTAACATCACAGTAATAAATTAGCATTAATTATTATTATATGTATATTAAATGGATAAATAAAGTCAAATAAATTTGGCATAGCTCCTTTCTATGCTTTGTGCCAATCTACTGTCACTAGAGGGTGACATTAGTCCTCTCTTTCCTGGTCACCACCCTCTTCACGATGACATGTAAGTAGAGAAACTCACTTCTTATCTGGCACTGAGCTCATTAGTCATTTGTGTGTGTGTGTGTGTGTGTGTGTGAGAGAGAGAGAGAGAGAGAGAGAGAGTCTTGAAGCAGTCTGAGAAATTCTCAGTAGAATCAATTAACAGGCTAGATCTTTATTGGAATATACCTATACATAAAGGAGGACCTCAAATCCCTGTATATACACTGTCCATGCAAGTATATGTTTTTAGTCAGACTTAAACTGTAATGTCCTTAGACAGTACCTTTATGTGTGTGTGTGCTCTTAGTGCCTTTGCAGGTTTCCAGGCTAAAACAGATGATCTGTTTGAGAAGAACTCAATTTGTGAGAAGAAGGAGAGAATTATCTCACTTCCACTGGCTGACTGTGCCACTAGTAACTCAAAAGCCTCCTTTCAGCGGTAGTAACAAACTGCTCTTACCCAACTGCCCTTTCCTTAACCCGTACACTTAAAGCATGCTCTTTAATCTCTGATCTTGACACCGTCAATCCAGACTAATGATTACACATCAATCAGAGTGGTCTTGTAACATTGACTAGAGCAAATACCATACCAGACGGTGTTGATTATTTATGCCCTTAGAATTATGCCATAGAGTCAAATACAGTGGCCACACAAGTCTATGAATGTTATTGTATTAAACATTTCAAACCAATTGGTATTAATTTTAATAATACTAGAACAAGCACATTGTTCTAGTGAAATATTTCACAGAAAATAATAAAATAGTACACATACTCATTTCTTAGTATTTGGACACTTGTTAGTGAATCATGTTCATACTTAATGTGATGATCTATACCTGTGGTTACTCTGATTGGACACATGTATGAAATTGAGGAGAACTTCATATGTTCATATGTGGGTGTTGCAGTTCAGAGCCAATTGAGGACTATCTCTGTCTGTATCTTCCTGTTCATTCAGAGATGTGGGATTAAACTGGATAGTGTTTATAAAGCAGTTGCTGGAGGGAGGGATAAATATTTGATGTGCTGTTCTGTTTGGATGGCGAGAGAGTTAGAGAGCTCTTTCACCTGCTGTGTGACTGTATCTTTCTGCCTTCTATGTGCTGTTTCTATCAGTTCATTCTAAAATTAACTCATAAATTCTGTGGTTACATACATAAACACACATATAACAACCAGTGCCTTTGTGGTTTCCCAGAATACAGTACTGCTTATGTTTACATAAAGAAAATACAGGCATATCATAAATGTACACCAGGATGTGGCTGCTCATGGCCATGTCATAAAATAATAATTTTACAAATATAGAGACAATATGTAGATTATTCTTAATGAGAAATACAGTAGTTCAAAGTGAAGACAAGGTGTAGTTTTTTTATTTAAAAAAAATAAAAAACTGTTCAAGAGAAGTATTGAGACCCTTTCGGATGTCAAACATTAGTGAATCTTGTTCATAGTTAATATGATAATCTACACCTGTGAATTAGAGAAGAAATGACTTCACTCGTGTCAAAAATGTCTCAGAAAAGTTACTTCTGAGAGAGTTATCAGAAAAATTCCCATTGTCGTTCAACTTGTTCATGTCAGAGCTATTATAATGATTTGTGCACCATTTTGTCAGTTGACACAGAGCTACATAAAAAAGCCAATGTTGCAAAAAATGTGCAAATTGTGTATTTAAAAAAAATCATGTGATTATGGTATGATGAAATACAGTGGGTTCAGTTAGAGTCAAATTAGCCACCCAGTTTGCCAGTGTACTTCAGTCCAGCATATATCCCTCCACCTAGACAGAGCAAGAAATATGTTTATGTTTACAGTTTAAACTTTTATCATTTAAATGTTGACAATGCAATAAGTAGTTTGATTACAGGTATTTTATTAGTTTGTAGTTATTAATAGATCTGGCATATCAGCTTGCCATCTGCTGTATATTTGCTATGATATAATATTGGCGTTACACAATATAAAGTACAAAATTATATGTCATGTTTGTGAACATTACATTGTGTACATTTTTCCCCCTCCCAAACAGTAACCAGGTGGCAAACCAAACCAGCAATACAGTTTTACTGAAATATTTTTAAACAACTGTTCTGTTTATAATGTTTGTACAGTGATTGATCTAAACTCACTCATGTTACGCTCTGTGTGGTTTGTTTTATATTGTTAAACCATAAAGAAATAACAAAATATAATAAAGACTATAATGAGAGGAGACTATTATCCTTGCATTTTAATTTTAATCAATAAATAAACTGTAGATAAGAAATTCAAGATATTTAGTGTTTATTAACTCAAACTGTTTTTAAAGCCATATGTGTGTTCTTTTATTATATAATAGATAACAGATGTCTTGAAGTACAGCTCTACTCATATGCAGTATATTTTTGCATATATAAAAATTGTAGTAGTCTCAAATCTTACTCGAAATTTGAATAAAGCAATACCCTTCTGGGATTTCTGAAGGTATTCGTGAAATTTTAGAACACATCACACATGTATACAGAGCATGAATATTAACTCTCTCAATTATAGCTATATTTCACATGCAGTATGCGGTTAAACTGAGAATCACGTTCTCTAATGGATTTAAAAAAGACTGTCTCTCATTTTAAGTCCCAAATCTATTGTTGCATTTAGGAGAATGGATTTAAAATCTTACACAGACATAGTGTATAAATAAATTATAAAGTGTAATGTGCAAATGCAAATATTCATTAACCACGTACCCAGAGCTGCCACCCCAGCGATAGATCCTGCAGCTATACCTGCGATCTGGCCTGCTGTTAAACCCTGCGGTTCTTCAGAGGTTTCACGGTCAGTGCTGTTGGGCTGATCCATGGATGTGGATGAAGAAAACAGGCTTGTGTGTGTGGAGTCAGACTCAGTGCTCTCAGACATCTTTTCAGTTGTTTCAGACACCTGCCCAACAGTAGAACTGTTTGTACTGAAGACCACTGAAAAAAAAAAACAAGGAACAACCAAGAGTTCTACTGCATATACTGTTCTACTGTATATACTATCAGCTGACTGTGTTGCTCAGTTTAGTGTCTCACTAAATAATACACTTACAATTCACAAAATCTATACAAAAATGACAAACAATACCTAAATCCAGCAGGATCAGAAAGATAAGGATGTTTCTATACATGGCTCAGATATTAATCACCAAACATCAAGTCAGAGAGTGACTGGAATAATCAATCTTCTAAAAAAAAGTAAAAACATATTTTTAGAAAAATTGTGTTCTGGTAACTTTGCAAAGATATTTTTGTATTTTCCAGTAATACCAGAATACAGTTGATACAATACAAAATACTACATTGAGTACATATCACAAAAAGTAAACTGTCTCTCATGGGCTTTGTCAATAATAATACATATACAAACTGCCAAAATAGTTTGGATAATTACATCCATTCCTTCTGGAGTTGTGTTATTCAAACTAAATTAGGTTTTGAACAGTGGAAGAAGACAACTGTAAAAAACAACTTTAATAAAACAAACAAAAAAAATAGTACATAGTGCATTAATACAATTCTTACCAATTAAAAAAAAGGGAAAAATAAATAAAAATAAGATAAATGTAACTAAGTTCTTGTTAATGTACAGGGAAACTAAATTTACAAAACAAAATCAATGTATTCAAAAAAATTGCAGCTATACTGTAAACATATATAGTTTGAGACAAAATAACATTACTGACCTGTTCAGAATGGCTGGATATCTTGGCACTTTGACTAGTCACTCTTCACTTATCTGTCTGTTTTATACCATCTTTCATGTCGGATATCCTATAAATCACTATAACAACCCACCAGATCTGTGTACTGAAATTACACTAACTCACCATTTTATGAAGGTGAAGTGATAAAAAACCTCTGTCTCCATGGATTTATTGCTTGAAAATTACCTGTGTGAATATAATAGGTCAATATCACAGGTCTAAATATGTTACCATTCATGTCATGGTATTTTCTGTAATGTCGAAATAATCAGATGTTCTCCACATTAAGTTAATGATAATGTTTGTCTGTCCCTCTATAAGCCCATAAATGGCAAAAGATAATATAAACAAAAACTGAGTATTGGGCTACAGAAATGCAAAAATAAATGTTTATGCAGCAAAACATTATTTAGCATACTTAAAATACTGTTTACTAAAATACTGTTTTAGTTATATTCTACATTGCTTCACATGTACTTAATCTCTATAAAATATTACTATTGTCTGAGTACAAGTGATTAGGGGTAGTGATGATGTAATCATTTTAATACAGAGAAAAATTAACTGAAATTGTCTTGATATGTAGTAAGAGAACTTCTGTGTAAAGTAAAAAAAAAAAAAAAAAAAAAAAAAAAATTAATACAATTAAAAATATGCCAAAAACAGCAGGTGAAATTGTGCCACATAATCTCATGTCAGGGATTTACACTAGACTTTATGGATGTTCAACATGAAAGCAAAAATTAAATATTTATGACCTTTGAGCAAGTACAAAATAATAAAAATAATAATAATATTCCAGAAAATACACACTAAGAATACATACAATTAAAGGATGCTATTAAAAGTAAACTTAATATTAATACTTTTGTGAGCCATAATAATGAACTATTTGAAAAATTAAATTCTTTACCTCGAATCAAATTATTATGACAAATTTATAATATCTTAGCCTCCAATGAACCCATAAATTCTTTGCCTATAAACAAATGGAATAATGATCTTCACTGTGAATATACAGGCTTAGACATCTTAATACTTATATATTTTTGTCTTTTCCAGTAACACCAGAATACAGTTAATACAATACAAAATATTATATTGAGTACATATCACAAAATCTCTTGTCAATATTAATACATATACACACTGCCAAAATAGTTTGGATAATTACATCCATTCCTTCTGGAGTTGTAAAGAAATTCTGGTCAGAAGTTAAATGCAAACCTGAAGTGATTCTAGATATTATCATCCTCAATGTTTCGGTTTGGAGATTTTTCTTCCATTAACTCTTCACAAGAAACAAAAACATTTATCTTTACCTCATCCGTATCCTAGCAAAAAAAGTAATAGCCTACTAATAAACTGGAAGGATAGAACTAAAATATCTATTACCCATTGGTTCAACCTATTAATAGACACTTTAACACTTGAGAAAATCACTGCCTCTTGTAGAAATAAAATGACTGCCTTTGAAAAAATCCTCTTTTAAAGTTCCTGGACCGTTGAGTTTGTCTATCTCATGCTCATGTTTGTTCGATGTATGATTTATCTGTCTACATTATATGTATTGTACCCTTCAGCTAAATAATAATAAAAAAAAGCAAAAATCAATAAAGGAGACATAACTTCAGCTCTGGAGATGTTCAGTAGAAAACATTCTGTTATGGGGTTTTAATGAATTTAAGTGGCTTCAAGTCTGAAGAAATGTTGTTGAGTTCACATGATTAAGTTATTATATGACTTGGTTTGCAAGGACTTGTTTATCTTATTTCCTAGATCACAGTTACTGGATTGGGAAAACTGTGGAGCAGTGGCGTGGAAAGGTACAAGGAGCATTTGTAATTGGCCCCTGTGAGAGGAAACCTGTCCTGGGGACTGAAGGGTTGAAGTCACACTCTCGTCTTTCCTAGATCAGCATGAATGGGCAGCTAAGGAGTGGGGGTTGGTGGGACAGATGGATTAGGATTGTGCAGGCTGTTTGGGAACAAAGGCTCTCCTGTATGTGTACTCAGCACAGGGTGATCACTTGTAGCCCCCACAATTCATAAAGTTAGTAATCCTAAAGCCTTTAGCCTATGCTTGCTTTTTGTCTCTTTCCTGTGTACATGAAGATATAGACAACAAACATAGCCTACATATTCACAAGTTTTAAAAAGCTCATTAATCCAAGCTTTCGACAAGACAATTTTAAGTTCAAGACATTATATATATATTAAAAACAAGCTGAAGGACTCTTGAGCAAAGACTCTCAGTGACAATTATTTAGAAACAGAATCGACTTGGGGTTGTTCAGGGTGAAGCGCCTAGGTGGCGCTGTTGTGCGGCTGGAGAGAGAGCGAGGGTCTCTCCATTTGGGATTGAATCGTTTCTGCGATTTTTCAAACAGTTTGTTCATAAAAAGATTCAGTCTTTACGTCTTCATCACGTGATCCTCAGCATATCAGCATGGCATATTAAATGCTACAAAAACGTTTCAATAAGGCCATTTTGATGTTTGAGTCAACAACCTTGTAGATTTGAATTGAAACAAAAGTAGCCTACTAGCCTATTATACCTCAGTATTTTAAATATAATTATTTATACCCTATTATTCTGTAAAATGACTTGTTAAGCTGAATTTTTCATTGGTGTAGCCTATGTTGATTCTTGGTAAATTCATTATCAGTGTTTGAAGGCAAAATCTTATTTCTCTATTTACAAACATTTTGTTTGTAACTATTTTAAATCGTGTGAAATTTACGTAAACAGATCTGCAGATTTACTGGGAAGATAGGCTTTAATTTATTGGAAGATGGAAGAAAAGAAGCCAATCTTTTCATTTGTTTATGGTGTGTCCTGCCTTATCAATCGCAGTCTTCATTTGTATGTATAAATGCCGTGATGATATACGTATTTTGTTTATCATGTTCAATAAAAAGAAACCCGCTCAGAACGAATCAGTTTAGTAAACCGGTTCAAACGACTCATTAAAACGATTCGTTCACGATTCGAACATACTGTTCTCTCCAGCTCTAAACCCGCTCAGGAATGAGCAACGCTCGCCGAGCAGCGGATATGCGCCCGGTCTCAACAGCTATTTTAATCGTTCCTGCGGACGCTATGCAGGCAACTTAGCGTTACTGACAAGTTGATAACGCATGCTAAAGCGGCTCGTCAGTTCACGAAGCGTAACATGTAACAGAATACGCGCTGGTCCCGGCTTGAGAGGCAAGAGTGAAGAGCAATCAATCACCGGACACCTCCACCGTTATTCGGTGTGTGTACAGGACAGTGAGTGCTGCTGAGGCAGGAGAACCGCTGCTCTAATGCTACCCTGACCACTCCGACTCAGCGCTGCTATTTTAACGCGGTAGCCTATCGTGTTTTCGACCAAACACCGGATCGGGTTTTACAGCGGGACAAGATGTTGCAAGTGTTGGTTTGCGGCGTTGTGGTCTTCCCCGGTCTCTTCTTCACTTTTAGAAAAGTGCTCCCGTCCATTTTCAAGCAGTGGACAGATGCCGACGTCGTGCTGGTCAGCGAGAGGTGAGTTTGCTGACAGCTGAGGCCAGACAGCTCGTGTAGTATCATTTGCTAGTTTGCTGCTGTTTGGTAGCAAAACGCGTTTCATTCTGTCTGGTTGAAACATCAGAATATAGCCTACACATTTAATATCATTCACATCAAATAAACTCTTTTGCTTCTGTGGTAAATTTTAACCACCTTGACAGAAACAATTATACCAGCTGTTAAAATCCCACTGCAGTGTTTGCATCTTAGGGCATCACTGTCCCAGGGACCCCCAAACAGACTGTCAGTCAACCAACCAGGGACCTCAATATATATATAAAAACATATTTTCCCCACTATATTAACTTTTTAAGCAATATTTACAAACATTATTATCATTCCCTTGTGCAATTTATCTGTGCATGGCCTTCTTGGACCCTCTGCACGCACCTGGTTAAAAACCTTGGCCTTGTAACACTTAGTAGGCTGATTGATTTAGTTAAATGTTGTGGCTTGTGTGTTTAGGGGCTCAATTATGTTTCTAATCGGTTCTGTTCATGTTATCCTATATTCAGCTGATCTCATGACCTTAATCACTCCCTCATTAATTCAGCCATGGACGGTTCATGTAGAATGACCATTCATTGACTAGCGTTGTACTGACCTCTTCTGTATTTTCATTAAGGTTATGCAGACATGCCAGGGTGAAATATGTATTTAATAATCTGAATTGAACTTGAAATCCAATAGATCCAAACAAATCTGGGTAATAAACCTAGTACACAAAGTCAACCCAAAGCCAAACATTAGTGGGAGATGTTCTCAAACATTAGTGGGAGATGTTCTCAAACTCAGCATCTGTATTTTTGAAACTAACTAACAATTATTAATTTGCAAAGGAACCTTCAGGGGAACCTTTATCTGTGGTCATCTATACATGCATGTTTTTGCAGATAAGCAGTTTCAGATCAGTTCTGGGTGGGTTCAACATAAATTGCCATTGACAGTGGTGTTGTTTTGGTGCAGAATATTATATGTATTTTTATCTCTTTTTGAAGCTGCTATTGATGTGGTTTTGTAACCTAGCTATATGAAACAAATTTCACATCCATAGTTAAATCCACAATTTTATTGTCTGAGTTATTGTTGCTATTGGCAAATTTTGTTGAACTTAATCCCTCAGTTCTTAGTTTGTTTCTGCTTTGCTAAGGGCAATTGTTTGCTTACATTTTTATTTAGCAATGTCCATAATCCCAGCTAATAGCTTTGGTTTGCTTCAGATCTCTTTGCTTTTTATATGCAACCGTTCTTTTTGCAGTGTTTTGTGTTTTATGAGATAAAGTTCTATCAGTGTTTGTGTTTTCTGACTGGTGTTTCTATGGAAGTCAGATGATATTATGGCTAAACAAAATATTTTGTTAAAATTTAGTTTCAACCTTCCAATGAGTTTCTTTTGTGCTAGATTCTCCCAAACCAATGTCATTCACCAAAAGTCAAACACCAAAAAAGATGCGGTATCAGCATAACATTTTGTTACAGCAGAGTCCTGTTCTCTTGATTCAGCATGGGTTCTTCACATTCCTTCTCTTCCAAGAAAACCAACACATGGACTCAGCACAAAGGTTACAGAAAGAGGCTATTTTAAATTCAGTATATTTTCACAGCCAGTTTGAGGAAGCTATAAGAGAAATAAGCTTGGAAAATCAATAACCAATCCATGACAAAAAAGAACAGCTGCTTCAACGAAGGGAATTTGTTCTCTGTCCTTGTGTATCAGGAAAGATAATAGATTGCATAAAATTGAGTGTCGGTCCAGACTCTTGTCAGACTTAGCCTGGAGTGTCATGTTTCTTGAGATGTTGTTCTCTTAATAAGAGTTATTGATTGACCAACATGATCCAGTGGACGGTGAAAAGTTGGTGAGGGATGGTGATCAGCAGCAACATTGCTTATAGTTAACACAAGATACATGGACATGTGGATTGATGGATGGGTAGCTGATCTGTGATCTTGATGGTAGTTAGAAGATGTGCTGAAGGCCTCCACTCAGTGAAGAGGATGAAGGCTGTTAGAGGAGTGATGATGAATAACACAGACTCTGGACTTTTACATTGAAGCGTTGGTTCAATCAGTATTCTGAGTGTGTGTACATGTTAGAATGAGGCAACCGGTCTGAATCACTGAATCACTAATGGTTTTTATCACTCTCTATGGCAATCAAGACCGTAATGAAGTCAGCTTGTTGGTTTCCATCATTTTACATGTCAGAACATAGATTTTTTGTCACAGCATTGGGTAAGAATATGAAAAAAGAGCACAATTCATGAGCATATAACTTTTAACAGAACTGTCACAGAGAGCCTGTGACCTAAGACTAAAAGGACTTTTATTTTGAAAGGACTGCTGAAGTACTTGTACCCCCATAAACAGTTAACACCAATATACACACACAATCTACATGCCGGCAAATTAACATCGTATACAAGATGTGTGGTTATTTTTCTGTTTAGGTGGTGTGATAGGCTCTCTGCTTAGTTCCATGTTTTTTTTATATAATTTTCTTTTCTTTTGTTGGTTGTTTGTTTTGTCTCAATGCTAAATGTTTTGTTTTGTTATATGATGTAACCTTCAAAGAAACCACACCAAACTCTTTTACAAATGTTAAGTTATTTCCCCTGTAACAAACTAACATGTACACATAAAATACTGTTATACTCACATTGTGGGTCATCTCTCTACTGGCAAACCCATGTGCAGCGACGGCTGCCATTTTAAAGCTTCTAATTGCCCAATTGGAAGGGCACTTTCATTATTAGTGACATCACAGGGGGAAAACAGGGAAATTATAATTTCTCAGACATTTTTCTTTGTAATGTGGAGACATAATTTTGTAATTAATAATGTGATGCATAGGTTGTATGTTAATACCATTTGTTTAATATATTTGTATAGTTTTATCTTGCTTTAAAATTATCATTTATTTATACATGGTATGTTCCAGAAGTGGGAGGAGCCTAACTCTATAAAAGGGCTCCTGGTAGCCATTTTTAAGGAGAGTGTTTGGGGTGTGGGATCACTCCTTGTATTTTTGGGCCTGAATATTGGCATAGCCAGAATACATGTGAAACTCTCATGGATTTATATATATATATATTTCTTTTGCCTTATTTTTTGTTGCTGTATATATTTTTGCTTGGGAATCACTTTTGCACCAAAATAAACACCCTGGATTGAAAATTCTTCTCCATCATCATTGATTTTACACCTTCACCGACGGTACATCCTAACAAGTGGTGTCAGAAGTGGGATCAGTACCGGTCAAGTGACGTGTGGGGGAGATTGCCTTCTCTAACATGCCTCCCAAACTAAGGAGTCAGCCTGTGGAAGGCACAGTTCAGGATGTGGACCAGGGTGCCATAGGAGGTGACCCAGAGGCAAGTGAGCAACCTGCTGAGGTTCCATCTGCTGGAGGGGAGGCTGCAGTGACGGCTCTTTCACGGATGTTTGAGTCCTTCATGCGGTATCAGCAAGAGCGAGATGAACGGCAGGAACGAGAAACCACAAGACGAGAGCAACACTACAAAGTTCTCAGTCATCAAGTCACCCAAATGCAGCTCGATATGGAGCGTTCCCGAATTTCAGGCACAGACGGTGATGGAACAGCTGCCAGGGTTAAAAGCCAGGAGCCAAGATTGGCCAGGCTTGAGGACACAGATGACATAGAACACTTTTTGACCACTTTTGAGAGGCTGGCGGAAGTTTACCAATGGCCGAGAGGAGACTGGGCCATACGCCTAATACCCCTGCTTACAGGCAAGGCCAGGAGTGCTTTTGTGGCCATGAACTCTTCCCAGACACAGGATTATGACCAGCTGAAGGAAGCCATACTGAAAAAGTACGAGATCAGTACTGAGACCTATCGGTTAAGGTTCCGTTCTTTAACTACCCCTATGCATGAGGCACCCCAAGAACTCTACACCCGTATTAAAGATCTGTTTTGCAAGTGGGTCCAGTTCAACAAAAGCAGTAAAGACAACATAATGGAGGCTATTGTGCTTGAACAGTTTCTGCGGGTGTTGCATCCAGAGGTGAGGACGTGGGTCAAGGAACGGAATCCAACCACTGCTGGACAGGCTGCTAACCTGGTGGAGGCCTATATTGCTGCAAGGAGGGGTCCAGGAAACTTCCACTATGCTGGCGTCCTGCAGGCCACCAAGGGTAAGTCTGAGGGTTTGGGGGTGTGGTCAAGCTCTAAAAGCCAAGCTAAGATTCTGAAATCTACATACATTGAACCCACAACATCTGTTCCCCTACCTAAAACCATAGTCAAAAATGAAGTTGTGTGTTTTAATTGTGGTGAGCCAGGGCATACTAGACCGCATTGCCCCTTGAAAAAGCCTAAGACAGCTAGTCTCTGTTATGTTCCCCGGCTAGTACAGTATGCAACCCCTAAACATGACTTAGAGCCAGTTGTCACCGTTTTGTTGAATGGGAAACCACTTCCAGCTTTGGTTGACACAGGTTGTGCCCACACACTGGTAGAGGCCAAATATGTACCCAGAGATAGCTGGAGTGAGGAGGAGACTGTGACTGTTTGTTGTGTTCATGGGGACAGTACTAATTTGCCAAAAGCTGAAGTCTACATTGAGGTGCATAATCAGCCATATCTCATGAAGGTTGGAGTAGCTCAGAGTCTGCCATACCCCATTTTGCTAGGCACAGATTTACCAGTGTTGGTTGATTTGGTACAGGAGACGGCATGGTGTGGAATAGTAACAAGGGCTCAGGCTAGGAAGCAAGAACAAAACACACCCTTCCAAGAAACTGAGAAAACACTGCAATCTATGCCTTTTTTTTCTGAGGTTATTGTCACAGAGCCAAAACCTACAGCAGAGGATAGGCTGCAGCTACGTAGAGAGTGTGTGGAAAGTTTGATAGAGACCGCAGAGCAAGCTGAGGAACCAGAGGAACCTGACTTGAGTGATGCAGATATTGTCATTCCAAATAACCTAGCTAAGCTTCAGAAGGAAGATTCCACCTTAGCTGACTGTTTTAAGCAGGTACAAAATAAAGAAGTGAATGCTTGTTTGGATGAGAGGTTTGTACTGAATAATGGACTCTTGTACAGAGAAAGTAAGGAAGACTGGATGCAGTTGGTTGTACCCCAGACACAGAGAAGGGAAGTATTAAATCTAGGTCACTCCATTCCCTGGGCAGGTCACTTGGGATTTATGAAAACCTTGATGCGGATTGCAAAGAGGTTCTATTGGCCCAGAATGTACAGCGATGTGAAGGAGTTCTGTAAGACATGCCCTGAGTGTCAGCTCGCTGTTGGTCGTACCCCTGCTTATGCCCCACTTATTCCATTACCTGTTGTTGACTCTCCGTTTAAAAGAATAGGAGTGGATATAGTTGGCCCACTGGAAAAAAGTCAGGCAGGGAACAGATTCATTTTAGTAATTTGTGACTATGCTACAAGGTACCCTGAGGCTTATCCCCTTAGAGAAGTCACTGCCAAACAGATATCCACAACCCTTTTGAGATTCTTTTCACAAGTGGGCATACCACGGGAGGTTCTCACAGACCAAGGACCCAACTTCATGAGCCATACCCTACACCAGGTATATCAACTGCTAGGAATTAAGAGAGTGCGAACCACCCCGTATCACCCTCAGACTGATGGGCTGGTCGAACGTTTTAATCAGACCCTAAAAGCCATGCTCAAAAAGTTTGTCTCTGAAACGGGCAAAGACTGGGACAAGTGGCTGCCTTTCCTTCTTTTTGCTTATCGGGAAGTACCCCAGGCCTCAACAGGATTTTCCCCTTTTGAGCTCCTTTATGCCCATCCTGTTAGAGGACCCTTGGATGTGCTGAAAGAGAGCTGGGAAGACACACATAAGCCAAGCAAGCAAAACATTCTGACTTATGTCCTCAAGATGAGAGAGCAACTCCAAAAGACCACAGCTCAAGCCCAAAAGAACTTGCTCCAGTCCCAAGCCCAGCAGAAAGAGTGGTATGACAAAGCAGCCCGAACACGCAGTTTCAATCCTGGTGATAAGGTCCTTTTGCTGTTGCCAACAGTGGAAAACAAATTGTTGGCGAAGTGGCAAGGTCCCTATGAAGTAAAGCGGAAAGTGGGTCCAGTGAACTACGAAATCGAAATTCCTTCCAGAAGCCAGCCTCTGCAGGTATTCCACATCAACATGCTAAAGAAATGGCATTCCCGTATACCATCATCAGATATGGGCGAAAGCACAGCAGCCCCAGTGATGGACAGCGCTATGTTTGTGAGGGCAGTAGCAGAGGAGGAGGAGGTAGAAGAGCAATACATCCCTGGACATCCAGGCAAGAGCGAACTAAATCTCAGTCACTTGACTGAGAAACAGAAACAGCAGCTGATGGGATGCTTACCTGACCAACTTTTCATGGAGTCACCCGGTAGAACAGACCTGCTCAGTCACTCCATCATTCTGAACGACCCCAAACCCATCCGACAACCTGTCTATCGTGTACCTGAAAGACTGCTGCCAGTGATGAAAGAGGAGCTAAAGACCATGCAGAGTCTGGGGGTAATAGAACCATCCACCAGTGAATGGAGCAGCCCTATTGTACTGGTACCTAAGAAGGATGGCACTCTCCGGTTCTGCCTGGACTTCCGTAAACTGAATAGTGTCAGTAAGTTTGACTCTTACCCCATGCCAAGGGTAGATGAGCTGGTTGAAAGACTTGGAAGAGCAAAATACCTCAGTACTCTAGATCTCTGCAAGGGGTACTGGCAAGTTCCATTGAAGCCAGAATGCAAGGAGCTTACAGCATTTAAGACCCCATTTGGACACTTCCAGTTCCAGGTTCTTCCATTTGGGCTTCATGGTGCTCCAGCAACATTTCAGAGAATGATGGACAAGATTCTCCAAGGCACGGAAATGTTTGCTGCAGCCTACTTGGACGATATTATCATCTTTAGCCAGAGCTGGGAGGAACATCTAGGGCATCTCCAAGAGGTGCTAAAGAGGATAAAGACTGCTGGATTGACCATCCGCCCAGACAAGTGTGGCTTGGCCAAGGCGGAGACCCAATACCTGGGGTATGTACTGGGACATGGGGTGGTCCGACCACAAGTTGGTAAAATTGAAGCCATTAAGAATGCTGAGAGGCCTGTGACCAAAAAGCAGGTACGGTCCTTTTTGGGACTGATTGGCTGGTACCGAAGGTTTGTACCAAACTTTTCAGCCCGGGCAGTTGCCCTGACTAATCTCACCAAAAAGTGCCACCCAAACAAGGTGAATTGGACTATGGACTGTGCAAAGGCCTTCCAGGATTTGAAGGACTCGTTATGTAAGGAACCACTGCTTCAGAGTCCTGACTTTGAGCAACTGTTTACTGTGCAGACTGATGCTTCAGAGCATGGCCTAGGAGCTGTGCTGTTGCAGGGTGAACAAGACCATCTAAAACCCATTGCCTATATCAGTAGGAAGCTCCTTCCCCGAGAGACAAAGTACTCAACGGTGGAGAAGGAGTGCCTTGCCATTAAATGGGCATTAGACTCTCTGCGATACTATTTGCTGGGACGCAAGTTTCGGCTAGAGACTGACCATCGGGCACTAGCCTGGTTGGGAAAAATGAGGGACACTAATGCCCGAATAACTAGGTGGTTTCTAGCCATTCAGCCCTTTGATTTTGAGGTGCTGTACAGGAAAGGAGCACAGAATTGTACCGCTGATTTTCTCTCAAGGGCACCTCAAGAGGTGTCAGGAGAGGGAGGGGGAAATGTCACAGAGAGCCTGTGACCTAAGACTAAAAGGACTTTTATTTTGAAAGGACTGCTGAAGTACTTGTACCCCCATAAACAGTTAACACCAATATACACACACAATCTACATGCCGGCAAATTAACATCGTATACAAGATGTGTGGTTATTTTTCTGTTTAGGTGGTGTGATAGGCTCTCTGCTTAGTTCCATGTTTTTTTTTATATAATTTTCTTTTCTTTTGTTGGTTGTTTGTTTTGTCTCAATGCTAAATGTTTTGTTTTGTTATATGATGTAACCTTCAAAGAAACCACACCAAACTCTTTTACAAATGTTAAGTTATTTCCCCTGTAACAAACTAACATGTACACATAAAATACTGTTATACTCACATTGTGGGTCACCTCTCTACTGGCAAACCCATGTGCAGCGACGGCTGCCATTTTAAAGCTTCTAATTGCCCAATTGGAAGGGCACTTTCATTATTAGTGACATCACAGGGGGAAAACAGGGAAATTATAATTTCTCAGACATTTTTCTTTGTAATGTGGAGACATAATTTTGTAATTAATAATGTGATGCATAGGTTGTATGTTAATACCATTTGTTTAATATATTTGTATAGTTTTATCTTGCTTTAAAATTATCATTTATTTATACATGGTATGTTCCAGAAGTGGGAGGAGCCTAACTCTATAAAAGGGCTCCTGGTAGCCATTTTTAAGGAGAGTGTTTGGGGTGTGGGATCACTCCTTGTATTTTTGGGCCTGAATATTGGCATAGCCAGAATACATGTGAAACTCTCATGGATTTATATATATATATTTCTTTTGCCTTATTTTTTGTTGCTGTATATATTTTTGCTTGGGAATCACTTTTGCACCAAAATAAACACCCTGGATTGAAAATTCTTCTCCATCATCATTGATTTTACACCTTCACCGACGGTACATCCTAACAAGAACCTTAAAAAAAAAAAAAGCAGACAGAATGTCTATTATCTCATAATATCTTGATGGTAGCTTATATGACATACAATGATTACAACACTGCTACAAGAACGCCCCTGTGAATTTATTATTTTTTTTTTGACAAGTGCCATTTTATCACAGACAACATTGAAAAGTTTGGGGTAAGAGTTTTTTTTTTTTCATAATTTAATACTACTTCATCAAGGGTGCATTAAATTATCAAAACTGACAGTGCAGACATGTATAATTTTACAAAACATTCTATTCATCAAAGAATTCCATAAAGAAATAGGCCTATTACTTTTTCCACAAAAATATTAGGCAGCGAAAATGTTACAAATAATATTAAGAAATGTTTGTAGAGCAGCAAATCAGCATATTAGAGTGATTTCTGAAGGATCATGTGACACTGAAAACTGCTGAAAATTCAGCTTCACAGTAATAAATTTAATTTTTAAATGTATTAAAATAGAAAATGGTTATTTTAAATTGTAATATTTTGCAGTATTACTGATTTATTTCATTTCTGATCAAATAAATGCAGCCTATAGGTGAACATAAGACTTCTTTCAAAAACCTTAAAAAAATCCTAAAATGTTTGAACCGTATATAAGTTTTTCTATTCAATTTTCAATTAAAACTGGAAGTCTAGACAGGACATATTGAAGGGTGTAATTGTAAATGTGTGTGCTAACTGAAACTTTCTCTAGCAAGACTTGATTGGATTAACAATGCAAACATGATTTTTAGATATCTAACAACAGGGGTGCCCTGCATCTGCATCTGTCCCTGCTTTTGGAGTTGTTTTTTTGTTTTGTTTCAACTCTAATCAAACACAGCTGAACCACAGCTGGTTTTGGGGTTCACTTTAAAATGACAGACAGGTATATTGTTGTAGCAGGCTTGAAATCAAAGACTGCACAAAGAATAGGAGGCAGACCACTAGAAAAATAAGTGAAAGGAATTGCAATGTTCAAGGCCACTGCATTGCTGCCAAATCAGTCAGTGGCTTAACAGTGGTTTTGTATGAAAGTAAACCAGGTTTGACTGGTTGGCATGGCCTTTATATTCCAAATATATCCATAACAGTAGGGTTTATATATATATATATATATATATATATATATATATATATATATATATATATATATATATAATTATTATTTTTTTTTATTTTATTTTTTTCTCAGTTGTTTACTAAGAGGTAGAATTTTTGTGATGCGACAAGCTAATTTGTGATATTTTACTGTACCAGCTGTCAATAAGCACATATGGCAGATTTCAAAAGGCTTACCCGTTGGGGTCCTGTAGTAAAACAAGTGCATGTGAATGCTAATGCTAATGGATAGCTATATATATATAGGAGATCTATTTGGGTATTATAGATCTCCTTGTTCCTACCTCTGGATACTGACTGATAAAGTAGTATTTTATGGTTTCACACACAGCCTAGCTTATATGGTGGCTATATGAAAGGAAGTGCATTTATTAGAGTAGTGACAGTGAGGAAATTTTTCCACCAGTTAATCAACGTGTTACGTAATACTGGTATCACCGTGATGGGGGTTCTTTGAGTTTTCCCTCTTTTACTCGCTATCCTTTGCTTTTAAATAACTTGTAAATGTGGCATGCACATTTTACATACACTTTTTCAAATTAGCGGCAATTCAGTGTCAGTTGCTTGAATTCAATTCAAGCAATAAAATACAACGTTAAAGAACTTTTATTGACTAAACAAATAAAAATACACCATCCTATATGCCTAAAATAAAATAATAAATAACTTACACAAAGTTTAAATACAAAACTAAAAATCAGTAGACATTGTGGAACCAAATAAATAAGAAATATAGAACGTTTATTACAAAAACGAATAAGAAAGTTTAGAGGCACGGCATAGGCTACTCCTTCATGTAAAATAAATTAAATGAATTACACAAAGTTTAAATAAAGTAAAAATCAGCAAACACTGTGGAACCACAGACAGGACCCTTTCTATTCTAACATGACAGTGCCTCTGTGTATAAGGCATGGTTCAAGAAGACATGATTGATTCAGTCAGTGTGGAAGAACTTGACTGGTCTGCAGAAAGCCAAGTCCTGATCCCAGCTGAACACCTCTGGTGTGACTTTATATGCAGACCTTGAGCCAAAAACTCGTCATCAAACACCAATGACTTGTACATAAGGGTACTGTCATTTTAGACAAGTCCAAAACTGTTGCAACAGAGATGGAAATACAATTTTTAAATACATGAATTATGTTTCCATCTTTGTTGCCATAGTTTTGTTAGTGTCTTTTTCTGCTGTAAAGAAGGGGGTGTCCCAACACTTTTGACATTGTGTCTATACAAGTCATTGGTGTTTGGTGATGAGTTTTTGGCACAAGGTCTGCATATAAAGTCACACCAGAGGTGTTCAGCTGGGATTAGGACTTGGCTTTCTGCAGACCAGTCAAGTTCTTCCACACTGACTGAATCAATCATGTCTTTTTGAACCGTGCCTTATACACAGAGGCACTGTCATGTTAGAATAGAAAGGGTCCTGTCCAAACTGTTGCTTATAAAATTAGAAGCACACAATTCCCTAGAATATCATTATATGCTTAAACTTTAAGATTTGTACTCATGGAAATTACTAAAGTAGTCAAACATGTTCATTAGAAGGGGGTGACCCAATACTTTTGGCAATAAAGTGCATCAAGTTTTTGGAGGCAAACCGTGGACTTGGAGCGTGCCAGCTTGATGATTCCTCTGAAGACTGCTTCGACTTGAAGCAGCGCTGCTAGACCGATCGGTGTGTGTTATCAAAGTACTGCGAGAGCTATAAGAGATGTTAAGTTATTTATTATCTTATGCTTTCTCTCGCTGTACTTTGATGCCATATCGGTCTTCAAATCGAACACACCTCTTTATTTTCTTTTTCGTGACGTATTGTCAAGTATGGTGACCCATACTCGAAATTGGTGCTCTGCGTTTAACCCATCCAAGTGCACACACACAGCAGTGAGTAGTGAACAAATGCACACACACACACACACACACACCGTGAACATGCTGCGGCGCCCGGGGAGCAGTTGGGGGTTCGGTGCCTTGCTCAAGGGCACCTCAGTCGTGGTATTGAGGGTGGAGAGAGCGCTGTACATTCACTCCCCCCACCTACAATCCCTACCGGCCGGGGACTCGAACCCGCAACCTTTCGATTACGAGTCCGACTCTCTAACCATTAGGCCACGACTTCCCCAAATAAAGTTGGCCTCTTTACTCTCGCATGTCACGTGACAGAATGTAATCGCAACCTCTGCGGTTGAAAAATCACGTTTTTTCATATCGCAATATTATCGCAAATGCAATTAATCGTTCAGCCCTACCTGGTGTGTACAAAAACAGATAATTAGAATATGGTTGTGAGATTTTGTTTGACATATTATATTTTTCTGAAATGTAAGCTTGGCAAACAATTTTAAAGATTTTGGTCATTCAGGTAGACTTGAAAATACATGCCCATGGGCTTTACAAAGAAAACCACAAAGTAAATCAATTTGCTTCAAAATGACTTGTGTTGTAAGTTATGCTAAGTTAGACCTTGATCGCAAGGAGCAGAATTAAGTATGCGTATACTACTTTTTATATATGTATGATATTTGGACACACACAGTTAGGTCCATATATATTTGGACACAGGCACAATTGTTTTATTATTATTTTAACTGTTTAACAAAACACATTCATGTGGGCTTAAAGTGCACACACTGAGCTTTTTTTAATTTGAGGGTATTCTCATCACAATTGGAGGAAAGGTTAAGGAATTACAGCTCTTTAATATGTAACCCCCCACCCCCTCCGCCTTTCTTTTTTTTTTTTTTAAAGGGACCATAAGTAATTGTACAGTTGACTCAAAAGCCAGTTCATGGACAGATGTGGGCTATTCCTTCGTTATTTCTGTTAGGACAACAGTGGTGGATGATCAGAGTATCCCCTCCATGGTAAAGAAAAACCCTTTCACAACATGCAGCCAAGAGAAGAACACACTCCAGGAGGAAGACGTGTCACTGTCAAAGTCTACAATCAAGAGAAGACTTCATGAGAGCAAATACAGAGGGTTCACCATAAGGTGGAAACAAGGCCAGATTAGACTTTGCCAAAAAACATCTTTAAAAAAGCCAGACCACTTCTGGAAAAGCATTCTTTGGGCAGCTGAAATTAAGATCAACCTGTATCAGAATGACAGGAAGAAAAAAGTATGGAGAAGGCCTGGAACAGCTTATGATCCAGAGCATACAACGTCATCTGTGAAACATGGTGGAGCAGTGTGATGACATGAGCATGCATGGCTTCCAGTGGCACTGGGTTTATTGATGATGTGACAGAGGACAGAAGCAGCCGGAAGAATTCTGAAGTGTATAGGGATATATTCTCTGCCCAGATTCAGTCAAATGGAGCAAAGCTGATTGGGCGGCAGTTCATAGTACACATGGACATAACATACAGCAAAAGCTACCCAGGAGTTTTTGAAGGTAAAAAAGTGGAATATTCTGCAATGGCCAAGTTAATCTCCTGATCTCAACTTGATTGAGCATGCATTTCACTTGCTGAAGATAAAACTAATGGCAGGAAGACCCCAAACAAACAACATCTGAAATCAGCTGCAGTAAAAGCCTGGCAAAGCATTACAAAGGAGGAAACCCAGTCTCTGGTGATGTCCACGAGTTCCAGACTTAAGGCAGTCATTACCTGCAAACAATTCTCAACATTTTATTTATGATTATATTTATTTGTCCAATTACATTTGAGCCCCTGAAAAGGGGGGTGGGGGCTGTGTATAAAAATGGTTGTAATTCCTAAGAATTTCATCTTGATTGTCTTGATTGTTTGATTAGTTTTTAATTCAATTCTGTGTCATACAGAGGCAAAATGATTAAAATTGTGTCAGTGTCCAAATATGGACCATGTTGTGCCAGCCACCCCAAAGCTACACAAAAGAAGCATTTTCTTCTCCTCTCTTTTTTGCTTTCTTTCTGAACTCGTTGTAAGAGAAAAACGGAGAGAGAGGGGGATACAAAGAGTGGATTGTGTGAAGTATTGAGTGGGTCTTGTGACAGTATTCAGGCAGCAAGGCTCCAAGGATGGAGGGATGTGGGGAGCAGAGCGCTGTTCGTGTGTGTTTGTGGAGGGGAGCGCTTAGCTAGTGGCCAACTCAGGCGTAAGCTGTCAGGCCGAGGTCACATGACCTCCGTTGTCATGACGAGCAAGCGTCACCCCGTGTACAATGCTCAGCCGTGCAGTTCACCAGACAGTCAGAGGCTTAGACTGAGCTCTACACTGAACTTACACTTCATTTCATTCTGCTTTCACAGCCCTAATATGACTCTAATTTATTGTGCTTTATAATGACTGCAATAAACTTCCAAAAAATGTTTGGGTAGTTAAAATTACTTACATTTTTTTTTCAGACATCGAGGTATTATGTTATATGAAAAACTCATCAAAATTACACTGTTAAAAAAAGTTTATCAAAGTTGTAAATAAAAGTTTTCAGGCTTTCTATTTCCAAATTTTACATTTAATTTAATGTATTACTTGCTGTTTCTTTGTAATTTTTAAAATTTACTAGCCATTTCTGAGTGAGAATTTTCACCACTTCATTGTAGCTCATATATAAATGCTTAGTTCACAAATAACTTTCTAAAAGTAATGTTACTTTTTTATAAACATCAAGGGGTTGTATTATATTATATTACATACAATAAAATCATAATTAGCCATCAGATCTTTGTTATATAATCTTTATTTCCATTTCCATTTCATTTATAATCTGCAAATGATATATTTAAGCCACATAAAATTTTGGAAGAAAAAAAAAAAGCTAGTTTTATTCAAAATGAGACAAAATCTTTTGCAGTTTTGCTTCTCAGACAGGTAGTTTTCTTTTTTTTAGTTTATTTAAACAGGACATACACAAAAACAAGGAACTGGTGAAGAGTAGGATACCATATAGGACTGTAGTATCGGATCACTCATATTTAACCAGTTTATTAATTCCTGTTCACCAGAATACTGTATGAGCATCTTCAGAGTATAGACCCAAGAGGAAATACTAACACGCCATCAGTCAGCATGGAAAGAGATATCATGTGACCTCTGACTATTATTAATGAATCAAGCTCAAATATTTGCTAGGGTTACTGTCTGTTCAAATGTGCATGTTCGCATAGACTACATTAATGAATGGTGACCATTTGGTAAATGAATGTCCTGTAGTAATGGTGCCCTGTGATGGTAACCTCTCTATGGTTCCTGGGTCATTTTTTTTTTCTTGCATGTGTGTTATGTGTGGAAAAAAATGTCAAGGTTCAGCAGAAACACTTTGTCTTTCCCACACACAAAAAGTTTGATGTTATCTCAGTTTAGGGTTTGATTGTGGTGGATGTCTTTCAGGCTTGGCTGACTCTGACATTTAGGGTGTATTCACACCAGGAAAGTCCACTAGTTCACTTGCTTTGGTCCGGACCAAATACAATGTTAATCTGTTTTTTTTTGGTGCCGTTCTCTTTCACACTGCCCTTTTTGCAGGTGAACCATAAATTGTAAACAAAACCACACATGTGCTTAGGTCATCCATTCATTGGTTCATCCATTAAACCATACCGGAGTTTGTTTGGAACCGGACCGAGATCACCTCTTCAGCTGGGTCTCGGTACGGTTGTTTGGTGTCCACCTGAGTGCAATTTCTGTATTCACACCTGCCCAAAAGATCCGCACCAAGGGGGGAAACGAACTTGAGTTTGATTCAGTCAAACCAAACAAGACAGGTGTGAATACACCCTTAACCTCATTAACACGGTAGCTGCTCAGAGCACTTGTCGCTTAACTCAGGCACGGATGTCAGATCACAAATGTGACCCTTTCTCTGATGAACAGAGGAGCTCAGATCAATGAAAATTCATATAGACCTTTAAAATTAAAACTCAAGTCAGAATGTTCTGTCCACACATCAATATAATTAAAGTACCGGGGCTGTCAGGCTCCAAAATTGTAAAATAATAGTTAAATTTATAAAAAATTACTCTGTTCAAAAGTTTACATGCACTTGATTCTTAATACTGTGTTGTTACCTGAATGATCCACAGCTGTGTTTTTTTGTTTAGTGATAGATGAGTCCCTTGTTTGTCCTGAACAGTTAAACTGCCTGCTGTTCTTCAGAAAAGTCCTTCAGGTCCCACAAATTCTTTGGTTTTCCAGCATTTCTTTTGTATTTGAACTCTTTCCAACAATGACTGTATGATTTTGAGATCCATCTTTTCACACTGAGGACAACTGAGGGACTCATATGCAACTATTACAGAAGGATCATACGCTCAATGATGCACCAGAAGGAAAAAACAGTTTTCACCCCCAGCTCCTCATGCACCGTTTTTCCTTCTGGAGCATCAATGAGCGTTTGAACCTTCTGTAATAGTTGCATATGAGTCCCTCAGGCAGTATTAACAATCAAGTATATATAAAGTGTTTTAAATGGGTTATTTTTTATAAATTCAAACATTATTTTCTCTTATGGACTATATGTAAACATCTTTTATGTGAAATATCTTATTCAGGTCAGTACTAAATGAACAATAACATGCATTATGTATGATCCCTCTTATTTTGGTAAAATAATTAATATTTTGCATATTCTGCAAGGTGTATGTAAACTTTTGACTTCAACTGTATACACTGAAATTGTTGAACCTCCACTAACTGTCCTTGACGTGGCATTTAGTTACAGTTTCAAATGATTGTCCAAGTGAATGATATATGCATGAAAGGAACCTTATAAAGGTTATTTTTTTAATGGTAAATGTTTTTTTTTTTTAACATTACATGAAAATAAATGATCTCTTATTTTTTTTATAGTTTCTTGGGTGAAAATATCTAAAATAATAAGGTAGGCGGTAACTTGCATGAATTTGTTTTATCTTTCTCTTGAAGGCTGGTGTCATCCATTCATGCTGTTATGGCCACCGCAGCTGGCATCATCGTGGTGTCCTCGTGCAAAGGCAATGTGATTATGGACCGGTAAGTTGGCCAACCCTTGACACACCTTTCACAGTGCACCAATGAGAAGCTTTTCTGCAGCAGAGGATCATATTCTGCATATTTGCAAATAGCCTAGGTATAAAGTTAATGATAAAACGGATCCAGATCCATCACAAGCCTGGATATTGACTGGCCAACATAGAGTTCCAGTCATGCTAAAAATCACAGTATAGTGATGAGAAAACACCCACACATATACATATATATATATATATATATATATATATATATATATATATATATATATATATATATATAATATATATATATATATATATATATATGTGTATGATTGTGCCTATATAAAAATAAGGTGCCTGTCAAACATTAGTATTTATTTCAGCAACCAATTACAATTAAATTCTACACTAACGTTCAAAAGTTTAGGGTTTGTAAGATTAATTAATAGTTTTAGGCAGCAAGGATGTATTAAATTTATGCCAAAGTGAGTTTTATAATGCTACAAAAGTTTAATTCATCAAAGAATCCTGAAGAAATGTGTCATGGTTTCCACAAAAATATTAGGCAGCACAACTAGTTTCAACACTGATGATAAAAAGAAATGTTTCTTTCACCAAATCAGCATATTAAAATGATTTATAATGCTATATAAATATTAGGGCTGTCAGTTGATTAAAATTTTTTATCTACTTAATTACAAGGTGCTGCGATTAATTAATCTAATTAATCTCAAACTAATTTGGCTGTGAAAATACCCCCAAAAGATAATTTAAAGCTATTATCATGTTAAATGTTTAGACTACAATGGCCTAAAGTATGGAACATAAAAGAAGATAATTTGCGAAACATCTCAGTATTTTTTGTTTATGCAATGAAAGTCACTAGTGACCAAAACAGCTTAGATACCAACAGTAGGCTATTCAAAGTACCTTCTTTTATGTTGTGCAAAAGAAAGTGAGTCATTCAGATTTGAAACAATATGAGGGTGCGTAAATGATAACAAAATTTATTTATTAATTTTTGGTGAACTATCCCTTTAATGTTTTTATTTTTTTTTAATAAAATGATAGGCCTACTCTAAAGAAGAAACTAAAACTACCAGCAGGTGGCAGTAAATGTCTTTTAGAGTCGATTCGTTCAAATGGCCAATTCATTCAGGAATTCAGTAAACGGCTCTCTCTTTGAATCATTGGTTCACATGATTCGTTCAAACCGCGGATTCATTTAGAAACTACCAAAGTCCCTTTAAGGCAAGTCATGTCACTTGGCGGCCATCTTTAAAATGCCTCTTGGGCATGCGAGTGCAGCTCCTATCTCTTTGAATGGAGAAACATCAAATGCTCTAAAAATGTTCGCCAAGCTTACGATTAAATTTTATATTTGAAATCACCAAGGAAATATGACAACAACTGTATCACAAATGTTGTTTATTTTTCTCAAATAGCATTAAAATAAGCTTATTTTTCAGGCTAGATCAGCAAGTGCGCATGCAGTTCAAGGCGCGTATCTCAGAACGCTGACTGTTTCTATAGCAACCCGGGACTACTAACGGCAGCTGCAGTGACGCGCTGACTGATTGGTTCTTTTGCTCAGAAGGCGGGGCTTCGTTCGATAGTGCGACCATATTTAGCATTGCATTTTTCCCCATTCAAAACTATACGAGTGAAACGTCTTGGGTATTCTTCAGTCTTTGAAACTACTAAACACCGCTGTGTTGCTCGGAGACGCACAACATTTCTACTGTGGCTTTTTAGGTAATATTTTCGTTGGCAAAATTGAACAAAACGTGTTTAAAATATAGCACAATAATAACTTCTTATTTACTGAAATGTTGTATGAAGTCACATTTGCACTCTGTGTTTCTCGTGACAAAAACAGCACTCGTGTGATATTGCTCTCACTGCTCGTATGATATCGCTTAGCTTATGATAGAAATATGAGACAAAAACTCACCCAGGGCCATTTTTTGCCCCAATATCTTGAATATTTGGGCATAACTGCATTAATGGAATTGTTGCCCTGCATCTTATTTGTAAACAGTCAACTGTATGTAAGATGATGTAAGATCTGGGGGCAGGGCCATTGCGTTAACTGTTAAAATATTTTAATCACATTATTTTTTCATAACTAATTAATTAGGTTAACGCGTTAAACTGACAGCCCTAATAAATATATTTAATATATGAACATAACATTTTTCTTAAATATATACATGCATGTGTGTGTATTTATTTATATATATATAAATATAAATGTACACAGTACACATACATTATGTACACACAACCTTTTATTTTGGATAATCTTTGCCCAACACTAATATATAATTATATCTGAAAAATATTAAAATACAGTCTTAAATGGTAATAATATTTCCCGATATTACTGTTTTTCCTGTATCAAATAAATGCAGCCTTGGTGAATGTAAGAGACTTGTCTCAAAAAAATTAAAAAATCTTACCAATCCCAAAATTTTTAGTGGTCGACCGATATATCGCCAAGACCGATATATCATATATTTGGCATTTTTCAAAATATCTGTATCAGCCGATACGTTTTTACTGTTAGGCCAGTAATTGCCACGGTGTTCGCGGCGGGACTTTTATTTTGACGGCTGAGAACAGCAGCGCCTGAGCACACAGCGCTCACATTCTCCCTGACTCATTCTTGTTTGCTGTCGTCGTTAACAGCTCTGTCTAATATAGACAGAAGTCTGTCTAATAATCAGATTAATACATTAATACGGTTAAACAAGGGAATTAAAATGTATACAAAAAAGTATTATAACGATTGCTTTTAAATTATTATTAATAGAAATTATAATACTTCCTCATTTGCGTCAGCGTTCAGCAAATATGCATTTACATAATTTAAATAAATCTTTGACTGTCTAATGAACATTTAATTTCACAAACCTGGCAAACGTAGTCAAATCCAGTTGTGAGATCTTATAAAGTTCATCTTCACTGGAGACGTATGATCGACAAACTTTAAACTTATGATTTCAAATTATGCTGTACTTTATGCATTTGCCCACTGTCATATTCATGTCATTTTCACTGTGTGCTGTATGTAAAATGAGTGTTACCTTGGCTTTATTTGAAAAAATCTGATTTTTATTATTAGTATTATTATGTATCATACATAAAATGTGATATTTATTTATGAGAAATACTTTGTCATCTAAAGGATGATTATTTTACACATTTATTTTTTAATCAATTTTCAAATGATTTCAAATTTCTATTAAAATAAATAGTTATATCGGCCATCGGTCACCCTGCTTTCCAAGATATCGGCATCAGCTGTAAAAAAAAAAATCCAATATCAGTTGACCACTATTGTACATTCTGTTCTCATAAATGATGAAAATACAGCATACATTGCAAGAAATCTGCTTGAATCCTTTTGCTCTTAAGCACCACTACAGTACGCCAACAATTTGATCTTCAAAATAGTGCAATGCCACTTTAAGAAGGAGGTCCATTAGACCTTACCTGCCCATGCCTTTCGTCATCTCAGTGGCCAATCACAACAGCCTCGGGGGTAACAGTGCTTACCTCTGTTTTTATGCCACATCTGCTGACCCCTTTGGCTCCGCCCCCACCCCAAGGACACAGAGAGGAGGAGATTAGGTACACCGAGTCCCAGGGCAGCAGCTGTTATCTTCGTCTCTCTGCCCTTCCCTGGCACTAGAATGACACCTGCAATTTCAGCCTCTGCCACCTGTTCATGTGGGGCGGGGGAAATGTGTGTGTGTTTGTGGCGTAACAGGGTAATCCACAGAAGGCACTTGCCAGGCAGGCCTAGAGAAAACTCCCAACCTCCCTCTTAATCCCCCAGAGGCTTAATACTTGGCTTGGGCACATGCACAGCCGTGATCCTGAGTGACAAGGAGCATCCAATGACACTGTGAGTGTTAAAGGCATAGTTCACTCAAAAATTACAATTGTCGTCATTTACTCGCTCACATATTTCACAGGATGCCCTATCTTCTGTTTTTCACACAATGGAAGTGGATGGGGATTAGGGTTTAGGGGAATTAGGGGATTTTTGCTATTACCTTTCACTTTAGTTATATATAAAAGATCAGCTTGTACATTTAGCTAGATATCTCTTAATTTTCCTTGCATCAAGTCATAGAACAACAACAACAAAACAAGATGTTTTTATGTTTTTGAATGAAGTGTCTTATGCTCATCAAGGCTGATGAAAAATACAGTAAAAATAGAAATATTGTGAAATATTATTATTACAAGTTCAAATAACGGTTTTCTATTTTAATATCTTATATAATATCTTAAATGTAATTTATTCCTTATTCAACTGATTTTTCAGCAGTCATTACTCCAGTCTTCAGTGTCACATGATCCATCTGAAATCATTTTAATATGCTGATTTGGTGCTTAATAAACATTTCTTTTTATTATCAAGGTTGAACATAGTTGTGCTGCTTAGCATTTGAGTAGAAACCATGATACATTTTTTTCAGTATTTAATTTGATGAAGTTCAAATAAACTGTATGTATTTGAAATAGAAATCTTTTGTATTTTTTTTACTGTCACTTTTGATCAACGTAATGCATCCTTGTTTAATAAAAGTATTAATACTTTTGAACAGTAGTATACATGGGAGGGACATGGGATTAGGATGGGGTGTTAGGCAGAAAGGAAAAGAATACAAAAAATCTCCATAAAAATATAATTTAAAGCCGTAACAGAATAACATTTGAATTCCTAACGACTCGTTTAGGCGATTTGTTTTTTTTTCTTGATAGACAATAACTTTATATATCTTGCACTTTCGGCTTCACAACTTTGCAGAAAGTTTATGTTCACATACTGCTACATAACACACTGCATGAAAGGTAATATTCGAAAAGGCATAATAGGGGCACTTTAACTAAATTGTGCTGTATATTTTAAGTCTTATGAAGCTTTTATGCATACTGTTAATTGATAAGGGTGTATGTTCACTGATAATAATTGCGCATGGCCAGGGCTTCATGTACTTATGTTTTTTTTTTGCATATGTGAATCTTACATTTACCAAATAATTGATGTATATCATGTTTGTGGTGTGTATGAACAGTATAGACATGTTTCAGGTCAGTGTAGCCATAAGCTCTCTTTGTAATTAAACAATTCAGCACTAATCACATATGCAAAGTCTGTGGATCAGTGTGACTTTGTATTACAAAGTATTATTTTAATATTTTATCAATTTATTCATAGATTTTTAAAGATTTTTACATAATGTATCATGCCATTATATTAAATATTATATCAAATGTAATATGGACTACTTCTGTAGCCTAGACATTTAAAATAGCTGTTAGCGCATTACATAATGCTGGTTGGTAACCAAGCATTTTTTAGCTACACCCTATACAATACACGTCTGTTAAAGCTGTTTGTTTGTCTACTGCAATCCACACCCGAAAGACTATTCTAGCTGTAAAATCTATTATAATTATTTTATGTTGCAGTTATATTTTAATAAAGGACTTTTAATGTAAAGTCAAGTCCCACATGAGTTCTTTAGATCTCTTGTTTTTCAGTGGTGTGATTTACCAAGCTATTAGTCTTTTTGTGCTTTTTGTGCAAATTAAAGAAGGGATCAGAATCATATGAAAGGACCATAATAAACCATATAGAAACACTCTTACAGGTACAACCACTCAGAATATGTTCGCGAACCACAAAGCAATGTGCAACAATATGGCAGAAAATTTGGCACAAAGCATTTTTTTTTTTTTTTTTTTTTACAGAAAATTTAGTTTGGGTTCAGTAAGATTTTTAAAATGTTTTTGAAAGTAGTGTCTCATGTAAACTAAGGCTGCATTTATTTGATTAGAAATACTGTTAAAAACAAAAGAATATGAAATATTATTTCAATTTGACAGTTTTCTATTTTAATATGTTTTAAAAGTAATTTATTCTTGTGATGGCAAAGCTGAATTTTCAGCATCATTAATCCAATGTCACATAATCGGAAATCGTTCTAATATGTGACCCTGGACCACAAAACCAGTCATAAGTACAAGCGGTTTGTTAAAGCAAAATGTTAAGCAGCACAACTGATGAATAGAAAGTCCAAAACAACAGCTTTTCTTTTAAATAGAAACCTTTTGTATCAGTATAATGGTCTTTACTGTAACTCTTGGTCAATTTAATCCATCCTTGCTGAATAAAAAATTCTGACCCCAAAAGTTTGAACTGCTAACTTCTATAATGTTTTTTTTAAAATATAAAAAGTAGTTTTTTACAAAATGGAAAAAAAACTGTCTGAAATCACTCCACACATGATTTGTTCACCTGTTCTGTTCGTCTTCTGTTCCAGACACTGGCTGACCACCTATTTTGTCATTTGGTATGGCGTTCCCTACATGTCATATGACATCTTCGCCATGTACCTCAGCCATTACTATCGCTTCCGGGTCAAAGGTCACAAGGACTATAAAAGCCACTCTCTACGAACCGTCAACTCATTTGTGAGGAAAGAGTTCCTGCTGGTCCTCCATCACATTGCACTACTCGCCATCCTACTGCCTGTGACTCTGGTGAGAGAGAGAAAAATTGAGAGGACAGATATATAGGATGAGTGATATGACAGCCAATAATATAATGGGAGAGAGTAATGGGCCTTCTCAAATAACCACCTCCACCTATAGCCAGGACCAAGTGGTAGGGAATGTAAAAAGGGGAATGCAGTGCTTTTGTGTCCGTTAAGTACCTGATCCGTGAGAAACAATTACCTTAATAGCAGCTGTTACACTGCCAGAGTACATGCAGTGGGGCACACACACGCACACACATGCACACTGGTGGAAACCTGGTCTTTTGTTTGGTGTCTCTGGGCTGTCAGTGGTGATAGGAGATCACTTTACCCATGCTTCCATTATTCACACACAGCTGCTACTCTGATACCACCTCACACGCACACTGCTTTGTGCTCCTGTTCCACAAAATGACCCATGAAACATAAAGTCACAAACACAAACAGATTTTGATATGTGTGGTAATAACACAAAGAAAGACGAAGCCCCAGACCACCACAACAAAACATCTGGCTGTCCCACGAGTTACACAAGATATGTAACATTTCACACATTTTTTAAATGTACATTAGTTAATAGGCTACATTACACTGCAGTAATGTTTAATAGGGTATTTTGCATGGGAAAAGAGTATGAATAGACAAAGTATAGATAAATATTATAGAAGCTATAGACTTTGCAAATCCCCCCCAAACAGTGTGGTTTAGGTTACAATGCAGGTAAGCTGGTAGGGTTCAGATGGCTGTTCTGACTGGTCGTTCTTATCTTGTGTTACATTTATACACACATTACACACCTTCGATCCACCATATCCACCGCTGTGTATCATATCGCATATATGTGGGTCATTCACAAAACTAGTCATAGAGTAATTTTGTAAGAACACCATTCAGTACATCTTGTCTAGTGTAATTTGTTCACTCATGAGGGTCTGTTTCACTTGTTTGTCTTTTAATTTAGTATTACCTATACTTTGCAACTTTATTGTAGCCTGATTTGAACTGTTTGAATTACTTCCACCTAAGATGATTAGAAGAACACTGACAAGGAGGTGTGAGTTGTGATTGTATAGTGCCAGGTTTGTCACTAGGGCTGTAAATATTTTCATTGACAATGATTCATTTAGATTATAATTTTTTAATATTAAGTGTAATGATTTATGATGAAATCTAAAATGTGATGATAATTTAATGTTTTTATTGTTTATTTATATATATATATATATATATATATATATATATATATATATATATATATATATATATAGTGGTGTGAAAAAGTGTTGGCCCCCTTCCTGATTTTTTTATTTTATTGCATGTTTGTCACTTTAATGTTTCAGATCATCAAACAAATTTAAATATTAATCAAAGATAACACAAGTAAACACAACATGCAGTTTTTAAATGAAGGGGTTTTTTTTATGAAGGGAAAACAAAATCCAAACCCACATGGCCCTGTGTGAAAAAGTGTTTGCCCCCCCGTTAAAACCTAACTGTGGTTTATCACACCTGAGTTCAGTTTCTCTAGCCACACCCAGGCCTGATTACTACCACACCTGTTCGCAATCAAGAAATCACTTAAATAGGACCTGCCTGACAAAAGGGCTTTTCACACTTGAAATAGTTAACCCTGGGTCATCCTAAACCCCGGATAAGTGGAATCCTGGGTTATCTGTAATCACGTTTCACACTGCTCATACTATACCTGGGGTTAACTGTTAACCCTGGGTATTCATTAACAGTCGTTTCACACTGTACATTCCTAAACCCCGGGTTAACGTTCTTATTTGCATATTTGCGGTGTCACTGTCACTGATTGGACGAACAGCGATTTAGTGCTGGAAATCCATTTATCCTTTGCTGAAACTTATGCGTCTTCATGAAGAGCGCGGGTCATGGTTGCTTAGCAACGGCAGACGCCACGCGAACGCGAGCTACACGATGCGCGCTTGACGTGACACGAGCTTCACTGCTCATTTTCTGATTGGCTGTCTGTTGCCAAGCGTCCAGCAGCAACAAGCAAACTCCGCTCCGTTTCACACTGAACAAACTTAGCGCCGCAATGCGGGGTTAACACCACAAATGCGGTGCTAATCCTGCTCCGGAGCAGGGTTTCATAACCCCGGGTAAAATGCGGCGCTAACACCGCTTTCAAATTGCCGGTGTGAAATGTGTCTTTACCCGGGGTTAAAAGCGGTGTTTAGAACGACGATAACCCGGGGTTAAGCACAGTGTGAAAAGCCTTAAAGTGAAGTAAACCAAAAGATCCTCAAAAGCGACACATCATGTTGAGATCCAAAGAAATTCAGGAACGAATGAGAAAGTAATTGAGATATATCAGTCTGGAAAAGGTTATAAAGACATTTCTAAAGCTTTGGGACTCCAGCAAACCACAGTGAGAGCCATTATCCACAAATGGCGAAAACATGGAACAGTGGTGAACCTTCCCAGGAGTGGCCGGCTGACTAAAATTACCCCAAGAGCGCAGCGACGACTCATCCAAGAGGTCACAAAAGACCCCACAACAACATCTAAAGAACTGCAGGCCTCACTTGCCTCATTTAAAGTCCGTGTTCATGACCCCACCATAAGAAAGAGACTGGGCAAAAATGGCCTGCATGGCAGAGTTCCAAGACGAAAACCGCTGCGGAGCAAAAAGAACATAAAGGCCTGTCTCAGTTTTGCCAGAAAACATCTTGATGATCCCCAAGACTTTTGGGAAAATACTTTGTGGACTGACGAGACGAAGTTGAACTTTTTGGAAGGTGTGTGTCCCATTACATCTAGCGTAAAAGTAACACAGCATTTCAGAAAAAGAACATCATACCAACAGTAAAATATGGTGGTGGTAGTGTGATGGTCTGGGGCTGTTTTGCTGCTTCAGGACATGGAAGACTTGCTGTGATAAATGGAACCATGAATTCAGCTGTCTACCAAAAAATCTTGAAGGACAATGTCCAGCCATCTTTTCGTGACCTCAAGCTGAAGTGAACTTGGGTTCTGCAGCAGGACAATGATGCAAAACACACCAGCAAATCCACCTCTGAATGGCTGAAGAAAAACAAAATGAAGACTTTGGAGTGGCCTAGTCAAAGTCCTGACCTGAATCCAATTGAGATGCTGTGGCATGACCTTAAAAATGCGGTTCATGCTCGAAAACCCTCCAATGTGGCTGAACTACAACAATTCTGCCAAGATGAGTGGGACAAAATTCCTCCACAGCACTGTAACAGACTCATTGCAAGTTATCGCAAACGCTTGATTGCAGTTGTTGCTGCTAAGGGTGGCCCAACCAGTTATTAGGTTTAGGGGGCAAGCACTTTTTCACACAGGGCCATGTGGGTTTGGATTTTGTTTTCCCTTCATAATAAAAAACTTAATTCAAAAACTGCATGTTGTGTTTACTTGTAAACTTTGATTAATATTAAATTAGTTTGATGATCTGAAACATTAAAGTGTGACAAACATGCAAAAAAAAAAAAATATCAGGACGGGGGCCAACACTTTTTCACACCACTGTATCTGTGATATGGTGTGAAAATATATGATATGATATTTTTTATATATATATATATATATATATATATATATATTTAGGGATTTTTACTAAAAAAGGTGAATAAAAAACAAAAACAAGGCAGTATACTACCGTTCAAAAGTTTGGTGTCAGTAAATTGTTATTTTTAATTATTATTCCTCAAAACATATTCCACAATAATACTAAGCAAGCTCACACAGTTTTAAAAATTTATAAGTTATAATAATAATATTTCTAGAGCACCAAAATCAGCATATTAGAATGATTTCTGATGGATTTTGTGACGCTGAATACTGGAGTAATGATGCTGAAAATTCAGCTTTGCATCACAGTAATAAACTAAATTTAGAAATGAATTAAATTAGAAAACAGTTATTTTGAATTGTAATATTTTATAAAAGTACAATATGTACTGTATTTTTAATCAAATAAATGCAGCTTTGGTGAGCATAAGAGACTTCTTTTAAAAACTGACCCCATTTTGAACTGTTGTACATTGGGTTAATTGTTGTAATTCTCAGTTATTAATTTCATAATCTGTTTATTCCATATGGATTGCATCCTTTTCACACTGGTGGAATGTGTGTGCGCATATTTGTGCTGACTGTGTTTTTTTGCTCTCTCTGTGTACATCAGTTCTTCAGGAAGGACCAGGGTGACTACTTCATTGGCTGTCTCTTCCTCACAGAGCTCAGCACTCCTTTTGTTTCACTGGGCAAAATCCTCATTCAGGTAACACATGAGTGTGTATTTTACTCAGCAGTCCTTCATAGTGCTCTTCCTGCCAGCTTGACAGAGGAGCTGCTAGTCAACACTTTTCGTGTTTCCTTTAGTCAAGATAAATGTGTGTTAAATACAGAGATGGAGGTCTGTCAGAGTACCAAACAGTACAAGCATTCACTCAGTGTTCCTGCTTTAAAATTAAAATCTATTGCTAATACTTGCTTATGTTTCTGCTGTTGTTTTCCCATCAAAAATGGACACATCTTGGATGACAATCCTGGAACATTTTGATTGGAGAAAGTGTTAATAATAATGAATAATTTGAAATTTTTTCATGTATAGCACCCTGGAACATTGAAAAATGCAAATCCTCTTAATGTTTTAACAATTTTTTTTTCATGACTGTTGTAATGTACAGCATTTTTTAATAGAACACTTTTAAAGATTGTAATTTATTTTACTGTTACTCGCTGAAAAAAAAATTACCCCAATGGCAGTGTGATAGATAAATAAAAATGTCCCTGCTAGATGGAGCATTCTCTGTGTACACGTATTTTCCATTCTCTGTACTTTACCAAATAACACTTTTTGTGCTGATTCTTGGTTTCTGCTTATTGGGAGTGATTAAGTGAAATTGCTTTCAGACATGTATCTTACATTCTTTCACATGCCCCCTTTTGGTAGTCATGGGTATTGCATATTAAAGCAGTCCCAACATCTGTAGTTGTAGAGACAAAATATCTGCATGAAGTCTGGTCCACTTTGCAGTTTTTTTTTTTTTCCTGACAAGGAACCGCTAAGCAGGATGAGACTGACATGTGAAGGGATCAATCACAATTTTAATCTCAGTTTTTTTTTGTTGAGAAATGCTTTGAAGGCCTTTAACCCAAAATTTAAAATTCTATCATCATTTACTCACCCTTTGTTGTTCCAAACCTGTATGGCTTTGTGTGATCCTTGAAACGCAAATCAAAATATTTTTTAATGAAATCCCTCCATTGAAAGTCCAGTTAACCTAAACTTAGAAGATCCAAAAGGGTTATAAAGGCAGCGTAAAATGAATCCATATTTTGAGTGGTTTAATCAGTCTTGTGAAGAGATATGATTGCTTTATATGATGAACATATTTAATTTAGTCTTTTATTAAAATTTAAACAATGCACATACATACACAGAGCACATTTGCATATGCAATTAACCAGTGAGTTTTGAAGTTTCCATGTTTACCATATGTGATGCACTGCATGTAAATAAAAGCCTAAAGTGTTTGTTATATAGAGCGACTGTATGTCCTCACGAGACTTGGATTAAACTGCTTGATTAATATGGATTTGTTTTATGATTCCTTTATGACTTTTTTGGGTCTTCATTCATTCAGTTACCTGGGCTTTGAATGGAGGGACAGAAAGATATCCTAATTTGTATTTCAACCAATGTCTTATGGATTTGGAACAAAATGGCTGTGAGTAAATGATGAGAGAATTTTTATTTTTGTGGAAACTTATCTCTTTAATATTACCCCTGTTTTGCCCCCATTTTCTAATCTTCCTTTCCTCTTCTTCTCATTCTTCTGTGTTGACTGTCTCTTCCTGTAGCTGGGGATGCAGGACTGCTGGCTGCACAAGGTTAATGGCGGCATGGTGCTGCTGAGTTTCTTCATGTGCCGCATCGCACTCTTCCCCTACATGTACTGGGCCTACGGCTCCCACTACGAGATCCCGCTCTACAGTGTTCCCTTTCATCTCCCGCTCTCCACCAATCTGGGCAACCTCTGCATCCTGTCACCGCAGGTCTATTGGTTCGTCCTCCTCTGCCGTAAAGGCTACCGACTCTACAAGCGGCAGCAGGATGTGCAAAACCAGGCTTCTCCGCTGTCCTCGCCCGAGCCAGTCTCAGATATCTCCAAGGCTGATTAGTGAAGGTCTGTCTTTATCTAGAACAAACAATCAACAGACATCATAGCTGAAGGCTACGGCACTGCATCTGCTACTGTTACAGTACAATCAAGATTTCATATTAGAAATACCCTTATTACTCCTCTTCACTTTACTCTATTCCACGTGCACACCCACATTTACACACTCACCCGTTAAAATGGCTCTTCACTGGATTTACTACAGTGACTTCTAAGGAGCATCTTTTAGGTCAGTTATTTTCCTTCTCTGATTGGAGTATCTGTTACAGTTTGGACTGGTGTCTTTGAATGTCATTGGAATTATCTGTTACTTTTTTGTTATTTTTGGTTTTGTCCCATATGAAATGCTGATGTACAAAAATACACTGGTTTAAACTAGGGAATTTATTATGCGAGTGGCACGGCCGTCATGATAAATTCATTGAATTAAACCCTCAGCATTTCAGATCACATCCCACTCGGCGCAAAGCTCTCATCACGTGGTAAGCATTTCCATGGCTGCAGTGCTGCTGTTCTTGTTTACAGCTCATTAGAGTCCTGTGAATGTGTTTGCACACACTGCCCTGCTGTGACTGTTTACACTTCTCTACCACACACCACCCTATACGCTCTGGAGGCTGCTAATGAATTCTGCTTCACTTCTGTGGGCCTTTTGAGCATCCGAAGTCCTCCCATCCACATGGGGGCAGTAGAGAGTCGGTCCTTATGTTTACATGGCATAGACGAGACTCGAGTCTATAGGGGGATGAGGTCTTTGCAGAGTACAAAGAGCAAGCACATAACACTCGGCATATCTTTTAGGCCACATAATGCCCAAGGGCATCTCCAGGCAGTAGTCAAAGCAATAACATGGGACTTCAAGGCAAGGGATTGTGGGTAGTTGGAGAGCCCATGTGAACATGTGGGCAAGGATAGAAAAGCAGCATGACAGCCAACTCTGAAAACTGAACTAAAGGATGTAATACTGAGTTCCTACAGTCTTGAGAAGAAGGAAAATATCAGGCAATTTTACATTTCAGGTTTTCATTTGTGGAAAAGTCAACAGAAGCCTAAACCATTCATAATTTCTGTAGTTAGTATCATTTCTGTTGCTCTTTGGCTGAACATTTTTTGGCTAGACACCACTTTTTATGCTACTAATTAATTTCTAGAAGATTTTATCCAGAAAGGTCGCTTTGAAAGATTTGGGAACCCTGGTAATTGTGTTTTTGAGTGTGACGTGTGAATTGAATTTTTATCATCCTATTAACTGAGCCTACAGTTTGAGTTGTAAATAAATTATATTTAATTCTACATTGATGAATATTGCAGTATAAAAGGGTGATTTGCTGTTGCCTAGGGTCATTTTAGGGATAATCTGTGGTTTATAAGAGCTTGTGTAAGTGTAGGCTTAGCAAGGAACTCAGAAGCTTTTGTTTCAGGGCTTTTAACACAACCTGCAGCATCTTTCATAATACATTTAGTGAATGCTGGATGCCGTATGAATGCATCTTAGGAGTTTTTTTTTTTAACAGTGACTTCTAGATTCCATTAAGCGCTTTCAGTAGTGCAGAACAGTGAGATTAAAATGTTGCCCAGTACGTACCCATGCACTCTTATTTAGTGTTTCCAAGACAAACTGGACCTAAAGGTTGCCTTTAGCAAGTGTGTGTGTGTGTGTGTGTTAGAGACAGAGAGAAGACTTGAATAAAAGTGTGTATAAGCTCCCAGCTCACTCTCTAGGAGGTTGAAGGGGGTCTTTGCCGGACTGAAAGAGAGAGGATGTGTTTTGCTCTCCCTTTCTAAAGCTTTAGTACTTCTCAAAACTAACTATGCAGTCTTTCAAGCTGCTGCTTCTTGGCAACACTATGCTTTCCTTAGTTTTGTTGATGCATTTGGCAGATGAGTTGGCCATATTAATCATCATGATGCATGCTTTTTATTTTTTATTTTTTTGTAGTGTATTTTGTTGATGCTTTTCATTGTTTACTGATGTCTGTTACAGTACATTTTTCTATAACCAACATTCTTTTCTTTTGTTCTCTCATTTTTCACTCTATGATTTAGAGGTTTGGCTGCTTATCATGAGGCATATCCATAATCTAATAAATACACTGTATGGCCGAAAGCATGTAGACACCCAAAAAGCATTTAAAATCAAATATATGGGCATTAATAAGGGGTTTGTCATTCCTTTGCTGCTGTAACATCTTACTTTCTTCCCAAACTGTCGCACAAAGTTGGATTCGTTTAAATGTGACTTGAATTAAGGGGCCTGTATGAACAGGTTTATAACCAGAAATTACTTAACCATAAATCATTAAATTTCGGCTTATTTTTGCCATGCTTGAACTTGTAGTATAGTCTATTATGCTGATAATCATATTTTTTTGGAAAAAATAATAGAAGTCTAGTGTCTTCAAGGCCTCCTCTCTCAGCTCAGGGTTTGATAAAGATGTTATCATTTATCAATTGTTATTTAGAGGTGAAAGATGAGACCGTGATTTACAAAAAGACACAATATTTCTAATTGAAAATACCTACAACCCTTTTAGGTTTGGTAGACCAAAGATTCTTTTAGGCACTTTTTACAGACAAGTAACGTAGTGAAACTGTCATTGCCTTTCCCTTGCTTGCCATCCACAGAGGCTCAGATCTCTACTGGACTGACTGTGCTTATGGCTCAGGCAGCAAAAAGACTGGAATTTTTCTCACTGGAATATTTGGCTTAGTTTATTTAGTTATTTTACTGAAAATTACAAACTGTGTGAATCTGATGAAAACATGTCTAGGTCATATTTCACCCCCAAAATCAGTAACAAAATACAGTCATTAAGCCAGTTTTCTTTCAAAAGTCAGCTTTAAGAAAGCGTTAGATTTTCCTCAGTGGTAATGAGAAATGGATGTTTAATTGCCATAAAAATAGTCTCTCAAGCTAAAAAGGCTTAATGGTCATGAAATGGAGTTCATTCTCTTAAATATTAAAAATATGGCCGGCATGTTTTTAACAGATTTTGTGAGGACAGAAGTGGAGGAATAAGAGGTGTAGATGTTCAGAATTTTTATCAGCTTTCTCTTATTTTTAATACATATCAAAACTAGACTAGGCTGGTTTGATGGGTGCTTTGTTTGGAGCTTTATAGTTTACTATAAATGGTTGCAACAGCAATGGATGAAGGCAAATATATGCAGATAACTCTGAAAAAGTATGAGGATAGAAAATCAAGCTATAATAAATATTATTAAATCCATAAAAGCTGTTTTACCCCAAATGATATGTTGTCTGGAATATCGTAAATACAGTGCCTTGTATTAAAGTTGTGTGATACTGATACAAGCTCAATGCACAGGAGCCCTGGGCAGGCGGTGTTTTAGGTTGTGACCATCTCTGCTCACTTTATTTAATTTTTTGTGTTATTTTACTGTTCAAAGTTCATTACACAACTAAGAAAAACACCTGTATCACAGTGTAATGTACACTTTAATTCTTTGTTAGTAGGTTTGATTTCAATGTATAATTTGAATAAATTGTTAGAGCTAACTTTGTTTGTTAAACATGCTTCTAAGTCTTAAAATAGTTTTAAATGAAGTTCTGTTTGCTTGCTATATTGTTTTTCTGTTTGCATTCGTTAAACTACTTTAAAGGAAATCCAAACTCTAAAGGTCTATGTTACCCAGTTTTCTGAACGGCATCCATTCCTCAAAATTAGACAATGTGGGCTTCATTTTAAGGTGAAGTTACACATCTACTGTTTAGATTTTTTTCATGGATTTCAAAGCATTTCATCAGTAATCCAGAAAGCTATAACAAAACGTACTTATTTCCAGCTCATTCCTTGGTTGCATCTCCAAACAGCATTCAGCATTGTTAACTCTTGTTCAGAGGCCAGTGGGAAAGGAAACTTTTCAGAGAACTGGGAAGTAGCCAGAAGCATGTTTGCATTGTCTGTTTCCTGGTGAGGAAAACACACTTCCTTGCTATGTCAGCTTGACCTCAAAGCATGATTTCAGTCTGATTTCCTAATGCACAACCTTTAGCACTCCCTGCCTCTTATTTTTGATAACATTTTGATTTTCACATATATTGTATCAGATTTCATATAAATATTTAGGTTTCTGTTTGTTTGTAGAATGACATTAAGAACTCTCCTTTTAGAAAGGGGCTACAGAGTGAAACTAATATAAACACTTGATTGAGCTTATTTTCTGGAAACTTGTAAATCCAAACACCACTTTGAAAGAAAATAAATCTGATTTGGTGAATTCTTTTAAACTGAGCAGCTTTTGTTTACTAAGAAGCTGTGTGTTAATATTTCACTGGAGCACTACTCGGCTACATAACATAATATAGGCAACAAGTGTGTACAAATATGAAGATTTCATACTCCGTTACAAACCCCTATCCTACTTGATACCACTCTTTATTATTTCTTCCACAGACAAGGTATACCACTGTACATTTTATGTTATTTTGCTCAGTGCAACAACCAGCACAATCATTTTAGGTCCAATTATGTACAAATATCATCCCAGGAGGTTTTTAGGTGATGTGCATCATCAGATGGTCTGACAGAGAACAAGACATCTCTCAGGAAAAAAAAAGAAAGAACAAAACAACTGCTTGAGTTTGTTGTCCTATTGGTCCACGCCACTCTCTTCTGGAGGGATGGAACGCCTCTTGATTGCTGGGACAGAAGAAGATTGCACAATGTTCGCTGTGATAATGTCTTCCATTATCCTGTGAGGAACTCAAAACAGAACATGGCAACAGTCCTGAAGCTGCTGTTCATCTGAGGTAGTATTCAATGACAGCAGAGAATGCAGCAAAACCTCCACAGCCCAGAACTCCAGCTTTAAGACCAGCTAATGAAGAGAGAAACAGCTTATACATGTAGTCCAGATAATAATATAAAATCACCACACATCTAAATCCTTTGTTCTTTAAACTCAAGTTGAAAAATTACTTGCCTCTGAATCCAATAGCACCTCCCGTAACACAGCCACTATACACTGCATTTTTCCAGTCAGATTTCCCACGATGCTAGAAAAGAGAAATAAAACCATTCTTCAGATGGAGGATCAGAACTGAAAATTAGCCACTGAAAAATCTTTGCAAAACATCCGACAAGGAATGGATGAGTAGAAAGACTGTTCATATGCAGAACCACTAGATGGAGCCATTAAACCATATTATAAATTCAATGACACTTGGCAAAAGATTCGAGTAGTGAATTGTTAATAATTTTTAATAAGTCGAACATGCTTTAAACCGTTATACTATAGTATTTCATACAGTCCATGTCAGTATATAAAATATTGATGACTAGAATAAACGCTCTGGGTGCTTCTCAATACTCAAATCAATGTTTCCTCGCTCCTCCATTCTCCAGCTCATGAACCAGATATAAAAAAAATAATAAAATAAATTGTAATCTAAATTCTGCACTGTGAGGAACAAGGATTGAGGAAGCTTCCACAGGAACTATAAGTCAGGATATACAGGTAGCGATGTTTCCCATCAAAACACCTGATGTGCATATAAACTGTCTTTCATATAAACTGTGCATATAAATTTCCCTTCTGTCATCTGTGTCAATTATATTTTGTTTTACCTTTGCAGTTTAAATAAACCATACATCTCACATATTTCAAACGGGTATCCTGCTTATTAATATTTATAATGAATTTCACTTGAGTGCAGCTGATGAAGCTTTGAAGTGATGCTTGAGTGATCAAGAATATTCCAATATACAAATGAGTTTTATTACAAATGAGTTCCATCCTAAGATGAAACGAAATGAGGATGATCAAATAAGAAATTAGATGCATCCTGTAAAACAATAATCAATGGTAGTTTAAATATGCATTGCGCTGTGGGAAGTAAAACATCACTAAATAATATCTAGTTGTTTTTGACAGTTAATTTGATCAGCTATCCTCTACATCAGAGGTCTTCAACCCTGTTCCTGGAGACCCACTATCCTGAAGAGTTTAGCTACACCCTAATCAAACACACCTGAAGCGGCCAATCAAGCTCCTCAAGACTGCTTGAAACTTGTAGGCAGGTGTGCTGAAGCCGGTTAGAAATAAACTTTCCAGGAGAGTGGGTCCCCAGGAGCAGGGTTGAAGACCTCTGCTCTACAAACATTAAATAGTTACACACAACATAGATTTACATTTATGAAAACAATTTGTGCTTATTTGACAGAGGAAACATTGATGACACAGGTGGTCAAACAGACAAAAGATAAATGGCACTTACTGATTCTATGAGACACTCTGTGCATGAAAACATTGCACCCACAATAGCAAAGTTTTTAGCGTATGACATTCCTCTCTGCCCCATGTCTCTCAGCACTTCTCTTGCTGTGGGGGTCCTTAGGGGGTCTTTGGGATCAAGCCCAACGTTGGAGTCAATACCGGCTGTGAAGACACCAAAAGCACCTCCCAACACAAACCCTGCAGGAGAGAGAAATACTGCATTAGAGCTGATGGTGATGTATTAAATACTCATTGATCATGGTACTGGTCCAGATAATTATTAACAAATATTGCTGTGTATTATATGGTTTTGCATTACTCAATATTTTAGTATTAACTAGGATGTCTAATACTTGAGTCTACTGTGTTCACTGATGAACCGTCAGACATGACAACACATATTTGATCTGGTAACTTTGCAACGAGTATAGACTGTTTTAATGCATATGGCATGTAAAACATATTAAATGACTGTTTGTCAGTGAATTACCTCCGACACATGCTATGAGTGATTTAAACGCGCAGCTCTCCATTCCCCTCTCGATCATCTTCTGCTCCTCTGTTTTCTGAGGACTCGGTAAAACACCCATAACAGTCGGATTCAGGTCTTTAATTTGCCTTTTGTCACCGATAAGGTGATCCAGAATAAGACTATACTGTAGTGAAACATTTTCCGCAGCTGAAACAGTTGCCGATTGACCCGTAGTAACTGATATTGACGCATCCGTGCTCTTTGTGGGCGCAGCCATGTTGAAAGCGTGTGGTTTATGTCACACAGACGTTAAACAAGAACACATTCGTTAATTTTCAACAACAGAAAAACAATTAAATTACAGAAATCGTCTTGGTTAGTTATTAAGTCCCGTAAATACTTCTCATCTTGTTTTATATGCGATACAATTATAAGTATTTACAGGACATCACGCCGCATTTATGTTGTACACATTTCTAATTATAATAACTGGTTCTGCAGATTCGTCAGAAAGGGAGGTGACCTTTGCATTGCCACTGCAGTTCACCTCATAGTTTTATACATATCTATGGTTTACGTATCACGACTGTCCTGTAACGCGGAGAGCGTTTTATATAACGATAACACGAGTTTTTGTGTGTCTTCTGAATCTCAAAATTATTTACTTTTCTTAAGATTATTAAAGACATTGAATATATTTACAGTATAATTATTTCCCGCTTTCTTGAATAAACAAAGACAATAAAGACACTCTCTCAAACTCTCTCCTAAAATTTTATATAAAACGTAGGTAATTTTTTTTAATTATTAATTTTCTTCTTTACTTGTACATAATACAAAATACACCAACTACAATTCCCAGCGTGCCCCTCGTGCACTGCACCAAAGTATCGCGCGCTGCCTCTAGCGGAGGCGCTCGAGCATCTTCGGTTGGTGACAGCGGCGGCGCTCGGGAACAGGTGAGTCGCAACCTCAATTTATCAATGTTTTTCTTGTTTTGGAGATTATATTGTCATGGTGGTGATTCCGTTTAATACATTTTATCACTTCAAGGAATCATTTATAGTCGTCGTTGGGACAAACACTGTACTTACCCGCACTTTTGTCAACGGATGTTGTCGAGTCGCGCGCGAGACTGTGAGCTGCTGTTTTTAACGGTGACCGCTGTCTGACTGATGAGCTTTCGTACCGGCCCTTTGCTGTGATCAGGATAATGATTCAAAGCTCACATATTCCTTTCATTTTATATTCATTATTTCGCGGGATGTCTTCGGATAGCGACACAGTCACCGTCAGCGGTGAGAGACTGCAGTGCTTCTGAGACACCGGCGGTCCCTGACAAGATTTGACACATTTCATTTATTTGAAAACGTCTTTTACGATTCTGCGTGTTTTTGAGCCGAACTGTCTACAAGAAACTGAACAGTGAAGTGCTTAGACGTAACGTTAGGTAATTTAGTGTCACACAGCTATCTTAGTGTTCAAAATGTATTGCCAATTCACTTCATATCTATCTATCTATCTATCTATCTATCTATCTATCTATCTATCTATCTATCTATCTGTCTATCTGTCTGTCTGTCTGTCTGTCTTTGAGTTTTAGGGTGGTCAACTTTGCAGGAATATGTCACTAATTATCTTGATTTCGAGAACAGGTCTCGCACAACCGACCTGTCAACAAAAATCTTTTAAGCAAACACTTTTTGTGATACGCTTGAGTTATGCCTTTCTTGTGTTATGCCTTTCTCGTTATGCCTTTCTAGTTATGCCTTTCTTTATATTACGCCTTTCTTGAGTTATGCCTTTCTAGATGTAACTGGTCGGATACGGATAATATTATGAACAAATAGTTCAGCCCGTTCAAATAACTTTAGAGCGGCGAACCGTTGCTATGGCAACAGGCGAGCGTTTACGTTGCGTTTATGCTTTGGCTAAAAACTTTATGGTGAATGTGTTGTTTCAACACATCTGAAAGCTGTGTAAACTCATATGTTGAAAATGCATATAATTTAGCTGTGCTGTGTTTAGTTGTGTGTTTTGGAGCACCTCCAGTCTCCTTAGCATTTGTTCTTGGTTAGAGTATTGTGCAGTGGTAGCAAAAGTTCTTGTTTTACTATGGGCGTCTGTAAGACGTTTCTTTCTGAATTTTAATAGATCCCTAAAGGCTTATTAAGTGCTCACGCACATTATGATATGACCACAAAGCTACATTTTACATCTGGTACATATTCTCATTAACAAAGCAGTGAAAAACATTAAAACAGACTGAAAGGCATCAATATGGGATTGTAAAGCACCTGGTTTATGGTGCTGTCTTACTGGTGTAACTGAATACGGTTTTCTAGCCATATTGATTAGTTTAGTGTTGTTCCTTATGGTTGAAACTATAGAAGCCCATTTCCGCCATGGGAAAAAATGTAAATTGTTACTTTTTTATCTCACAATTTGGATTTGGTTTTTCACAATTCTGTTTTTTCTCATATAAACACAGAATTGTGAGATATAAACTCAGAGTTCTGGAAAAAAAAGTCAGAATTGTGAGATAAAATCTTTTTTTTCTTGCAATGCCAAGTTTATATCTCATAATTCTGCCCTTTTTCCTCTGAATCTTGACTTTACATCTTGTAATTCTGACTTTTTTTCTCACAATTATGACTTTTTTCTAGGAATTCGGAAGCAAGATTCCTTATGAAACATCTAATGATAAACAATGAAATATAGGGAGTGCTCTTTTGATCTGTGTATATTAGCACATTACCAAAAATGTAACATTAAAAAGCCTGTATTTTTAGAGTCAGTGTGTGTCAGATTAAAACAGCTAAATACATCTTTGCAACCATATTAAGCTGAACTACAGATGCCCTTTTACAGAGGAAATGTTTAGACCTCTACTGCCTGCATCTTCATAGTAAGTCAGGCTTGGGCGTAGTCAGTCCTCTAGTGTGATTACACAGTGATGAGAAAAAAACTGGAAAACATAATTTTTTTTATTCGAAAACCTTTCTTCACCAACCAAAATAAAGTTAAAACAGCCAAAATAAAACTTCCCTAAATCACCCAGTGTCTAGCTATTTGTAGGTAATTACACCCTCAAGTTTCTTTCTGGGTAAACCATCAAAGAATATAGCAAATGTGTCTCTGGGATAGACAGCTAAGCTCTGTAGAACACACTGTCCTAGATAGAGCTCTCTGCATTTCTATGAATTCATATTGCAGCAGTCTGATCATAATAAAACCCTGCTTTCTCAAAAGATAAGGGTTAAATGTCTTTTATTTTTATAATGTAGAGTGTTTGTGTGAGATGCTGGAATTTGCGAGGTCATACCAGTGGTTAAGACAACTTTACACCGTTAATTCATGTGTAATTGAGGAGTTTTGAATAGTCACATACGTTTCAAGGACCTTGACTGGTTCTTCAGATAAAGTAAATTATCTTTGATAATTTGAGGAAGCAATGACATTATACAGCCCAGCTTCCTAGTCCCATCATCCCCTTGGCTCTAACAAAAGCACGCACATTGAGATCAAATGAAGTCACTATAAATAGTATGTGGCCTCCGGAAAAAGAAGGTCAGTGCTACCAGAAGGACTCGGGATGCAGATGAACACTTTACATATTTTATTGTAAAGATAAATGATCAGACAATTATAAGTCCAGCTACAGTCCTTTCATAAAAGGACTTTGGCGTATGCCCTGTCCATGGCTAAGGCCTTGTGGCAGGCTGGCAGATCCTGCCGGAAGATGAAGGCAGGGTCAGTAAGGTCAGACTGAATGACATGGCATTTAGTTCATCCGAAATGAAAATTGTCATTATTTACTCACCCTCGTGTTGTTGAAAACCTGTAGAGGGAATTTTAAATCTTCATTATTCAAAAACATTTAGGCACTAGGGTAAATAATAATGAGATAATGTAAATGAATGATTTGGCTCTGCTCTAAAAAGTGATCAGTGTACCATTAGTTCTTATGTAGCTAGTGTGGTTTCATGAGTATGCGTAAAGGAAAGCCTAATTACACGCAGAGGGGATGTAGCTTACACAGCAGCTCAGCATTCCACATCCCACCACAACACCACATTATTTCCACGCTCTGCTCTAATCAATGGGACTATTAGAAGAGAACTGATTCAGTGTAGTTATTTTAGTAAATGGGATGCTTGGCATTTTTCTGCTGTCAATTCTGAGCCCAAAAATTTAAATTCTGTCATTATTGACTCACTGTCATGTTGTACCAAACCTGTATTAATTTTTATTCTTGTCCTGAACACAAAAGAAGATATTTTGAAGAATGTTGGTAACCACTGACTTTGATAGAAAAAAGGAAGTCACTGGGGACCAGCAACTGTTTGGTTACCCACATTCTTCAAAATATCTTCTTTTGTGTTCAGTACAAGAATAAAAATTAATACATTCTTCAAAATAATTTTTATGTTTAACAGAAGAAAGAAACTCATTCGGGTTTAAAACAACTTGACTGATGACAATTTTCATGTATGGATGAACTATTCCTTTAAACGTTAATAAAATAAAACACAAAGAGAAAAATAACTCCCTGCTCATGACTGAAAAACTTTAATAGAGTTGCTAAAGTTCAGCAGTAATAAAATAGCTTGAAATTTTCAACAACTTTTCACATCATATCTTTTTGCACCAAATAGTATCGATAAGCAGTATTGGTATTGGTATCGATAAAATGTAAACGATACCCATTCCTACTGGAAAGAGGAAGAAATAGTTAACTTAACTTAATGAGTTGCTGTAACAAAACAGATGTCATTTCCTACTGTTTATAAATGGTAATTTTCCCCCCTAACCTAACCTTATTAAATGTGTCAACTTTCACATCAAATTCTGACATTGTTTCAATTAATTCAGTTAGCATAATAAGAAATTGTAGAGTTGTTACCATTCAAATGAAATTAGTATTAACAAACTCCATCTTTCCACTGCTGAGGAAATAGAAGCTGCATCTGAAGTGGCATTAGATGCATTTACACAGATTGTTTGATGAAGCTGAGGTGCCATAAATGCATTTACACTGCAAAATTTCAAATGCATAAATAATTTTATAAGATTAATGTTTTACATATTTTTTTTAACATACAAATAAATGTTGAAAAAAATGCAATGATACTTAAATATGACTAAACCACCAGTAGGTGGCGACTAGTGTAGTCACGATACTGGAATTTCTAACTTCGATACGATACCTTGAAAAATATCGATACTCGATACCATTTTCGATACCACGGAGAAAAAAACTGCCACAATATTAAGGGGGTAATTTTTTTAATTTAAAGATAAATGTAACAAGTCGAGAACATGCGGTATATTTTACATGAACAAAAAAATGTCTTGAGGTACTGCATTTGTTGATTTATTTATTAATCTTAGTTAAATGTTAATTGAAACTAATGTTTACTAATACATGTACTAATTAAAATCCAAAGGTCTATTTGTTGATATTCTCATTTGCTTCATAACCAAAATATTTCCAGATATAGGGCCCTATGAAATCCGTTTTATTTTTCCCCAAATTCCGTTTTATTTTTTTCTACATTCAATTTTTTCCATTTTAATTTTTCTGGATTCCGTTTTTTTCCGTTTTAATTTTTCTGGACTCTTTTTTTTTTAATGGTCAAATTAAATGCTATTAATCTAAAAGCATGTCTAATTCATTAAAATCATGAAAATTATACAATTTAACATTTAATTTATTAAAAGTGTAACAAAAATGACACGATTAGGGCCGTATGAAATGTTTTATTTTTTTCTCACCTTATGTTTTATTGTTACCAAATTCTGTGTTTTAGCATGTCTATTATTTGAATGCATACAAACAATTTTTTATTTATTCTTACAGTAGCCTTATGAAATGTTTTCCCCCTCAGAAATTCTGTGTTGTGTATTTAAATTTTACTGGATATCAGATGAAGGCATAAAACAATTTTAATTAATTTATATTTGAATTAATGAAAATTAAACATTTACATTTTTGGCAAATTAAGGGGATTTACTATTAAAATTAAAATATTTTGTGATGATTTCTTTAAAATAATTAACAGTAGTAGTAAGTAGTAGCATTATGTACATTCTACTAAATAATAGTAATATAGCCTATTTCTGGCACACGGTCTTTAATAGGCTGTTAAACTGAACTTTTATTTTGACGGGTTGCCGTGAATACTTCTAAAGTTCTGTGTGTGTATGATATGACGCTAGTTTTACTCAAATTAAATGGTAAAATGCTGGTAAAGTGCCTTTCAGATCAGTTCTGGAGATATTGTTGATGTATTTATGTCCTCATTGAGACGGCAGACGCTGAAATCACCGCGAGCGCCACATTAGTAAACACAACCGCACGTGCAGCACATTCACACAGAGACGCTCAGAACATGCAGGATTCATATTTAAATCGACTTTTGCAGCTTAATATTTACAGATACTAGTCCATATCGCGATTTGATTTAAGTATAATGACCTACTTTTGATTAATTCATCCAAACTTTGACAAATTCCGTGACATTCCGCGTTAAACTGTAAATTCCGTGTTTATGACTGGATTCTGTGGCGTTCTCTGCATCGCGGAGATCATAGATCCCTACAGATAGCGCTCCTGCTGTGTTCTTTAACAACCAGAGCAGTCATCTTTCTATTCACTTCACTTTTGCTATTTAACCAGAGCGAAGGAGACGAGTGCGGTCACGTGTGGTGCTTGTCCATGCGCCTTTGGAGAGAAGTGAAAGTGACAGCTCGGCTAGTATCGGTGTATCGATACTTCGGGAAATTAATATTGGTACCGTTCAGATATTTCAGTATCGATATTTATCGAAATATCGATATTTTTGACAACACTAGTGGCGACAAGTGTCTGTTTTAATGAGCGAGTCATTTATTCATTCATTCAACCGATTCATTCAAACGGCTGATTCATTCAGAAATGAGGCAAGTGACTGTCCTTATGAATGGACCACTGAATCATTGACGCATTCTATTTGTTCAAAAATGCTGATTAAATGCTGGATTCAGTCAGTAATGAAATACCGCTGTGCTCGTAGACACGCATTCGTTCTGCAGTGGCTTTGATCTGAACTGTTTTGGTCAGCGAAATTGAGCAAAAACAGTCAATATTTTGTCTAAAATCTAAGTCACTTAATTTTAACTTGTTTATTGAAATACTATTGTATAAAATCAGTGTCACGTTGCAATCGTGTTGATATTGATATGCGGGGAAACATCATCGCTATTAGGGATGCACCGATACCACTTTTTCCAGTACTCGCCCGATATCGATACTTAAATTTTTGGTACTTGCCGATACCGAGTACCGATACCGATATTTTTATTGTATTTTTACATTTTTTAAATAATGGGTAAAGAAAACAAATGAGTATGTAAAATGTTAGTTGATTAACTTCATTTATCAAATAGATACTGTCAAACCAAAATTTATTCAGACACCTTCAACATTTCTCACATTTTATTCGCTATAGTTTAGAAAATGCTAATAAAATATTACAAGAACTCCAAGTTAAACTGTGTCAGAACAAATTTAGCTTGATAATAGGGGTGTGCTCAAAATATCGATTCTTAGATACATACCGATATAATAAAAAAAGATACAGTATCGATATTCTAGCCCTTAGTATCGATACTCCGCCCAGCCATTAGGGGGCGCAGCGGTGCCCGCGAGTTTAAAAAAACTCATGGAAAATGTTAAAGCAAGATGTAGCATTTAAGTGATTTCATAGTGAAATATGTTATGGCAGTACATGGTGTCACAAAAAAGAATTATAAGAAGATTTAATAAGAAGTTAAGAATAAGAAGAAGATTTTGTGCTTGTGTGAGCTCAGACTGTACCCTTGGAAAGTTAAATGTTGACTTGTGGTAATTTCCAGATTAATACAATTTGTGTACAATTAATCAGAGCACTTAAAGTTGCAAATATTTAAGCAAAATGCACTTTGTTATAATGCACTTCAGGGCTCGACAGTGCGAGCATTTCACTCGCATTTGCGACTAAAAATAGATGTGTGCGAACTGGAAAATGTATTTAGGAGCGCAAGTGCGAATACAAAACAAAATACAAAACAGCCTAACTTATACAGTAGCCTATAACAAACGTATTAATTCATTCTGTTTATTTATGGAAAAATTGCGATGCAGCCTCATATGATTACTTTAGAACTTTAAAAAGGCAACGGTTTAATTTAAATGAGCACAGATGAGAAGAAAAGCGGAGCGAGTTAATGTGAAGACGCGCTGAATGACGCACATTCGCCACTAGAGGGCGCTGCCGCTGCCGTTACCCCGGTAACCCAGTAAACAAATCAGCTGCGCTATTTTCCTAAAACTGTGTAAATAATGTTTCACACTCAGTCATTTAGATATTTATATTCGCTTTAATCTTCACAATAGCCTCAAATAATTCTTACTTAAAGACTTAATGAGCTATTTATTTTCAAACATTGTTTCTAAGCTAAAACATGGCCCATCCACTGATCTATAATAGAGAACAGTGGGCCTATCTATATATCAACGACTGATTCGTTATTATTGTTCAGTAAACAAGTTCCATTAGTTAACATGAAAAAAACAATGACTGCATTTATTAATAATGCTATCTTAATTTCAACTTTTAATAATACATTATAAAATCAAAAGTTGTCTTAATATAATTCAATGGAGCTAACATTAACTAACATAGTTGTATTTTTTATTAAATCAACATTAACAAAGAATATTAACTACTGCAACAATTAGCTATTGCACATTTTTAGTTAATGTTAACCTGCTTTAACTAATGTTAACAAATGGGACCTTACTTACCTATTGTTCTTTCGTTCATTTGAACAATCTTTTGCACTCTAATCTTGAAACACTTGTTTACTTTATATTTTTATGTATTTTTTATAAAAGTCTTTTAGTAAATTATCTTTAATAAAGTTATTTAACCTGTTAGGACGACAACACTTTTTTTCACTTAGAAATTATATATTGTGATTTAAAAACAAAAATATATACCGTGACAAAAGCTTCAATGATTATTGTGAAAATTTTATACCCACAGTTTAATAGGATTATAACTAATTACATAATTAGCCTATTAAATAGTGTCTGAAGTAAAATTATTTAAAAACCTTGTGTACTTTCTGTATTCTGATAAATTAAATAATGGTGCTTGTAAATGTCTCTTTGTATCCCCTTATTAAGCTAAAACACCTAATTAGAAAAATTTGCATTGCGCCCCTAAATGTTTTTAATGCGCTCCTAAATTTTTTGACTTAGGAGCACATGTGCTCCTTGGGGAATAGGTAAGCGTCAAGCCCTGCACTTTTGTCTTCAATAAATTGAAGAAAAATGCAGAGTTCTGTTTGTTGAGTAAATGTGTTCAGCATTAACTAATTGGCTCTGGCCCATGTATTTTTATTGAATCGTATCGAATCGTGTCACATTGTATCAAATCGTATCGAGACAGCTCTGTATCGAGGTACGTATCGAATCGTGACCTGTGTATCGAGGTATGTATCGTATCGCCAGGTTCTCCAAGGTATACAGCCCTACTTGATAATACCTTTCTATCAATCAATCAAAATTATTCAGACAGCTGTTGGTATGACAATATTTACACAACTATCAATATTTTGTCGGGCCACCCTTAGCCTTAATGACAGCCTGTAGTCTCCTGGGCATGCTGTCAACCAGGTTCATGAAAGCCTGAATTTCAATTTTTTCCATTACTTGGTCTGAATAATTTTTGGTCTCACTTTTGTATCAATTTTACTGGTAGTCCACTGTATGAAGAATTTTTGGGTATAATTTGTCACAGTTTACTTTATTTTGCTATCCCCAGTTACTTAAATTAACTATAGTGTCCTGCACCCACTAAAAAATGATATCTGGTCTCTGAATAATTTTTGGTTTGACTGTATATCCTTTGGTTATTTTTCACACTTAATTATGCCCATTAAAATGTAATTTACATTTTTTTGTTACTTTCACTGTTAATTTTTTATTTATTTATTTGCTCTATGGTACATCATCTTAAATAGCATTAGAGCTGCTCCATTGCAGCGGCTCAGTGCTGTAACCACGCTTTTTGCTGTAATTATGCAGGGAACCACTCGTTATAAATCAATCATTTTCAGATATAGAATTTTTTAATTTTTTTTTCATCTGAAACATTTAGATTTCAAAGCCATATAATTGCAGAAACACGCATGAAGCAAGGAAAACACGCACAGCGCGCGCACTTATGTGTACCGGAGCAGATGAAAGGGACAAGTAGACAGAACAGCCTAGCGCATTTCACACAGGCTGATAGTTTCACTCGTGTTCAATGCTTAAGGTTAAAAATAAATGATGTTTAAAGTGAATGAATGACCCTATATGTTGTCATATATTTACGATTTAGTTTTAATTCAAATGATGCATGCTGAGCGAACATCAATAAAGATCACACCACAGAAGTGCGCGCGCGCTCTCTCTATCTCTCTCTCCCTACTGTTAAGTAACTTGTGCATTGTTTTACTTACTCGTTTTTGACATTTCCGACCGAAGTACAAACTTTCCAGTGATATCTGTGAGAAAGGGATATTCACTCGACAAGCTCGAGTGAATATTTTGCTTATCAGCTTGCTCACATCAGCTATGCAGGCATTAATACTGAATGTTTAACATTATATTCATTGCATGTACATTTTTAGACATCCTTAATCTCTAATAACTACATTCTGCTGTCTGTTTTTCTGTTGTTGGTGTTTCTTTGTCTGAATATGGCACTGATCACATGCGTGGTATCAGCGTTTAGTATCGGGGCATTTTAACGAATACGAGTACGAGTACATGAGCTCAGTATCGACCCGATACCAGTATCGGTGCATCCCTAATCGCTGTATAATGTTGCTTATCTAAATCATATTTTGTAAATATAAATTTTTTTCTACCAAATTATGCATCTATAAATTTCTGTGAGTTGCTTTGTGTGTTCCGTCTCTCTCACACACTCACTCATTCAGGCTGTGCAAGCCTCATCTGGCACGACATAAATACATTATCAGTCGCCGTTTACACTAAATGCGTTAAAATTAGAATCATTCTCATGCGAAACGAAGCATTTACACGCGACTGTGAGTGTGCGTGTGGCTGTGACGTCATTGCCTGCGCTGCTGGCAATAAAAGGATCGGCTCGGAATCGGCAAGACATGAGACTGATCGGCCGGTCATGCGAAAAAACGTCCGATCCGATCATCACTGGCCGGTCAATTGGTGCATCTCTATATGTGACCCTGTACCACAAAACCAGTCATCTTTACTTAACATCTTTACTTAATATCCTAATGATTTTTGCCATAAAAGAAAATTTGATAATTTTGACCCATACAATGTATTTTTGGCTATTGCTACAAACATACCCCAGCAACTTAAGACTGGTTTTGTGGTCCAGGATCACATATATATTATTTGATAGTCATACAGCCCTAAATCCTAATTCTTTTCACTGAGCTCATCGCAGTATATTCAAGGTTTACCTTCTTTAAGTATACATTTGATTCTGCCAAAACAAGGGGTCTTAGTATGCAGCATTATTAAGATGCCGATCTTTTGGAAGAACCTTTGCATCAGATGAGGCCTGAAAATATTGTCTCCATAGGGAGCTCACTAGATTTTGGAACACAGCTATAGTGTGTGGTGTAACGACTGATGTATAATATGCTAGTCATTTGGATCTACACACAACTATCTGTCACTGCTGATTAAATGCTGATTAAATGCTTGACAACATCAGACATGTGTAGTTGTCAGGGAAATTGCATGTGACACGTGTAACCAATACCTGTTGATGACATCAGGGCTTTCCTCAAGAGATATGACTACACAGAGTATGCCTAAATTCAAACAAATCAACCTGTAAGTAAGACTCAACCTGTCTGGTCTGAAGAGCATACTTACTGAATATACATGTTTTGCTGTGTTAGGCAATTTAATTTATAATAAATTTAGTTTATTGTGAGAGCACACAAACAGAGAGAACTGATCTGATTAGCTGTGTTCAGTGATCGACTGTGTCAAGTCACACCCATTGTCATATTCATTGTCACACAGAATTATTTGTCACTGGAATCTTTATCAGTGTCACACCTGCTTATAACATAGTGTTAGACTGTGAAAACCAGGGAAGCCTGTTTTGAATTTGGAGAAAGAAACTCACTTAATTTATGACCTGTTTACAGACAGTCATATCCAGGCCTCCTCCTCTGATCGTATTTTTCCTCTCTCTCTTGTTCTGTGGCTGATGTTTGGTTTGTGGGTGGATTAGTTTAGCAGTACCCGGGAGGACTGAGGGCTGTGACTCTAATTGTAGACATAAAGACAGCAGGGCGAAAGGACATGCTCCAGTTTACCTTGGTCTCTGGATGTGTGAAACCTTAGACGTTCATCCAAAGGTATTTGAATTGTCTCTTCCCGATTAGGATTTCTTACTTTAAAACATTTCGTTAGACTTCACTTCCCATGTGGTGATCATGACGTGAACGCCACTAATGCTTTCACTGATACTTCGCTGTGCATGGTTTGCATTTTTTCAAGCACGCAAGTACACACCCTTTGTCTGTCACTGACAATGATTGTAGCACCAGCCTCTTCTGTGTTCTGAGTTGGCAGATGGAGGTGTGTTTTCAGTGTCTCTGACGCTGCTCATTCATTTTGCCGGCTGTTCTGCTTTCAGGGAAATAATAATCCTTCCAGACTACAGAGGAGTTTGAGATAAAGGTAACTGACCCTATTAGTGAATTTGTTTTGTGAAGATGTTTGATGATGGTGATTAGGATAAAGGCAGACTGTGTTGTAGTTCAATGAAGCATGTTGCATTTTTTGACTTAAGGAAATGTAAGTGTAGCTTTTTGAAGACTTTGCAGTTGAAATGCGTTTGGCGGGTCTACATTCAGACGACAGGAATGTGTGGAGGAAATGGACTGCATACTTGCTGTGTAAATCTCAGTCAGCCTGGGTAACTGTGTGGAATGCTGTCGCCACATCGGATAGTGAAATGGCATAGCTAATTTCATACAGCCAGACACTTGAGGACAGCAGTGCATTTATTTTAAACTTTGCATACAATTATATTATTGCTGCTTTTGTGTTTAAGCGCATTCAAATTTGGTAAATTCATCTAAAACTGGCTTTTTTCTAAGTGTTATAACCTATGTAAACAGAAGAAATAAAAGGCAATAATAATAGTAATATGGAGTAGTGGATAACTGTGGATCTGGGATAACTGTGTTTGGCCTGTTTTCATTTTTAATAAGTTAGGCTTATTTGTGACGTTTGTGTGCCCAGAGTAAAATAGCTGATTGCTATATTGAATAACACCCCCAAAAATGTCTTTTAAATGCATTTTATATCTTAATAGTTTTCTTTTTATGTTCAGTCATGAGGACATGAAGCCTCTAGCATCAGGATTGCCCTTTAATCAGCTGATGTTAAGATGATATTTAGTTCATGCTAGACATGTGCTGGTATTCGGTAATGCGATATATCACGATAATGAATATGCACAATATTGTTATCGTGTGTGCTTCAAAATACAGAGAATAATTATTTATTACAAATTATTCTGAATTTTGAATGCATTTTAAGAGTACTTTTCCCATCAACTGGTCACAATGCACAACACCGCTGTATGCTGCTTCAATGGCCCTGTCCCAAATGGCACCCTAAACCCTCGTGGTCTTCCTCTGAGTCTGCATTTTCGTGACGTAATGCCGCTTTGACTGTCAGGTGGAAGTCTGCTGCGGACTCAGCAGAAAGTGCGTATCGAGGGCGCACAATGGCTGTAAAGGGTGCGCCCACGGGCACCCTTTTGAGTGCTAAGATTTTTAATGGGACAACCTACTAGGGATGCAACGATACCATTTTTTCAGAACCGATCCGATCCTGAAAATTCTGAGTATCTGCCATTACCGATCCAATCCGATTTTTTTTTAAATTGATGTAGAATTTCTATACTTCTGTGTGTTACTCTTTTGTGTGTTAAACAATCTACTACATATAGATAACGCCATTTTAATGAAAACAACAACAATGAAAAAATATATAATCATAATCTATGACAAAAATACTATTATAAACCTGGTTTATAATACAGCAAAAGATACTCTAGAAAAATCATGGGTGCACAATAATTTTATAAAACCTAGTGAAACATTTTTATTTACAATTAAAAGTGAATAAGTGTAGGACTAAATGTGGTGAAATTATACATAGGGATGGGTATCGTTAAGGTTTTAACGGTATTACTACTCTTATCGATACTGCTGATCGATCCGGTACTTTAACGGTATTCTTATCGGTACTTTTTGTTTTACTTTGTTTCTTTGTTCATATTCTTACAGTATCTTATCTTATGTATATAAAACACTAAAAATGCCTGCACTTCATCAATTTGTAAATGCACCAGTGTGCAGGTATTTTTAGTGTTTTATATACATAAGATAAGATACAGTAACAACATGAACAAAGAAACAAAGTAAATTTCGTTATTTCGACGCGCCCGAAGCTCAAAGTGTGCTTGTCCGTTTTGGAGCACGCCGCCGCGCAGGCACACGCGCGCACACACATTTCAGCCTGGGGAACAGCAGATTGTACTTTCAACGTTTTACTATCAAATATGTCCTGCAATGTAGCAACAGTAAAGACGGCATTTTATAACAATCACTGATTGAGCTGATTCAGATGTTAAGTTTTGATTCGGAGGAACGAATCCGCGCCGCTATGAAGGGAAGGGAGTTGTGCTAGAAGAAATGCGGCTATAATCCTTGGAAGCCAAAATCGAAAAAAAAAAAAATACTTAGTTTAATATAACAGCCACAGGCCTAAAGTGTGAGCAGATGTTTGAATAGTTGGTTCTCTCTTCTATCATAACTAAACAGGACTTTCATGTTGCGTGTGCTGAAGCTCCGCGTGAGCGCGATCTGGCTTCTGAATTGCGCATAGCAAAAATGCATCATAGACAAATGTTTGAATATTATTGCACATAAAAACAGCTGGCGACATATATATAGAGAGAGAGAGAGAGAGAGAAAGAGAGAAACAATAAATGTATGTGTGTTTTCTTAATTTCTCCAATACCGACAGAAGTACCGATAACATCAGAGCTTATCGATACTCCGGTCTTTCATAATTTAGCCCCGAGACCGATTTAATACCGAGTTTCGGTACCCATCCCTAATTATACACATTGCTCTTTGAATTGTTGTAAAATACATTCATGAAAAAACAAGCAAATACATTTATATATAAATATATAGGCTACTAGGGCTGGGTATCGGGTATATAGAGGCCTACATATATACTGAGAATATTTCTTAATTTGGTATTTGCATACATAAGTGTAATTTAAGCGTCCATATATTATGCCTGTTAATCCTCCTGACTTCAGTCTGCGTATAGGTCAGATGAGGTTAGTGTTTCAGAAGTAAGAATCCCTAGTGTGCACAGTGGAGTGTTTACTCATCCAGTGCTTTGACACCACGCATACAGGAAGCTGTGCTCCATAGGGACTGCAGATCTCTGAGAAAGATGAACTCTGCTGTGAATACTGCATGAGCATTTTGACATATAGTTCATCTCTTTTTATCCCCTCTTCTTTTATCTATGTTCTCATCCTTTTTGAATAGATTTTCATATATCAATTATCTGAGGGATAAATGTATTTTTCATTGAATAGAAAACGTTTTCTGTTAATAAGTAATGTTTTATATGACACTATAATAAGGAAATGTTGGTAGTACTACCCTTGAGCATACTCGGTCCTTTTCTGAGATATGACACAAGAGACAATTACCCCTTTTTGTCTTGTGCCTTGTTTGTGATATTCAACTGAATGTTTTATTAATAAACCTTTGTCATTATTCTGAGCTTCCTGGGCCTGAAATTCAGCATGTGTATTGCACACAATTGTAATAATTTCTGCAAAGAAATTTCCACTCAAATGTGTTTGCCCTGCCAGGGTTGACAATATTAATTTCTCGATTTGAATCGATTATTATTTTGATGAACCAATATCATTTCTATTAATCTGTGCTGTGGGGTGATCATGGATGAACCGATCAGCTCTTCCTCTTTACTTATAGCACAAAGTAATCATGAATGGACAACTTACTGAAATGTCTCACATAATCACTCAGTGTTTTTTCAAGCATGGAAAGACGTAAGTAAAACAGCTTGTAAACAATGTCATGTAATGTTGCATTTACTTCAACAAAGCAATCACTCAATAATCACGATTTGTATAGAAATCAGTCTTAATATATCCAATATAATATAATGAATAATAAAATAGCAAATGAATTCAATAGCTTGTACTTAATATTATTGTAATGCACAGGGTTTACTGCAGTGGTCAACCGATATATCGCCAATGCCGATATTTGGCATTTTTCAAATATTGGCATTAGCCGATAAGTTTTTCTGTTTGGCCGATGCGTTTGAGGTGGGACTTTTATTTTGACGGCGCTGAGGACGGCAGCTCTGAGCACACAGTGCTCACATTCTCCCTCTAGTTCACTGTTGTTGTTAACAGTAGGGTTGTTCTGATTCCGATACTAGTATCGGAAATTCCACCGATACCACAGTTAATTCTGGCATCGGTATCGGCAAGTACTTCAACCCATATACCGATCTGATACCAGTTTCTTAAACAAGACCTATAGTTATGCCCGCTAGCCAGAGGTGGGTAGTAACGAGTTACATTTACTTCGTTACATTTACTTGAGTACATTTTTTGGGTAACTTAATACTTTTAGAGTATATTTTAAAATGGGTACTTTTACTCTTACTCAAGTATATTTTTAGAGAAAAAACTGTACTTTTACTTCGTTACTGTGGGCGACTCTCCTCTCGTTACTGTATCTTAATGCAATACAAGTTAAAAATGCTTCAGTTTATTCCAAACGCGCCGTCTACTTTTCTCTGAGCAATGAACGATGCCCATTCGCGAATGATTCATTCTTTTGAGTCGATTCTGTTTAAAGGCTTTATCAAACCAGTTGGCAAACCAGTGAATCGGTTCGCAAATCAGTTTGAATGATTCGTTCAGTTCCCTGCCGCACGCGCTGAGTCTCTGAAGCGGTTCTCACTCAGATAACAGAGAGTTTAAGAACATCAAGAACATCTACAGTCAGTTGAAAGCAAATCTGCAAAGGCTTGTTTGCTAGAGCTATATGAAGATCTTTATTAGATGAACACCGCGTATGCTGTCTACTGTTCCACAGGTATAGGCCACGATACCACTATGACATTACCAGTTTGTTGTACATGTACCTTACATTAAATACAATGTATAATTTATACATTAAATAAGCTGTCACAGAGAATGAAATGAACACCCGCGGAACCCGCATTAGCTCTGCGCAGCGGCGCGCGGCCTGTTCTAGACACAATTAATATTCATATTTTTACAATATTTACGCTTGCAAAAATATAGGCTACATTTGTTTACATTTTGCAGAACAGAAGATCCGTCAATATGCATTTGTTTCGTTATGTTCAGAGCAGTCATGTGAGGCGTTTTCAGAGGTTTCAGTGTCAGAGGTTATAGGATAATACATAATTAATTTACTTTAAAATATAATTTAATTCAGTGATGCAAATCAGAATTTTCATCAGCTGTTACTCCAGTTTTCGGAGTCATATGATCCTTCAGAAATCATTATAATATATCGATTTATTACCAGTGTTGGAAACAGTTTTGCTGCTAAATATTTTTTGGAACCTGTGACATTTTGTTCAGTATTCTTTGATTAATAGAAAGCTAAAAAGAGCAGCACTGATAATAAATCAACATGATTTCTGAAGGATTATGTGACTCTGAAGACTGGGGTAAAGGCTGATGAAAATTCTGATTTGCATCACTGAAATAAATGACATTAAAAAAAAAAAAAATATATATATATATTTTGAACGGCAGTGTGTGTGTGTGTATACACATACACATTACATAAATGTAATCTATATATCTAAATAAAAATAGACTATATTCAGTACCTATATGATCCAAAGTAACTAGTAACTAACTACTTGTAGTTTTTTTATCCAATACTTTTTTACTCTTACTCAAGTAACTATTCAGACTATTCTTTTACTTTTACTTAAGTAAATATTTCTAGAAGTACTTTTACTTTTACTTGAGTACAGTTTTTGGGTACTCTACCCACCTCTGCCGCTAGCTTTGCTTAACGCTTCAAATCGGAAATCAATTCTTCTTCGCTGCTCAGAATGCAAACACAGGAAGTTGTGCTGTGTTGCCACACAAGCAACCACTATTTAGAGCAGCAAAAAAGAAATACAAATGTGCTAGCACATTGCCAGTAAATCACTCACATATGCGACTAAATCTTCACCCTAGGCAAATAAATGAAGTCTGATATTAGCCACTGGCTAATAAATGCTCAGATTTTACTCGCCAGTGTGTGAGTTGGAGGCTATGTATAAGTTTATCACAGATTTATTTTCACTCGCTGAACACACACTTCAGAGTTTCACTGTCCGTCAAGCGATCTGTGCTATTTTTCAGTTCATCTGAATGGATGCACAGCACACCTGTATTTGACGTACCGTAAACTCTAGTGTGAAGGCGCACGACTCACCATCGCTTTGCTTTTTTCTCACACGCAAAGAGAGAGAGCGAGAGGAATTGACGCGCTACATGTAAACAATATTCTTGGTTGTATTTTCCTGTCAAAATAATGGACTTCCTTTTGGAATTCTTCAGTTTTTAAGAACTGCCGCGTTTTCCGGTAGTAGGCAGAGCTAATGTGCAAACGACAATCTCATTGGCTGGCGCTCACCTATTATCGTGCCTGTTTTGTTTTCAGCAAATCAGTTTGAGCAAATGCAGACAACGTGATTAATATTCATGAATCCAGCAGCTCGTTAATTCTTAGTGCATTTTACATTGTTCTTAATACAATTCATGGTATGATTATTATATTATCAGTATTATAGATAGTTTTCCCCCCCATTTTTTACAGAAATACTGAATGACCAAAAAAGCACCACCACAGTCCTAAGTTCAGTTAAAATGACATATGCATTCATGCATGGTTACAAAGTTTTAATTCTAATTACTAAAGTTCTGTAATTAAATAATACCTGATTATCATAATATATTTACAGTGCTTGACTGACTGATGTTAAGAGTGTAATTTTAGATATTTAAAAAAGCTGTGCCATTTTCCAAACATTATTATATTTTTTTGTTTACTCGCCAGACTATATATATTAAAGCTTTCATTGAAATAATTTTTTTTTTTTCATGGGAAAAAACTACTTGTACTGTACCTGACATATATCCAAAGGAATCTATATTGAATCAAATTAAGATCAAAACCAGAAATTAATCAGACTGCAAGCTTGAATGTGTTGTATAAACGACAGCAGTGATAAAAGTGCTATGGCTATTATCAGAGCTGCTCTGCTTCAGGGTGAAGTGCATCTTCTTTGTAGCACTCATCTCCATCTGACTGGTGTTTTTTGCTTGAGAGGAAGAGACATTACAACAATAACTTGTATATTATTTATCAATGAGTTTTTATCATTGATAATTCCTTCGGCAGCGTGTCTATAAGCCTATGCTAGATCAGAGGGGATCTGAGATCTCACAGCACAGGAGAAGATTTGGATGGAAATGATAACTTCCTGTCCTGCTTTGTAATTCAAAGCTGATGACTTGGCACTTTAAGGGCCAACACGCATTTATTGCTACCATGTGCTCTACAGATGTTACTTCACTGATGTGGACACACAAAACTAATCCTCTGTGAGTGTGCATTTGTGCATCTGGAGCAGAGGTCAGTCACAGAGATGATACAGACCTTTAGAGGCATCATGAAAGCGCTGAATATCATGACATAAAACAGTTAATTTGTTTGAAATGTTATTGTCTAAATTCAGTTTTGACATACTAGGATTGTGCATTTTGATCATTTTGACTGCTTGAATAGTTTAAATAGTTTAAATCACTGAATACTAAATCAACAATTAATGTGTTCTTACTCGGATGAAAAAATGTGGCTCATTTGAGTAGAGCTTTGAATAGTGTGAAATCAGGTCATACAGTTATGGTTTCATTTTTGCTCTCTCAGCTTAGTACTACCCTTCTCTGTAAGTCATATTTATATTAAGCTTCAGGCCACCCGCTAACTAGTTTATGGGTGTCTGAAAGTAAAAGGCACTGTTAGCCCTTCTAAGTGGACTCGTGGGGTGATAGCCTCTCACTACCTGTGTTACACACGTCTAATTGGCAGTTCTTTTCACATGTCTGCTGTCTAATCAGCTGTTAGGCTGGAATACAGCCATTGGCTCAGAAAATCAAGGCACATCTGTTGTTTGTCAAATCTTACCCTACCACTAAAAAGTTTCCTCTCTCAGACGCAGAGTTTTGAAGTAGAATGCAAGCCTTTAGTTATAGGTGGGTGTAAATAAATGGCACTGAAACCACAGTTGTTCATATGAGATACAGATGTTGCCCAGGCTTGCAGAACAGGTCTTGTGGTTAACTGGTTATGTCAAATCAGCAGTAAAAATGAAAAGCACATTGGTTTTAGTAGCAGTTGACAGTGATGTGAAACTGTGTTGAAGGGATGTTAAAATCTGTTGGATTTATCTCATATATTCATGTGACATTTATGGGAGTTTTCTAAGACAGGAGTGACTAAATGTGACCTACCGTATGTGTACAGGACTGTGCACTATTCAGTAGATATCTACTTATGTAAACATGTTTGGCCATTTACACAAAGGATAACTATAACTATTATTATACCTTTTAAAGTTTTAATAATTGTTCTACATCACACATATAACAATAAAAACACAGAGGAACGATAATGACACAATGAAAAACGTTAAAAACATTGAGAGCCAATCAGAATCACTTACATCTATTTTTATTACCACAAAAAAATGTATCATAATTATAGGGCCTTATGGCTGTTTTATTTCCAAATTCATTTTTTTTCCATTTTCATTTTTCTATACTCTGTTTTAATGGTTAAATTTTATTAATCAAAAAGCCTGTCTAATTAATTGAGTTTTACAGTTTTATCTTTACCAAATTCTGTTTTCCATTATTTTCTGGATTCCATTAAATTTTAATAATCAAAAGCACCTCCAATTAATTGATTTTATATAAAAAAAAGTTTTTTTTTTCCCGGAAATACTGCACATTTACATTTTTCACCTAAATAAATTCTGGTAAATAATATTTCTGGTAAATAGTCCTTTAAAAAGTGTTTTTGGATTATAATTGTATTATTAGTAGACTAGAACACGTGGATATGTTGTCATTCTTACACTATAATACTGAACTTTGATTTGAGTGATTTGGACTTTGAGATGGACACTTGCTTCTTGCACTCTATGTTGCACTTTACTTTTGCTTTTAAAAAAAGGATTTTATAGAAATCTGTATTTAATTTGGTTTAATAAAATATTCTTAAGTAAAATTGTTGATTCTTTGTGGGGAATTAATCGATAAATTAGTCGTCGATAGATTAATAAAAATAAAAATAGTCGTTAGTGGCAGCGGAGAGCAATGTGTAACATTTTACCAGATTTATTCGTACACTTATTCAATTTTATTAGTAAATAAAAATGTTTCACTAGATTTTATAAAATTATTTGTGCACCCATGATTTTTCTAGGGCAGGGGTCACCAAGTTCGACCCTCCAGGATCAAGTTTGATGACCCCTGCTCTAGAGTATCTTTTGCTGCTGAATCATCCACTTACCTAGTTTATAATACGGGTAGTAGCCTATTTTTGTCATAGATCATGATATTTTTCATTAAAATGAAGTTATATGTTGTAGATTGTGTTTAACACACAAAAGACTGATGATCAGGTCAACACAGAGAAGTATAGAAATTCTACATCAATAAAAAAAATAAAAATAAAACTGCGCTGGTATCGGAATTGGATCGGTATTGGCAGATACTTAGAATTTTCGGTATCGGATCGGATCAGTTCTGAAAAAAATGGTATCGTTGCATCCCTAATGTATAGCACAGTAATGGAGGCAGCAACATATGATAGATAGGACTCCTCTATCAAATGTTGCTGCCTTCATTACTGTGCTATACATTTAAAAGAAATGTCTTTTAATTTTATCGTTTATATTTATAAATTAATACATTTACTTGTTTTCATTAATGTATTTTACAACAATACAAAGAGCAATGTGTGACATTTTACCAGATTTAGTCCTTCACTTATTTGCATTTATTTGTTCCCCGCTAAAAATTTCACTAAATGTTTAGATTTTATAAAATAGTGCACTCATGATTTTTCTAGAATAACTTTTGCTGCTAAATTATCCACTAACCTAGTTTATAATAGTATTTTTGTCATAGATTATGATATATTTATTTATATAGTTATTTTTCATTAAAATGAAGTTGTCTGTATTTAGTGGATTGCGTTTAACATGCAAAAGAGTGACACACAGAAGTATAGAAATTCTACATTGATTTAAAAAAAAAGAATTTAAGGATGCACTGAATGTTCAGCAGCCGAAATAATTTCCAAGCATTTAAAACTGTCCAATAAAAGTGCAAAAATCATTACAAGCACCGACAGCGAGAGACCGTTTAGTGCTGCATATCATGTCTTCGAAGAGAAGAGGAAGGGGTGGTTGTTGCTGGTTACTGTATGATGATTAAAATTATAAATATAAAATTATAAATTGCAATTAATTTTCACTGCAGAACATTGTTTTCTAATTGTAACGGAGCCGACGAGACGCGAGGCATGCGGATACATATGCAAGCTTTTATTAATAGACATGGTCAAAACACAGACAGGGTCGAACAAATGGCAAACAGGTATATAGAGCGCAAGACAGATGAGTACTCAAGTAAACAGGCATGGTCTACATTCGGCGAACAATATCCAGAGGGCTTGACAAGAGGGGTAATCCAGGTACACGAGCAATAGTCCAGGCAGGGGCAAACAGAGTCCAAATGATAAGACGAGAGAGCAATCCAAGGCAGGCTATAAACTTCTGGGCAAGCAGAGATCAGACAAGAAACGAGATACACAGGCTAGGATCAATACACGAATGACTCAAGTAATAAACAAGATAAACTAAAATTCAAACAATAAAGTGGCTCTGTAAAGTGCTATCACTTGGAGAGCGATAAACACAGACAATACTCGGAAGTTTGAGCAGGATCTGAGTGGGTGTATTATAGTGTGTGTAATAGCTATCAGGTGAGCATGTGATTGGTACAGCTGTGTGTAATCTAGGGGTGTAAGAAAATATCGATACACGTGAGTATCGCGATATTTTGTTTGGCGATACTGTATCGATTCTCCAAAACGGAATATCGATATTTAAAAAAAAAAAAATCATACAAGATTCAAGGCAGTTGATTAGTTTTGAGTTCATATCCCGACCGCTAGTCTTCATCTATGAACTTAAACAGTGACAGGAAATACTAGCATCAGGGCACTCCACTAATGTTAGCGTTAATATAGTTCGCTGCCAGTAATGGAGGATGAAAGAATTGTTCCAGTTCTCGTTTCGATGTACAAAGCTGAAGTGTGGCACCATTTGGGCTTTTGTGGTAATGTCTGCCCCGGGACCGCTTGCCGCGTCCCGTGTTGAAGAGCCTTTGCGCGGGGTGCGGCGGGGCGGGTGGTAGACTCTACCGTGGAGTCAGTAGAGCTTTCTCTCGTGTTGGGGGCGTTTTGTGCAGTTGGGGCGGTGCTCGCATCGCAGTCTCATTAGCCAGGGTTCAATGTCCAAACTGTGAGGGAAATCTGCGATGAAACTGTGTTACTTGTCAGTTGCAAATTTTTACAAGACATGACGTGACAATGTGATACGTGCGTCTTCCCAAATTAATAATGAGAATAATTTATAAATCTGCTGCTGTCAACAAAAAGAAGCAATGAGGACTTACTGCGGGTTTCCATCAAAATAAAAGCTCCAACATTCATAAATGTTAATATTGTAATTTTACTGTTGTTCTGTTAAATAAATGTAAAAAGTAAGACAATAATAATGATAATAATTACACCATCTCTATTAATACATTTATTATAACATTCACACATAGTGTTCAAATTGGGATCTGTAATATTTTCTAATGTTTTAAAAGAATTCCCTTCTGCTCATGAAGAGCTTTCCTGTAGCTCAAATAGTAGAGCATGGTGCTAGCAACGCCAAGATCATGGGTTCGATTCCCAGGGAAAGCAAGAGCTGATAAAATGTAAAAACTGTAACTTGAATGTAAGTCGCTTTGGATAAAAGCGTCTGCTAAATTCATAAATGGAAATGGAAATGTCATGCCTGATTCAGGAAGGGGGGGTCTCAAAAATTGCCACAAAATATTAGTTTACTATCTTATTCATTTTAAGTAAAATTGTGCTTTATTGGTATAATGTCTGCTAGAATGTAAAAAAATGTTCAGTGTTACAGTAAATAAGTATTTTTAAATTGTTCTTTTGTATTAGTGTTCAGTGTTTAAAAATAATCATTTATTCCATGTAGCGTCCATTTCATTAATTTAATATTTAACAATTACATCATGATATTTCAAGATTATTTTTGATAATGATATATATAACAATATACAAAAAAATATGTAACAACGTTTTATTGTTGATTGCAGCTGGCAGGCAGCAGCATTTATTAGTGCAAACACAATGAAGAGCTTTTTGAAGGGGTGACCCGTTTGTCACAGCAACCGTCACACCCCTAATTATTATTGCAAATATTCTTGAAATATCGTGATGTAATTTTGAGGCTATATCTCCCACCCCTAATAGACATGCTCTTGTTCTTCATATCTAGCACAAGGGCTTGTTGTGGGCAGTATTAGCTGAGAAGACAAGCACAGATACACTTGTAAACCAAAAATAGTATTTCATTTACATTTACATTTACATTTAGTCATTTGGCAGACGCTTTTATCCAAAGCGACTTACATTTGGGTGCCTTTGACATAGGCCTACTTTTTTAATGCATCATCTAATATTGCATCTGATTTAGGGCAGAAGGTATGTGGATTTTTGACACAACCATAATCTCCATGTGGTTCAGTAGACTAGTCATGTCGTAGAGTAGTACATAAATAGAGACCCTTGTCTGCCCATTGCGTAGGTGCCTTGTTGTCTTGGGTCATTTGAAAGACATGAATTGATGTCCCTACTACACATGCCTCTGTCTTCTATTTATGCATTGCAGCATGTTAATATTGTAAAGAGAGCTATTGTATACCAGTATGTAGGTGTTGTCCTCACTGTTCATTGGCTAATAGACATTGAGTGTGGATGGGTGATGTTTACTCTGGGTTTGGTTAGTCTTCCCTTGATTTATTTGCCTTTGACGCTGTAGTTTTGCAGCATCTGTATGAAAAGGTTCACAATAGATTGCTTTGATGAAGGAATTCAAGCGGTGGTTTCAAAAATGGATGTGTAAATAAAACCATGGGATGTCAGTGTCATTATTCATGGCTTCATTTTGTTTGCGCATTGATCATTTTAGTTAGACATAGTTATGGAAGGATATAAAATTAGTGGTACGGTGTGTTTTCAATTGCAAGTCGAAACAATAGAGCTCTTCAAAAAAAGCTCAAGTTCTTTTCCTGCCAGTCCAGCCCTTTTACAAACAAAAATCTCACCATTAATGCATAGTAGGGATGGGCATTTCTGATCATATTTCATTTCGAGTAATCCACAGGTTTGAGAAACGAGTACTCGATTAATCGGGGGTGGAGCTTAAGCAAGGGGCGGGGCGTGTGCGTCATAGCGACAATTAAAATATTTTAATTAAAGCCCTGTTAAAAACGTTGTTGATAAAACTATGACAGGATTCAGAAAATAATTAAATTAACACAGATTATTAAAAATCACCATCAATAGTGGTTAATACAGTAAACATTTAAAAGAAATAACAGCGTGAGGTGAAGCTGAAGCGCTTTTTCTACATGACGCATTGTATATAAAATTAATCACATAGCCTAGATACACAATATGTAAATGTTATATTACAAATTGTATTTATCTACACAAAATACATGTGAGCTTGAACTACGTGCCAACCAGAAAGTAGTGGATGCGCTTCTCCCGTTACAGGGCGCTTTAAAACAACGGCAACTTTGCAACCGCAAAAAAACCCAAAAAACAGTTATTTTACAGTATTATCCCCATCCCTGTGTGTGTCTTATTATTTGTATAAATATTTTGGATCAGTTTTTAAAAAGATAACCTACCTTTTTCTATGTTTTATAAAACAAATAAAACACACATGATACTCTGCTTTTCAGTTATTTTATTCAACTGTTATTTTTAACAAAACAATATTTTACTTCAGCAGCATCACAACAGCTGTGGATCAAAAAAGTTTTTTTGTAAAAGGTTTGCAAAAATAAAGTTTAATACAACTTCACCAAACGACTGTTAAGTAGCCCATAGCCTAACGAAAATTAGAAGCCAGCATAATTTGGCTGCGTAAACTTAAAGTAAAAATAGCCTGAATATGTTTACCACAGCTATAAAACTTAAAGATTAGGTAACATAACATTTCTTTCAAAATGATCAGTTGGTAAAGGTAAATAAAATAAAGCCGGCATAATTTAACTATGCTGCTTAAACTTAAAACAAAAACAGCCTGAATATTTTACCATGCATGGCTAATAAAACTTAACATAAGGACTACATATTTTTATTCAAAAAGATCAGTTGGTCTACTTGCTCAGATGAAAGCCGAGTGCGTAGTCTATTTACAATTAGACCGGCGGTAGAAAAAACGCGCTCAGCAGGCACAGAAGTTGTCTTTCCTCAAAACCTTGTGTGAATTTTCCATTCATTTATGTAATGACAGGTTAGTATCATATACGATTCAGTGGTTAGCGAGGTCCATGACTCCGTAGTTCCACCCGCGCTGCAGTGACCGTTTTGCGCGATGGGACAGTATAGTGGGGCACAACGTAATTCATTAAACGTTTAAAACCTTCACCTTCAACAAAACTAATAGGCAGCAAGTCTTCTGCTGTCATTTCTATTAGCTGCGTCATCTTCTCTGCCCTGCCTGTGTCGCATTTCTGTCTGATGGTGAAATCTCTTATGCTCGTCTGACTGCTGGTAGTGGCATCGGCATCATCTGCTTTTTTGTGTTTATGTGCAAGATGGTAACGCATCGAACTTGTTGTGGAGTTGTAGACGAGTGTGGCGCTGCACATCTTACACTTAACTGTTTTTTCGTCAAGTTTTTCAAAGTGTTGCCAGACATCGCTGCGCGCTTTAGAAGCCATATTCGCTCTGTGTGCCGGTCTGGTCTCTAGACCGCAACTTCTCGCAGCCATAACCAATCAAATATCAGACTACCGCCCACATACCAGCATAACCAATCAGAAAGAAAGTAGTTTAATTAAAAAAAATGCATTTTTAAATACCAGCTCGATCGTCGCTGATGCGTTCGAGTAATCGATTAATCGAGTACTCGTGCACATCCCTAATGCATAGTTCATAGTGATGACCAAACTAAATAAATAAATTAATTAATTAATTACTGATATACAGTGCCCTCCACTAATATTGGCACCCTTTGTAAATAGGAGCAAAAGTGGCTGTTAAAATAAATCTGCATTGTTTATCCTTTTTATCTTTCATTAAAAAAAAAATCACAAAATTCCAACCTATCATTTTGGATGAGTGAGAAGAATTGTCCTTGAAACCCTCCCGAACAACATGTGGTGATGTAGGAGATGTTTGATTATTTTTTTTATTTTTTTAAGTTTCTGACCCCAAGACTCAACTAATCTCTACAATTCTACACCTGTGATCCTTGGAGATTTGGCCACTCAAACTCTCCTCCTCACCGTGCATTAGGGCTAGTGTTGTCAAAAGACCCGGTACTTCGGTACCAAGTTGGTACTAAAAAAATTAAAACGTCACGGTACCAGGTTTTTTCATGGACCGGTGGTACCGAGTACCCGATCAACCCGGTTCTTGACGCGTACGGCCCTATGATTTCCGTGATGCAGAAAATGCGGACGGAATCTCGGAATCCAGTTATAAAAACAGAATTTACAGTTTAACACGCGGAATGTCACGGAATTTGTCAAAGTTTGTATTAATTAATCAAAAGTAGGTCATTACACTTAAATCAAATCACCATATGTACTAGTATCTGTAAATATTAATCCGCAAAAGTCGATTCAAATATGAATCCTGCATATTCTGTGTGTCTGTGTGAATGAATGAATAGGAGAGACACGTGGTTTTGTTTACTACATACACTGAAGCGTGCCTGACACTCGCGGTGATCTCATCATCTGCCATCTCAATGAGGACATAAATACATAAACTACATCTCCAGAACTGCTCTGAGAGTCACTTCACGAGTAAAACCATTGTCAATTTAAAGGTATTCACGGCAACCCATCAAAATAAAAGTTAGTTTTTACTTAAAAGACATTGTGCCAGAAATATATTACTATTATTTAGTAGAATGTATGTGATAATACTACCACTGTTGAATAAAATTAATACAACTTTAATTTTAAGAAATAATATTTCTTCTATGTTTTAATTTTAATAGGAAATCCCCTCTATTTACCAAAAAATAAAATGTTTAAATTTCATGAATTAACCGACTAATTAAATTTGGGTGAAACTTGTTTACTGTTTTTCATATATTTGTTTTTCATTTTTATTACTTGCAGAAAAAACTTGAAACACAATTTTAAATAAGTATAAAGAATGGTATTTATTTTTGTACATTTTCTTTTTGTTTGACTTTATTAATAAAAATAGTGTGTTTTTTAATTGGCATGTTTCTGTGGGTTTTTTTGGTACCGAAATTTGTACCGAGAACCGCAGATTTTCACTGGTATCGGTACCGAATACAGAAATTTTGGTACCGTGACAATACTAATTAGGACGATACAGACACACGTCCTCTTCCAGGCAGATTTGTAACATCTTTAGTTGATTGGAACCTCTTAATTATTACCCTTATGGTGGAAATGGGGATTTTCAATGCTTTAACTCTTTTCTTACAGCCACTTTCTATTTTGTGATGCTCAACAATCTTGTTCTGCACATCAGAACTATATTCTTAGGTTTTACTGATGGATGATGGATGATTAAGGGAATTTGGCATTTGTGTTCCTTATATTTATAATCCTGTGGAACAGGATATCATGGCTGGAAAATTTCATGCTCCTAGTCACCCTGGTGTGCTAAAAAATGTAAATATGAATGGGCCAATAATCGTGGCCAACATTCATTGAAGAAAAACATTTATTTCATCATGAGATTTTCTCCCCACTTTCAATTGTTTTACTTCAATGATAGGTTAGAATTTTGTGAATTTTTTGAGTGAAAGATCAAAAGGATAAACAATGCAGATTTATTTTCACAGCCACCTTTTCTCATATTTATCAAGGGTGCCAATATTAGTGGAGGGCACTGTAGACTAATTCAAACAGCTAATGTATACATAATAATATGGGTCTGCATGTTTACAGAGTTTAACCATTGCAAAAATGTAACTTTGTACATTGTAAATAGAAACCTTTGAAACAACAGTAGAAGACATAGGCCTAAATCAGATGTTATTTATTTATTTATTGAGATCATTCTGTTCGGTCTCCATGGACAAATTTAGAATAGTGCGATTCAGTCAGCTGTAGCCCACAAATTCACTTTCTGTCACTTGTCATATCTTGTAAAAGATATTTACAAAATATGATTTAGATAAGCAACATTATACGGCCATGATGTTTCCCCCGAATATCAATATCAACACGATTGCAACGTGACACTGATTTTACACAATAATATTTAAATAAACAAGAAGTTAAAATTAAGTGACTTAGGTTTTAGACAAAATATTTACTGTTTTTGCTCAATTTCGCTGACGAAAATACTTCCAATCAAAGCCACAGCAAGGATTGTTTTGTGTCTCCGAGCAACACAGCGTTTTTGAATGAATCGAGTGTGTCAATGATTCAGTGGCCCATTCATAAGGACAGTCACTTGCCTCGTTTCTGAATGAATCCGTTTGAAGGAACTGGTTGAATGAATGAATAAATGACTCACTCATTAAAACAGACATTTGCCGTCAGTGTTTTGTTACATACAGCAACTCATTTTACGTTAGCCATTTCTTCCTCTTTCCAGTCACAGAGCACTTTATTTTGAGTTGTTTAAGTGAGAGAAAATCTGTAACTTAGTCCAGATTGGGGGAACTGTAATGTTTAATGATTTATTTTATTATGTAAATTGAAATTTGCATAGATTTTTGTTCGTATATGCTGTCAATTATAGTTCTTAGAAAGAAAATCGGAATCTGCAAAAATCGGTATTGGCAGGTCACACTTCCAAAAAATCGGTAATAGGAATCGGCCAAGAAAATTGCAATTGGTGCATCTCTACACATTCCTTGACAGCTATATGCTATGTTTTCTGACAACTGGAAGTGGGCAGGATCATACAGATATCAGGTGCAGTATGTAATATTGCCAGCTAGCGGTTGAAATGGGTACTGCAATTCCGGCCCGGAATCTGCCCGAAACGCACATTTCAGAGTAGATTTACTGTCTATAGCATTATTTGTCAGAGAAACAGCTATGTAAACATAACATGTTTCCTGAATATCTACAAACATAATATTTAATTTTTTGGCTTTAGAAGAGTCAAAAACTTACATATAGCACCTTTAAGGGTTAGAGAAAGTTCTATTCCGAGTACACCACACATCAAACACAATATCTTTGCAGAAAAGATGCATGAAATATTCAGGCAAATATTGTACAAACTTGTCTTAAACATGTTCAGAAATAATATAAAATAAGAAAAGTGCAAAATATAAAAAAAAAATGTAGACATTCAGTTTTAGAGTAGTAGGCTGCTATTTAGGGCTGCTCGATAAATCGAAATGAAATCGCAATCGCGATTAGACAATCTGCGATTGTCAGGTCTTTCTCCCTTTAGTTTTATCTTTAGCAAGTGAAATTGGGGTTGAAATCAGGAGATTGACTTGGCCATTGCAGAATATTTCACTTTTTTACCTTCAAAAACTCCTGGGTTGCGTTTGCTGTATGTTTTGGGTCCTCGTCCGTTTGTACTATAAAGTGCCACCCAATCAACTTTGCTCCATTTGACTGAATCTGGGCAGAGAATATATCCCTATACACTTCAGAATTCTTCCGGCTGCTTCTGTCCTCTGTCACGTCATCAATAAACACTAGTAACCCAGTGCCACTGGATGCCATGCATGCTCATGTCATCACACTGCTCCACCATGTTTCACAGATGACGTTGTATGCTCTGGATCATGAGCTGTTCCAAGCCTTCTCCATATTTATTTCTTCCCGTCATTCTGGTGCAGGTTGATCTTAATTTCAGCTGCCCAAAGAATGCTTTTCCAAAAGTGTTCTGGCTTTTTTAAAGATGTTTTTTGGCAGTCTAATCTGGCCATGTTTGTACTAGGGATGTGCACGAGTACTCGATTAATCGATTATTTGAACGCATCAGCGACGATCGAGCATGAAAACGATGATCGATTGGCTTTAAAAATGCATTTTTTAAAATTAAACTACTTTCTTTCTGATTGGTTATGCTGGTATGTGGGCGGTAGTCTGATATTTGATTGGTTATGGCTGCCAGAAGTTGCGGTCTAGAGACAAGACCGGCACACAGAGCGAATATGGCTTCTAAAGCGCGCAGCGATGTCTGGCAACACTTTGAAAAACTTGACGAAAAAACAGTCAAGTGTAAGATGTGCAGCGCCACACTTGTCTACAACTCCACAACAAGTTCGATGCGTTACCATCTTGCACATAAACACAAAAAAGCAGATGATGCCGATGCCACTACCAGCAGTCAGACGAGCATAAGAGATTTCACCATCAGACAGAAATGCGACACAGGCAGGGCAGAGAAGATGACGCAGCTAATAGAAATGACAGCAGAAGACTTGCTGCCTATTAGTTTTGTTGAAGGTGAAGGTTTTAAACGTTTAATGAATTACGTTGAGCCCCACTATACTGTCCCATCGCGCAAAACGGTCACTGCAAGGATTGATGCTCTATACGAAAAATGCGCTTGTTCACTAAAAGACAGTCTGTCGAAGCCAGCGCGGGTGGCTATAACTACGGACTCGTGGACCTCGCTAACCACTGAATCGTATATGACACTAACCTGTCATTACATAAATTAATGGAAAATTCACACGAGGTTTCGAGGAACGACAACGTCCATGCCTGCTGAGCGCGTTTTTTCCACCGCCGGTCTAACTGTAAATAGACTCCGCACTCGGCTTTCATCTGAGCATTTAAGCCCATATTCATTATATAACTGTAACTTAAATATGTTTTGGTCAGCAGCTAAAATGATAAAAAATTGTACCTGTGTCCAAATATATGGACCTAACTGTATGTTATGGCCCTTCAAAAAGTGCTTCATCAGGTGCCCTGTCATGCAGTCAGATCATTTTTTTAAAATTATTGGCATATAGTCAATGTGCGTAATTTTAATGTTCTCTAGTATTTTTTCCTTAAAATCACGATTCCTTTATGAAAAAAAATTGTGGCAAAACATTGCACTCAAATTATTCAATAAATTCTGAAAAATCTTCCACCCATAATATGATAAAGTCTTGCTTGTGAGAATATTACACACATTTGGTTTATCTACAGTGGTCACAGCCAAATGTCTTTATTAATTTGTATTTGAGCGTGGCTTGAGCTTGGCTGATCAGAGCAATTTTTCCCCACTCTCCTTACCTTACTTACTTTCTGTCCACCTTATGGAGGCTGTTTAGAAGACATTGATCCTATATCATGCTGTGGCCTGTCTGACACCATTTAAAAGCTGGGTTCTTTTCCTTGTGTGATCCTTAATCATGTTTGAAATCTCTTTCTTGGGTGTAAACAGGATTTGGCGGCTCATAAAGCTCTCTTTAAATGTCTTGCTCATTAGCAAAGTCTCAGAAGACGTGGCCACTCATAGCTTCAATTTTACTGATGACCGCAAACTGCTGCCTTTTTACTTTGAAACTAAAACAAGGACACAAAGACAGTCTTTAATGCAGTTCGAAAGTTCCTGCTTCTCTTTCTTTTCTTCCACCCTTATTGCTGTCTCTGCCCTTTTGCTCTATAGCCTTGGCATCAGTCATGTCTCAAGAGTGGCCAACCACAAAATATAATGCGTATAAATGAAGCAAAGTTTGGAAAGGCTCGTCACAGCAGTCTTCTGCCGACACTCACAGTTTCCAAACACTCACACAGAGGAACTCTGTCAGGTTGTCCAAAATTTAGGCCAGGATATTCCCGAAAAAACTGTGCTCACATTTTAGTTCTTCCATTCTTAGTCATGTTGAAGATCTCACAGCATAAAGCATGCAATAACGTTATTTGCAGTGCTGCAAAATCTGGTATAAGCTAGGGGAGGGAATCGCAAGGTACCTCATGATACGATACGAATCGCGATAAATGCCTCATGATACGATAATATCATAATACAGCGATTATTGCAATAGGGCTGCAGTGATTCACAGACGTCATCGATTATGTCGATTATAAAAATACGCCGATTAGCATGGAGTGCGTCGACTCGTTGCACCTTTAGCCACGCCCATTGCGCGAGCCTGCAGTTATCTCTACTTAAAACTGTTTTTCTGCCATGTTTAACATAAAAAAGACTCTAGAGCAGAAGGTAAAGGCTAGTATGGCAACATCACTTCATAGAGCGTTCATAGAGCATTCTATTATTATAGGACCGTCAGAACTGCATATATATATAGCCGAACTGACGCCTTTACACTGTCAGGATTCACAACCGCATTCAAAGCTGCGCTGAATGAATGGAACAGCATGGGACATTGAGTTGCCTATATAATCATGACGGGTTTAATTCACCCACAGAGACGGAGACAGGCCCGGCTCCACGGGGGGGGCAGGGTGGGCCTGGCCCATCCAATCAGAAGCTTGACCCTGGCCCCACACATAACAGCCAATCACAAAATTGTGATATTCAATTGAGGTTCATATATTTTTTCTTTTTCGTTTTCTTACCACCCACATAAGTGCTAATACTGTATTTTTGCGCATCAGGGAGCCGCTATCAATATGCACGGAATTGAAATACTTTAGAATGAGCACTCACACCTTTCACTTTCACTTTCGATTTGGCGATCACGTGTACAGTGCTCTGTGTAAATGGAGAACATCTTACAAGATCAGATATTTGTCAATGAGCTAAGAATCTGTTGATGCATGGTCATGTCAGTCTCAGTGGTGTAGTGCAGGGTATTCAGTGTCTCGCATTAGCCAAAATCATGACAGTCCACCACATGAGTTGCTAATCAAATCGTCTGTGAATAAATGCAAATATTCCCTAAAACACCCAGTAAAGACAGTGATGCGGTCAGGATTGCATTTTGGATTGCATAAAATAATAAACGAAACGAACAAAAACATGGTGAAGGAGGAGTAAACAGCACAAGAGTCGATTGGGATGATTTTTGATGAGACTTTGGGAGTAATCTGAGTGAGACTTTTTCACATGTAGTGTGTGCATCGCTATAATGAGTCTGTGCGTGTAAATGAAGGGTGTATGCATATGCATGCATGTGTAAATGTGTGCGTGTATGAACAAAAAAGCCTCCTGAATGAAAACTGTGCAACCCAGTGTCCCAAAAATACTTGTATATATGTAATATAGTTTAATTTTGAAGTAAGAAGTGTTGTATTATTTCGATCACGATTTTTCTCTTTTTTTATAAATAAAAGTTTTAATAAAAATGTTTTGTCTATTTAAATTCTGTTTACAAACTTACCACACAACATTAATGGTCAAAAACTGTACTTTTTTGAAAGCCATCTGTTTTCTGAAAAAAATGACACCTTGCACTTGAAAATAACACATTCTGTTAGAATTTTACAGTCAAATAAAAAAAAATGTAAAAATGACCTATTTTACCCTTAGGTTTTAAAGGTTTAAAAAAAGGGACATAAAAAGAGTAGACTATACCCACTTCTGTCAACTGTGATAAAACTTCCCGGTGTTATGATGCCATTTTTGATTCTGTTGCTCTAGTGTGCTGAATGCGGTTGTGACTTCAGCTGTTCATTCATAACAGATATGTATTCAAGCAGATGTTTTAATCTGCTGAATAAATAAAACATTTCAAGTCTCTCACCTGTAAGCAACTGCTGTCAGTCCCAAACAGTAACTGTGAATGCAGCCATAATGTGCGTTTCTATTGATTGTATCACTGCCCTGTAATTCATTCTTTCTTTCTTTCCTTTTCTTTCTTATGAATTATTTATTATTCTTTTTCTTTTTCTCTCTTTTCTTATTTTTTATTTATTATAATTACTTTCTTTCTTTCTTGTTATTATTATTTATTTTTTGTAAAGTATTAATCATGAGAAAACGTTTGAATAAAATAAAAGATTAATACACTGTAAAAAATAGAACGGGCTATTTACTTAAAAAAAAAAAATGGTAACAATATTACACTCTATTAGGGCTGAAACGATTCCTAGAGTAACTTGAATACAAAAAATCATCGAGGCAAATTATGTGCTTCGAAGAATCATTTAGTCCATTTACTAGGGATGCACTGAATTTTCGGCCGCCAAAAAATATATGCGTGACGCTCCGTTCAATATTCCGCTCTATCAGTGTGCATTCTGCTCATTTACCGCTCATGATCACCAGAAAACCCAATCCGCTCAAATAATGCGCTGACAAGAAATTTCTACTTGTTCCTGTTTGCAGTACCGTTAATGCGCTGTGACATGCTGTAGTACAGCTGATAATAATGGCTTTGCCAGGGTTTTTATATTTTTATACATGTTTGCTTGATATTTCTTTACACAGAATTGTCATTTCTATTCATTTCCCACTGATTTACGCGATCTGATGAGCATTATAACTCCTATTACACGATCATATCTCTGTATGAATGAATGGTAGAGACGCACGCGCGTTTTCCTTTATCACTCACAGACTGACACTCGCGGTGATTTCAGCGTCTGCCTCTAAATGAGGACATAAACACATGAACAACATCTCCAGAACTGCTCTGAAGGAGTCACTTCATGAACGTTTCCCCGTTTCATTTGAGTAAAACTAGGGTCATATCACACTCACACAGAAATTTAAAGGTATTCACGGCAACCCGTCAAAATAAAAGTCCGGTTTAATTTGAAGACATGGTAGCAGAAATATATTTGTTCAGCAGAATGTACATAGGCCTACTACTACTACTACTAAAATTATGAAAACTTTATTTTTTAAGGGACAATCACACAACATTTCTTCCATGTTTTAATTTGAATAGTAAATCCCCTAATGTCTGTGATTTTAAGTGAGGCCTGTTTATATTTGACTTTGAGTTATTTTGTACATTGAAAAGACTGTATATAGCCAAACAGCTCAAGTAGGAAAATACTTGAGAAATACTGGAAAGTACTGCACTAGCGCTAGCAAAGCTACTGCTCACTGAACAAGGCTTAATGTCTTAGAGGAGTAGTATCCATAACCATCAGCGCTACTCTTCTGCACAATGGTGACTATTCTACTGCACAATGGAAACTTCAATGTAATAGAAACTCTTTCAAATGTCAAACATAACTGAACATTAAACATTAATAGATGTTTCCCTTCACTCAAAAACACATGAAATTTAATTTCAAAATTTAATTTCCATATCCAGTCATATGCAAAGCATGCTGGGAACTAACAATCACCTCTAAAATAAAACTGCAAAATTGGGCTAATTCTCTTAAAATAAATAGGTACCCTTCTTTCCTTCATTTTTTTTTTTGTTTAATCAGTTCATCAATTCAAACCTCAAAACTGCTTAAGTTTCCTTTAAAAAAATGAGGAAAACACATCTCTTAGTTTTATTAGTAAAAAGTCCTCAATATTTTCTATACAACACTGAATCACAATATCTTTAATGAAATACTCACTATTTTTAATTATCACCTTAATTTTTTTTAATGAAAATTTCAAGACCCATGATTCATTTTTTACAGTGTAGCAGAATTTACTGTTATTATTTATTGATAGTTTAACTAAAGAATTCATCAACTGATAAGAAAATAATAAATAGATTAATTGAAAAATAATCAATAGATTAGTCGACTAAACAAAAAAATTATCGATAGATTAGTCGACAATAAAAAATAATTGTTAGCTGCAGCCCTATATTGCAATAATTATATGGCTCGACAATCCTATAATGATACATAACTGTACCTAACTATGAAAACAAAATGCCTGTGAAAAGGTTGCAAGTTTTCTTTCTTTATTTAATAAGTCCAAATTGTTAGAAAACTGCACAAAAAGTTCTGTAAATCAAATTTAACGTTGTCAATTAATCATTTTATTCTTGGACTTATTAAAAGCTTACACTTTTCTTTGTGTGAAAACCAGCACATTTAACTGCTTATCAACTTTATTTAGCTATATATAAATAGGATACATTTCAAAATTTACCTGGAGTGCTTTCTTAACCTTTCCTCTCCTATTATCATAAAAACGGAGCCCAGCACATGACGTGCAGGGAAAAAATAGCCGCTCACATCGCGTCTTTTCCACGCTCAAGTTTATTGTTTCACTTCTGCGCCTCATTACGGCACAGTTTGTCGTCCATGCTGTAGGTGCAGATTTATGTTTCTGCCGGTCTGTGCACACTGCTGACACTGCATAATGCGCACTTGTATCTGAGAGAGAGGGAGAGCATCCAGTTTTTTTCACATAACTCTGTCTCACTCATATAGTGAGGGAAATCTACCTGCGTGGTTCATGGTTGCTCAGAGCGCTTTGGAAAGAAGGTGAAAATGGTGCGGCCGCGATTTCCATGCATTTTTAGACTCTGGGTGCAGGGAAATATATTTAGAGCGCCTTGTTGTATTAATTAAAATATTGATATTTGGGCCAGTGCATTGATTCTCAAATCGCATGGAGAAGGACAACGATATATTGCCATATCGATATTTTGTCCCACCCCTAGTATAAGCTATGGTTGGTTTAATAATAATGTCAGTTGTCCTGTAATGTCTGTATAGCTTTATCAGTCTCTGATATTTCTACTACATTTAGAACAACAGCACATTTTTGTGTAGTGTGTAATTTCCCTGTTGAAAAAAACAGCATGTGCTTGTTAGACATGTTTTGAAGCATGGCAGCTGGTTTAGGCTGGTCCTTAGTTGGTTATAAGTAGAGAATCGGCTGATTTTTTCGCATGACCAGTCCGGATCGATGACCGGCCGGTCAGTCTTACGTCTTGCCGATTCCAAACCGATCCTTTTATTGCCAGCGTTGCAGGCAATGACGTCACAGCCACGCGCACACTCACAGTCGCGTTTAAACTGGTTGTTGGTGTGGAAGTTCTTTTCTGTGAGAGAAGATGACACAAAGAACGCAGTTTGTAACATTTGTAAGGCCAAAATACAACGTGGGGGAACAACCACATTAGCTTAGGACTAGGTATGCATTGATCCGATATCGGTATCAGTTTCGATACTGGCATTTTCTGCTGGATCGGGTATCGGTCAGATGAGACCGATCCAAATCCGATATTGTGTTATTGTTAAGCCCTACAAAGCACAAAAACATTATAAAGCACCATCAAGTCAAAGTCCAAGTGTTCTGAAGCCGTTCCATAGTTTAATGTGAGGTAGAGATTAATATTTAAGTCAAGTTTACTTATATTCTTCTCTCCGCTGCAGCTGTCCATTTGGTTATGACAGTCAAGACGTTGAGAATAACTCTTGCTGCTAAATTATCCACTAACCTAGTTTATAATAATATTTTTGTCATAGATTATGATTATATATTTTTTCATTTGTTATTTTTCATTAAAATGAAGTTGTTTATATTTAGTAGATTGTGTTTAACACTATGGCTGTAACGATTAACCGCGAGCCGGTTGAAAATCGATTCATATATGTGACTATTCAAAGCGGTTGAGATGCTAAACAAATCGCGATTCAATTAGGGGTAGGAGTTTATATGAATGTATGTCTGAGGGGAACTTACTGTCTTTAGAAAAGTTTAGATGGTATTTTTTCTTTTCATCTTGCCTCCGTAGAATGCATATTAAAGTTAATAATTTCATAAGCGCAATGCTGCTTTGTTTACAGAAGAAACCAAGGAAACGCTTAAAGCGCCACCTGCTGGCAGAGAGTGTATCTGTGTCTCATTCAGCTCGTCTTCTGTTTCATTTCATGCAGATACTTTTCATGTATACAGTAGTTTCACAAAACTGAAGTCAGACCATTCAGTTTTTGCTTCAAATTTAGAAATTATACAATCTATTTTAGATTATAAACTGCTCGTGTTGCATGTATGCAGCATCTTTGTTTGGATCATGATGCAAAATGGATCAAAATGCAGTGGTTGCCTCTAATTTTAAATGGAAAGAGCACAGACAAAGCCTTATTTTGTTTATATGAAGAGATTTCTTTTTATTTGTGTTACTTAGTTGATTTGGAGCTTGTTTTAACATTTCAATTTAGTTTTGTTATTTACATTTACATTATATTTACATTTTGTTATTTAGCAGAGGCTTTTATCCAAAGCAACTTACAAATGAGGAGAATAGAAGCAATCAAAACCAACAAAAGAGCAATAATATGCAAGTGCTATATTCGTATATTATTATAGTGTTATATTTCAATTTCACAAAGAAATGTGCTGCATTTTGTCCAAGCAATAATAAAAGGACACATTTAATTTATAATTTGTCTTAAATCTCATTGTGTAAAAAAAAATAAAAAATAGTGAAACTTGAAATCGTAGAACGAATCGTGAGTTGAGTGAATTGTTACATCCCTATTTAACACACAAAAGAGTGACGATCAGGTCAACACACAGAGGTAAAGAAATTGTACATTGATTTAAAAAAAAAAAAAAAATTCTGGATCGGATCAGTTCTGAAAAATGGTATCATTGCATCCCTTCATAGGACCAGCACATGACCAGCTTAAATCAGCTCAAACCAGCTACCATGTTTCAAAATATACCTAATCAGCATATGCTGTTTTTTTTCAACAGGGTTCTGTATCACTAACAGCACCAAACATTATCATGGACTGTAAATAATGATTTTATGTTTGTTTAATTGCTGCCTTATCTTGTATTGATAAAACAGGTGAAGTTGGTTTAGCCAATAAGTGCATTTCCATTACAGATTTGTGCAAAACTTTTGTGATATTTTATAAATGTTGATAAAAAAAACTTTTGCGAAAGATGGCGTTTCTATTAACCAATGTTATGCGACTAAAACTTAATTTTTTCTTCTTGTGATAAGTCATGGCAACGGATGCTGGTAGGTTTACATACATTGCAGCCACCGCACTAGCCATTAATTTTTAATCGAAGGAGACATATGCGTGTATCTTTAGTGAAGCAGTGCAGAGAGACGCTTCTGGAAATAAGTGGTTATCCAAGCATTAATGGCAAGGAAAGCCGTTTATGCTTGAGAGTGGCCACATATGAGGTGTTTCTTGGAGGTTATAGTACATTAAAGAATGATCATGTGATCATTTTACATAAATTTTTGCGAAATAATCCTTTTTTGAATTGCCTGAAAAACCACCTCATGCGAGCGTAAAAAACTTTTTTGCAATATATTGGAGTTTTTGCTAAATTGAGTTTCCATTAGGCTTTTTTTTTTTTTTTTTTTTCAATTTCAGTTTGCGTAATTTGAAGGGTAATGGAAACGCAGCTAATGTTGTATTTAGGGATGCTCATTTAACCGTTAACTGACCGTAAGAATTTTGACCAATTAATACAATCAGTTAAACGGTTTAAAAAGTCATTTATTTATTTTTTTTCAGTAATTTATCAAAATATTTTAAAAGGTTTGCTGCATGGTTAAAATATGCTATGTGTTTAAAAAAAAAAATGTTTTTTTAGAGGGAAAAAAACATAAGTCACATTTGATTATTTAATCCAGAAATAGGCCTAATGCCAATGTGAAATGTTTACAAACATTATAATAAACACTGTAAACATGGCTATTTTAGTTCCCCTCACTCCACAACAAATCCTTACAAGAATTAAAAATATAAGAAGCTATATAAACGACAAGCCAAAACAAATTCTTTTAGGCTCAAAAAATCTAATGTTTTCTTCGCGATGTTCCAATATCCACGTAAAAAAAAAGGTTTTGCATAACATCATGGCGGTACGGTGATAACGCTTAACGTCACAGATTTTACTACATATTTAAACTGAGTAGTGTGGTTGTTTTCCATATGTTTGACTGACTGTATTTTATTATGATAATGAACAGGTTACATTGTCAAGGTAGCAATGCTTAACTGTGTGCACGAGCATGCGGCACCAGCACAATCACTTGAATTTTTTCCATCTAACAGTGGAAGCAACTACTCCTTTTAGTCATAAAGATAATCGGAATTGTAAATGGTTTGCTTTTATTTGTGTACATTCACAATAAAAAACATGGGCCTTTTTATGGTAGGTTTATTTTAACTGATAGAGACAGAATATCAAACAAAAAATCCAGAAAAAAGCAGCGTACAAATGTTTAAAAAAGATTTACATTTTAGTAAATCAAATAAGTATTTGATCCCCTACCAACTAGCAGGAATTTTGGCTCCCAGATTGGTTATGTGCACGTGGAACACAAATTAGTCCTGTCACTTTAAGAAGATACTCCTAATTTCAGCTCGCTGTGTGTATAGAAGACTCCTGTCCATAGAATCTATTTCTCCCATTCCAACCTCTTCACTACCATGGGCAAGACCAAAGAGCTTTCAAAGGACATCAGGGACAAGATTGTAGACCTGCACAAGGCTGGAATGGGCTACAAGACCACTGTTGGTGCGATTATTCGGAAATGTAAGAAATACAAAACAACCATCAATTGATCAAATACTTATTTGACTTACTAAAATGTAAATCTTTTTTTAACATTTGTATGGTGCTTTTTTTCTCTTCCAGTTAAAATAAACCTACCATAAAAATGATAAACCCTTCTTTTTTTTTTAAGTGGGCAAACTTACAAAATCAGCAGGGGATCAAATAATTATTTTCCCCACTGTATAAGTTATTTTAAAACTGCATTATGTGCAATTTACATGTTTGCATACATTTCTTTTAAGTTGAGTGTTGATTATCTATTTAAAAATAAATAGTAATTAAATTTAAGTTTGGTTCAAGTTGTTAGGCCTAATTGTAACCTTGTAATATAAAAGGGCTCCCTGTAGTTTTAAGCATAAGCTAAGGTAGATTTTTAGCACTAAGAAAATTTAAACTATAACTGAATGTATTTAAAGAAAGAGCAACTTGTTCAGTAAACCTGTAAACATAATTAATCCCCCCCCCCCCCCCCCCGCTGTACCGAAATCATACCGAACCGTGACGTTAAAACCGAGGTACGTACCGAACCGTCATATTTGTGTACTGTTACACCCCTAATATATATATATATATATATATATATATATATATATATATATATATATATATATATATATATATATATATATATATATATATATATATATATATATATAATATATATATATATATAAAATCAATTGCAAAACAACAATTTAAAAATATTTACTTAGCATTGAACATTTTTGAACATTCTATCAGACCAACAAAGCACAATTTAACTTAAAATTTAGTAAAATTTTAAATTTAAATAAAAGTTAGTAAAACAGCCATTTTTGAGACCCCCTTCTTGAATCAGGCATGTATTTTTTTGCTGTAAAAATAAATGCAGCCTTGCTGAGCAGAAAAGACTTATTTAAAAACATTAGAAAATATTACAGATCCCAATTTGAACACTATGTGTGAATGTTATAACAAAGACTATAGAATATAGTCACTCGTATAGTTTTGAATGGGGAAAAATGCAATGCTAAATATGGCCACTCAATCGTAGCCTTCTGAATGAAAGAGCCAATCACTAATCGGTAAAGTCAGCGCGTCACTGCAGCTGCAGTTAGAAGTCCTGGTTGCTATAGAAACAGTCAGCGCTCTGAGACGCACACTCAGGACTGCGTATGCGCTCTGGCTGATCTTGCCTGAGAAATAAGCTTTTTATAACGCTATTTGAGCAAAAGAAACAACATTTATGACACAGTTGTTGTCCGATTTCATTGGTGATTTCAAATATGAAATTTAATCGTAAGCTTAGTGAACAGTTTTGGAGAATTTGATGTTTCCCCATACAAAGTGATAGGAGCTGCTCTTGGATGCCGAGAGGCGTTTCAAAGATGGCCGCCAAGTGATATGACTTGTCTTAAAGAGACTTTGGTTATAATAAATGTATTAATTCAGCTGTTGTAGGGTAATTATTATTATTATTATTGTCTTTTTTATTTTATTCTACTGAACAATAGTAAAATTACAATACTAACATTTATGAATGTTAATGGAGCTTTTATTTTGGCCTGCCAGAAGACCTCAGTGCTTCTTTTGTTGACAACAGCAGATTTATAAATGATTCTCATTACAAATTTGGGAAGATGTTTGTTACACGTATCACAATGTCACATGCTTTTAGAAAAAAAAAAAAAAATGTTACTGAGCAAATGACGAGTAGTGTTTCAGCGCACCTGAACCCCGGCACCACAAGCTCGTGCAGCGGTGTTTGAATACATGCAATTTGTGCGTGTATTAGAAAACATAACAATCTGCAGTTTATTTACTAATCGTTTGAGGCCATTTTAGTTATTTCAATCATTATAGTAACCAGCAACAACCACCACTTCCTCTTCTCATCGGAGACATGAGATGCAGCGCTAAGCAGCCTCTCGCTGTCAGTGCTTCGTGCTTGTAATGATTTTTGTGTCTTTCTCGGACAGTTTTAAATACTTTCACACTGCAGACGTGTTTGCTGCATTTGCTGGAATTGCTCTATTTGATCATGTCACATCATTCTTCGGTACAATTTATTCTGTCTTTTCACTTATTCGGCTGAACATTCGGTGCATCCCTAATATATATATGTGTGTGTGTGTGTGTGTGTGTGTTATATTATGTTTTTCTCCACTCGCAGAAGCGCTGCAGGTGCGTGATGTGATAGGATATAACCATGTGAATCCTCATGTTCTGTTGTTTGCTGCTTTTTGCACATGTAAAATTAATCCCTGGAAAACAAATGTTAGTATTTTTAACGGGTCACAGTGTCTTGCTAATTTAACTCAATTCTAATTTAAAATAATCTTGTCGTTTAACGGTTAATAATTGGTTAACGAGCATCGGTTGTCAGTTAGGAGAACTAACTGAAATGAACATCCCTAGTTGTATTATTGTGCCACTCAAACAAACATATTTATACACCGTATGTTGCTGTCAGTCCTCTGTCATGTGTGTCATGTGTTCCCGCCTCTTGTGTCCATATTTGGTTTGTTTCCTGTCCTTGATTAATGTGATCATTAATTAATTCTTGTCCAGCTGTGTTTGTGTAATTAGCCTGTGTATTTTAGTTCCTGCCTGTTCAGTTTCATGTGGTCTGGTCTACTCGTTACTCCCCGGTGTTCCTGTCTGTGTCAGCCTTGCCTTGCCTTGCCTTGCCTTGCCTTGCCTTGCCTTGCCTTGCCTTGCCCTGCCTTGCCCTGCCTTGTTTGGAGTCATTAAAGACTGTAATTTTGAGTTTACTCCTCGTCTGCATGTTCCTGTATCCTCCTCGTGTGTGCACCGTGACAGTTGCCAGTGCTCAAAAATTTTGCCTCATATTAGTTTCTAGCAGTTGGATTTTATTGTCTGACAGCAGATAACATGCTGTATAAGAATTTGTCCAGTTGCCATTTACATACAATCTATTTTTCCACTCCTGTAAAGGGGCTTTTTTCAGCAGGTTACAACACAGCATAGTGAGTGTGGGTACAGACAGTAGTCACTTACACATGGGGAACAATAGCGTCATAGATGCTGAAAGCTGCTTATTGTGATTTAGCTGAGACTCTGGGAATGGTTTGATACCCTTGTGATCACACTTTTAATAGACTTCAGTCTGTAAGTAAATGCTGTACCTCTGGGGCTTATGATGTACTGTGGCTGTTTAAAAACATTGCTAATGGCTGCAGGGAGATTTGTCTTTTTTGAGTATCTTTAATCTTCTTGACATCTCTTAATTCTCTTCCTTTTCTCTATTTTTCCTCTCTCATTCACCTTCTCCCTGTGAATGTCGGTGTTTTGCTGACAACATAGAAGTACTGTTGCTAATGGTACTGGAGCTATAATGGGAGCACTTACATATTTGTGGGTGGGTGTGTGCATGCATTTATGTTTGTGAGACAAGAGGCCGATTACTTGCGCAAACAGTTTTCATTTCATTTCAAGTTGGAATACCTAAAGTTCCCTGTTCTTGGTTTCATGTCTTCACATGTTGCATTTAAGGAACTAATCTGGACTGTTGTGCTAGCTTTTCATGTCCTCTTTTGTTGAAATGCTGTTGATTTATTTTAAGACTCTAGCTGAGGCCAGAAAAATGTTGAGAGGATGTGATGAAGCTGCCTGATATTTAGTTTCTACATCCTCTCAAACCGATTGTGCCTAAACATGACCGGTTTTTCACAGCGATAGCATGCAGCACACACTACTGAAACCAGAAGGATTTGGGTCTTACCTCTCCCTCATCTGAAAAGAAAATGTTTATGCTAAAGGTTTTTTCTTGTCCATTTTTTCTTTTAGCTTGTAAAAAAGGAAGGACCATGTAGATCTTTCTGAAATTAGCAGTGGCCAGAACAAAATTGTTAGTTCTTTTGCATTGTGGCTTGAGGCCATGCGTCATTAACAGCTGAAATGAGAACTCTTGAGTCATTATTTGCTTCCTTAGTAGCTCACTAACAGGAAGTTGGTTATACTGCATCATCATCCTCACATTGCAAGTAGGAGGAATTCATCTGTGAGAATAAAAACATTGTGTAACTCACCTAAATTTTGCATTTAGCATGCTAAGGTTGAGGAAGAATTTTTTTTAAATATGACTTCTCCCTGATTTTTCAAGAGACAATTCCTGGAGTTATCATTACCATTTACAGTGGTTCTCAGTGGCAAATGCTCAGCTGAAAGTACACAACTACATTTGAATTAGGGATGCACCGAAATGAAAATTCTTGGCCGAAACCGAAAACCGAAAAAGAGGAAACCAAGGCCGAAAACCGAAACACCGAAAAAAATTATGCCAATTATTAGTACCATTGCATTTATATGGCTATGACTGTGTACTAACTTTACTAAAATCAAGGCATTGCAATTGAATAAATTAATATTAAAGTTTCAAAGAATAAAGCAATTACAAATTATGCAAATATTTATTTAGCACATTGCAACAATGCACAGTATAAAATAAAATTCAAACTAAAATGTTTAACTTGACCCCACTTATGTGTACATTAAATAATAATGTACAGGCCTGGCCTGCTGAAAGGTTGTAAAATTAAATGTTCTCTCATAAAAACAAAGTGCATTTAGGTCAAGTGCATTTTAAATTTTTCTCTGTAGGACTACTACAAGAAAGTGCATTCAGAACAAGTGCAACCGCTTAAAGATACAACAATATTTTCTCTGTAGGCCTTCAACATAATAGTGTATCAAAACAAAAGACTGCCATAGCCCATATGTTAACTGTAGAACTTTAACAACAACAAATGCACCAAGAATTTAAACACTAGACAAGCCCATTCTACTTCTTGAGGTAAAGTGGCAGGTTTTTCTTGATGAAGAGTAGTTTCTCTGCTTTATCACAGTGAAGTCTGTTCCTCTTCTTATCGAGAACATGAGCTGCTGCACTGAACAGTCTCTCGCTGTCAATGCTTGTGCATGGGAGCAGACAAGTACTTGCGTGCCATCTTTGCCAGGTCAGGAAAGCGGCTGTGATTATTTCTCCAGTAGGCAAGAGGGTTATCACTTCTGGGGATGGGGACTTCAGACAGATAACCATCTAGCTGTTGAGCGGTTGAGCTTGTCATCTGCCTGACATTTGAGAAAGATTTGAGAGTGTATTTAAATAGGGCCAGTGGATAAATAAACTTTTATCAAATTTAAAAAATATCTAGCAGAAATATGGCTACAATCTTATAGTCACATAGTAGCCTAAGAATAGCCTACCTATTATTTGAGGCACTTTCTTGCAGGATTTCACTGAACATATCAGACAACGAGGGTGCATGCCCCTCATTTGGTGCAGAGAGACGAGTCTTTTTTTCTGCGCTCTGATCTCCTTCTCCTGCGCTGTGCGCTGCTCCATCTCCGTCTCCACGCGGGTTTTCCGCATCCATTGCGGCCTGGATCATTTCTCGTGCGCGCTGCTTTATTTCCGCATCCAAGTAATGGTCTTTATAACGCGGATCAAGTATAGTCGCGATGAAGTGCAGAGGATCCGAATAGATCTCAGTGAAACGTGTGCTGACAGACTCTAAGAGTGTACTTTTCATTGTTTTCACTCCGTGGTCCGTCTCAACCTCTTTGCTTAGGAGACGCTTTAGTGCTGCGATTAAAGGAATAACATCCGCTACAGATGCATCAGAGGAGCTGATCTCTTTAGTTAGCTGCTCAAAGGGGGCAAGAAGAGAGAGAATGTTCTCTATTAAGACCCACTGGTGTGAAGTGAATGTCGCGGGGAGCTCGTGATCTGCGCTATATGCAGCCAAGACTCGCTTTTGCGCAAAGAGGCTTTGCAACATGTAAAAAGTGCTGTTCCACCGCGTACTCACGTCTTGCTGGAACCGTTTTATTGGTGTTCCAAACTGATCTTGCATAGACTGCAAGCGGGAATAGGCCAGCTGAGAATGTTTAAAGTGGCCAACAATTCTTCTGCCTATAACCAGTACGTCTTTTACGCTGCGTTGAGACAACACTCCCTCATTCACAGCCAGATGTAGTGTGTGGGCCATGCACCGTATTCCCTTCAGCTGGCTGTCTTCTATCGCTTTTGTCATATTTCTTGCATTGTCACTGACAATGACATGCACTTTAGATTGGTCAATATGCCAGGTGTCGAACATATTGGCGAATGCATCAGAAATGGCTGCTGCTGTATGTGACCCTCGAAACTCTTGTGAATGGAGCAGAATCTTTTGCAGCTGGAAATCAGCGTCGATCCATTGTGCGGTTAGACTGAGCATACTGGTAATGCTGACGTCTGAGCTCCATATGTCTGTCGTGAAACTGATTGCTGAAATATCTGCAGCTATATGCTCATGGACGTGAGTTGCAACAACATTAAACAGCTCAGGTAAACACACCTCTGAGAAATGTCGTCTGCTCGGCATGACATAACGGGGCTCAATGTGCTCGATCAGCCTACAAAATCCCACATCTTCTACGACAGAGAATGGCTGATCATCTAAGGCAATGAATTCCATAATCTTTTGTGTAATGCCCTTTGCCTTGACACCATCACTGGGAAACTTCCTTGCCTTTTCAAAAACGTCCGCCACAGACGGAGTGGGTGTGCTCGGAGGCGTTTTCCTTTTCTGTGCCGCGTTCCTCTCATATTCAGCGTAGCGATCGGAATGTTTGGATTTCAGGTGATAAATTAAACCCGACGTGGAGAAAGTCTTTGCAGATGCACCCCCTCTTGAAATTTCGGCATTACATGTTTTGCAAATCGCTGTCCGTGGGTCTTTCTCAGATATACTGAAATACGTCCACACCGCAGACATGTTGCTTCGGATAAGCACGTGCAGGTCGCGGTTTCTGCTTGCGTCATCACAACATTTCGGCCGTATTGTTTCGGTGATAAAAGTCTTTCGGCCGAAAACCGAAAATGCGCTTTTGGGCCATTTTCGGCCGAAAATTTTCGGTGGCCGAATATTCGGCACACCCCTAATTTGAATGCCTGTCAGTGTCGGGGGTTTTCCATTGCTGATCTACAATAATATTGAAATGTGAAAACTGACATTGGTTATGTCACTGGCTTTGCAAAAAACCAAACAAAAACACACCTTGAGAGTCCATGCTTTCAGTGCATAATGTAGCCTTTTCAAATAAAGTTAGAATGAGTCATTTATTTGTATCATATGATATCGTTAAACAATATCACAGAAGCAAGAGCCAATATCACTAAACCAGCCAAATTGGCAGCACAAAAGCACACCCAGCAAAACATTGTCTAATTTTTGTTATTGACAAAATCCTAGAAAATATTGAGATGTTATATCAGCAGGAACTAAGTTACGTCAGTAAAAGAACTGTATTTTTAGCTTGATCCTTTTATCCATAGCAAGGTGACATTTCATTGATGATGGCTATAAATAGAGAAGAGATGTCTCGCAAGGTCACCTGATGATCTGTATTCTTGTGACTTGAGAATAGTCAGTTTCAGTGCTTACAGTTTTAATGCTTATTCATTCAGAGTTTTCATCTGTCTTGGTTAGAAGAGTAGTTTGTCTTTAAGACATAAGCAGGTATTGAATGGAAAGCCCAGGTATTTGTCTGTGTCTACATTAGGCACAGATTATGAGAAAAGTGTTGGTATTTTCTGATGTCTCTAAGAATATGCCACAGTGTATGTACATACCTCATTCCTTGTCAAAATATAAGTAATAAATAAAAGAAAATAGATTAAATGAAATTAAATGAAAAGCTCAGGCTTTAGAGTGTGGTAAAATGTTTATGTTTTTAGGCCATTAGTTTAGAAAATTCCCAGAATCGTTTTCTAGACTCATCATAGAGGCTACAGTTTTCTTTTTTTCTTTTGTAATATTGCCCAATAGGTCTGGATATTGACACAGATTTCATAAAGTGATTTGATTACATTTCAGTTCATTCATGTTGATTACCAAAAGCATATTTTTGAATGTCCAATATATGGAGAGGACATTCAATTTTCATAGTGAATCATCTGTAGAATAGTAAGGAATACTTTATTCCTTATTTGATTAAAATAATATAGTGGCGGATGGTATTAAATGTGTGCCATACCTGCTAGGTTCATTTTTAAAGTTTAGGTTTTGCCTCCTTGTTTTTGGGACAGTGGATTTCAATTTGGGTCACTTTATATGGGACAGCGTTATGAGCGACCGACTGACAGACCTGTTTTTCATAGGCAAACTGAAGGTTATCTTCAGATAACTGTACATGTTCTGTGACAGTGTCACGGTCTGCTTGAAAGTTATTAGAGCGAAGCGTGCTAGCCTGTCCTGTCCTGCAAACTGCTGATGTAGTTTTTTATAGGCTGTTAACAGCAAGGATAAAGTTAAATTCCCTTCAGCCCCTAAGGCTGAAATTTTGGCTGCACTATAAAGAGATGCAAATATGCAAGACATAACTAATCCAACAATAACATTTTGACCTGAAGAAATGACTGTGAGACTTGAAATGATGCTCTATTTTAAGGTGGCTTATTAGGTTTTTTGCAATCTGTTGTGATATGGATTATCATGGGTTTAACGCTTAAATTCAAAGTTCAGCATATGTACAGTAATTATTTAAAATAATGGCTTTACATTTGTCAGTCAAAGGTTGGTTTGTATCACAGTATCCTTGTGTGCTCTGTTTTTTGTGATCTTCAGAAGGGACTGTTGGGTTCTTCCATCATATGACCGTTCCTTTGAACAATCTGCATACTGTGCTGTAATCAGATAAGCATTCACAGGCTTCCTCTAATTACACCCACCATATATTTGCTGCCTTCTCACCAGCAGCAGTCAGTGTGCATGTCAGTGTGTAGTTTTACATGGGGTTGAATTGGAGTGTTTGGCTTTTAGGATTTTTACCAAAATTTGTTGTGTGCCAAAACACAAAGATGAATGCTGTGGCAGAAAATAAGTACAATAATCATACAACACTGGTGGGTTTCACATAAAGATAATCACTCATTTTAGGAAAATGTAAAATTATAAACCAACTTGACAATTTTTTTGACTAAACTTGTAATTCTATTTTCCCTCAATTCCACTTAAAATATTAGTCTGTCATCATTTTGTTGGAACAAAGGCAAAATGCAGTACTTGCCAAAACTCGTAATTTGTCATACAGGATCTAGTCAGAAGATATCAGACATTATCATCTGATTTTAGATGATATATTGTTTTTATCTCCTGGTACTAGGAAGTGTTTTTCTGTGTGAGTTTGTTGTGTTTGTAATGCAAATTCTGGTAGTGTGTGATCCTCAGTGGCTTAGTGTAGGATGCCAAGTTTTCCTTTAGAGCCATTTACAAAATCTGGAAGTGGATGATGCCTAGTGTTTGAAAATCTGTTTAGATTTGATAAAGTCTTGTAGTGTATTCCAGCCTTAAGATATGCTGCTATTCATTGACTATAGCTCAGCTTTCAACACTATAGTCCCCATCAAGCTGGCTTCTAAACTCACAGACCTCGGCCTAAACTCCTCACTCTATGACTGGATTCAAGACTTCCTCACCGGCAGACCTCAAGTGGTGAAAGATGGCCAGTTCACCTCAAACTCCATCACCCTGAACGTAGGAGCCCCACAGGGCTGTGTCCTGAGTCCCCTGCTCTACTCTCTCTACACGCATGACTGCGTGTCCTCTCACAGCTCCACATCTATGATCAAATTCGCTGATGATACTGTGGTTCTGGGCCTCATCTCCAACAACGATGAGACCGCATACTTGGATGAGGTAGAGAGACTCACATCATGGTGCCAGGACAACTGTCTCTCTCTGAATGTGAGCAAAACGAAAGAGCTGATCATGGACTTTAGGAAGAGACAGCAGCAGCCCTACACTCCTCTTATGATCAGTGGGACCCCTGTGGAGAGGGTGAGTAGCTTCAAGTACCTCTGTGTAAACATCTCTGAGAACCTGACTTGGGCTACACACATCCAAACACAGGTTAAGAAAGCCAGGCAAAGACTGTACCATCTGCGACAGCTGAGGAAATTCAGGGTCTCACCAGCAATCCTGAAAACTTTCTATTCAGGGACCATAGAAAGTGTATTGACTCAGTGCATCTCAGTGTGGTATGGAAACAGCTTAAATCAGGACTGCAAAGCACTACAGAGAGTTGTGCGCTTAGCTGAGCGCATCTCAGGTACCCCTTTTCCACCAAGGCAGTTCCAGTGCTGGTTCGGAGCCAGAGCCTAGTTTTAAACCGGTTCTTTGTTTTTCGACACCCAAAGCACCAGCTCCGAACTCGCCTGTCGAACCAACTAAGAACCGGCAATAGCACTGGCTCTGAATTAGCACCTGGAATTGCTTTGGTGGAAAAGGGGTAAGGGTCTGCTCTCCCCTCTCTGCAGGACATCTACCTCAAACGCTGCAAAAGTAGAGCTGTCAAAATGATCAAGGACTCAAATCACCCTGGTAACCGACTATTCACTTTGCTTCCATCTGGTAAGCGCTTCCGTAGCCTGATGGCAAAAATTGAGAGACTTAGGAGGAGCTTCTTCCCCCAGGCCATCAGGCTCCTAAACTCTAACTCTGTGTCATAACAACACTTGACTCCATGTTAACATCACTATATCAATAAGCTATTCATAATTTTTTTTACCTCATATGCTGCTATTTAAATACCCTGTACAACTTTTTTGCACATTCTTTTGCACATTCCTGTTATATTACTATTTATGTCAACAACATACTGACCTGCACATTTATATTTATATTTTTTTTATCTTTTATTTTATTCTTTTTATTTTTTTTTCTACTTTTCTTTTTCTTAATGTTTGTCTATACAATTGCACTGTCCTTGGAGCGGACCTGACTTACATTTCACTGCTGGTTATACTCTGTATAATTGTGTATGTGACAAATAAAAAATCTTGAATCTTGAATATGAGGAGTCAGAGATCAGATACCCATTTTATTAGACACAGGTCATTATAGTAACTCTTAGTACACCCTACAGTGAGACGAATAGTTCAAGTTATACTTGAATATTAGGCTATTTATTGCTGTTTGTGAATGGGAAAGAACAGAGAGAGTGAAAGGTGGAGCAACTGAAGTCTTTCTTACTGGTAAGGTTCTACTGTTCATGTATTTATCATTACATATCTCTTGGGATGTTGTTAATGGTTGGGCCTGTGTACATTTTCACCCCACCATCATTCAGATCAGTGAGAGCAACCCACACGGGTAAATGATCAGCTCTCTACAAAATACATTAGCTCCCTCACCCTCTGTTTTGAAGAGCACTCATGTCTCTTTCAGTCAATGGCCACCTGTCCACTCCTCTCACATTACCTCTGCTTTGTTCACTGATATTTCCTGCATTCACTTTGAGTCTCTGTGCATTAATAGTTTTAGAGATCTTCTAGGGTGAGACCTGCACTCTGCATTCAGGATGTGGGGTCTCTGATAGGGGCGTTTGATAACTAGATTACTTAATAATAGGACATGTTTAGTCGCAGGAACCTTCTTCAGATTTATCTTTAGGTTGTGTCCCTTTCACTTTCTCTCTCTCTCGCTTCCTTATCTCTCTCCCTCTAAATTGCCCCACTTTCACTTGCATTATGATATCTGTTGAACGATCCTGCATCTTTCTGGAAGGGTATTCCTTACAGATTTCTTTGCTGCACATTTTTTTCACTTTTTCTGGATTGAAAACTTGCAGAATTCTGAATGATTTAATGAGCACTACATTGAATCCTGGAAATAAATAAACCATGATCTGGTTCAGGCGGGTACTGTGAAATTTTAATACCAACTTGAAATCACTCTCTATTTTTTCCTCCATGAGCAAGTAGTCCCATATGCACACATTCTTACAGACAATGGTAATTTTACAATAAAAATAAATTTAGAATAAAATATTTTAATAGTTTTATAAAAACTTCCATTAATTACAAATCCAAATCAATCCACACCCTAAGATATAAAGAAAAAACTTTTCTTATTAGTTTTTGTCTGGTCTGGATTGAGTGCGCTCTTATTAAAAGATGACTGCTTTATTACCAAGCAAGCCAAAATATTTATTAAACAAACATGCAAGAATACATAGGATAAAATTTGTGTTATAACAAACAATGGTTGTTCTGATTCTGATGAATTTAGATTGTTTTAAGTGGTTGTATTCAGTAATCCCATTAGGATTAAACTATTTCCTGTGCTATAATCTGAACTCAACCATCTAACTCTGAACCTCTGCTTCCTCTTGATGCTTTGTCTGCAGAACAAGTAGTGAGAATTGTGAACTGAGAAGACCATGTTGAAAGGGGGCAGCGCCAAGGCGGCACTGCCCAGGATGGGGGCCCCGGAGCGTGCAAAGCTATCTGCCAACAGCTCCCAAAGCTCATACTCCAGCAACTTTGGGATGAAGACCTCTAGATCGTCTAGCACCATTGCCTCTGATCTGCGACTCAGCAAGGTGAGCTGTAACACTAATCTAATGAGCCAGTGGAATGGATGCGTGGCGGGAGTGATGGGACACTGACAAAAAAACGCACAGAATGCAGAACAAAAGTGGTGGAAAACACTAAATAACCTGCTAAATGAGATGCCCAAAGATGTGCACCGCTAGGGCCAATTAAAATGACAATATATTCCTCATCATCCTCATATGTGATATATATCAATATTTGTCATATTTATCAATATTTGGTAGAATTTCAAACTTGTCACCTTTTGGCTAAATTCACTGTTTTGAGGACAGAATAATGCCATGTTATTTAGTCTGATCCAAAGAGGTTATCATCGCATTGCCATGGCTGTTGCTGGTCAGAAGTAGGTACTATATGTTGATTCATTTTCCTAGACAAATGTTCATTATAAATGCATGAATGATACTGAAAGATAATTTCATAGATGGCCTCTGAGATAATAGACATGGATTAAAAGTCACAAAACTCTCTTTCTAATTTCATTTCACAAAGTATTAAGTATTATATTTAATCAGAAATTAGATTCTCAGCTGTTTCACTGACAGTGCTAATGTTTTTGTGCATAGATAAAAAGAGCGAGCAGTGATGATGCTCTGGCTAAACCTGTTCTGGGTTCAGTGGCCTCAGTGTCCCGCATAAAGAAGACCGTCACCACAGGAGCCATCTCTGAGCTTTCAGACAACAGACCACGCAGCGCTTCAAGTAGGATTTTATATTTTACACACAGTCTCATAAAACTAATACAGTCATGCAAGATTTCCTTATTATGTGCAGTAGGGCTGCAACTAATGATTATTATGATAATCGATTAGTTGGTCGATTATTTTTCGATTAATATGAGCCCAATTTTCTTTTTAAAAATTTTATTGACAAAAAAACAAAAAACACTTCCACATTCTGCCCGATGTCCTTCAAACAAACGTGCCAGTTGAATGCTATGAAAACATACAATGCTTAATTTATTAGACCACCTGTCATAATAAAGAGAAAACACAAATATTTTAGGAATGTCAAAAAAAAAAATTAAATATAAAAATTGTATTTATTGGGAAAATAACAAACAAACAACTAAATAGTATTTATTCACATAATAACAAAAATGGCAGCTTGCATGCTTGCTGGTATTGTTCATGTACTTTTTGACTGTAATTGGATATCTGAAAAAAAAAAAAACCACTATAAAGTGCTTGACATTTTTTTCTGCTTTTCTTTCTTAAATAGCAGCAATAATTATATTATAGCATTAGAAATAGCCTACTGTTACTAAAGATCTTATGCATATTGAAGGACTAACCAATACAGAAAGCTAAAAAATGATTTTGGTAATCACCAATACTGTTAGTTTAGAGCAGCAGTAGCACAAACCTTACACCAGGGGTGCCCAATCCAGCTCCTGGCGATCGACTGTCCTGCAAAGTTCAGCTCCAACTCTAAACACACCTGAAGCAACTAATTAAGGTCTTCAGGATCGCAAGAAAATTAAAGGCAGGTGTGTTTGATTAGAGTTGAAGCTGAACTTTGCAGGACAGTCGATCACCAGGAGCTGGATTGGGCACCCCTGCCTTACACAATTTGTTTAAAACCTTACATAAATTTGTTTTAATAAATTTGTTAAGCACTGTATATATATAGGCTAGTAAATATAGCCTAGTTTAAATTTCTACGTAAAAAATTACAATAATAATAAAGATAATAAAGATGAATAAAAACACAAACTCGGTGTTAACCAACAGGTGAGAGGAATGTTCTGCAGGAACGCGTTCACTTTGATCACAGTCACTTTATCCTTTAAAAGGCGCCTATGAAGCGTCTGATATTTATATTCAGACAATTACACACGATTATCCCTTTTACAGTTCCGTGACCGGCTGAAGTTGGACGTGCACTGTGGGCAGACTCGACTAATCGATAATGAGAATTATTGTCGATTATTTTCATTATCGATAATAATCGATTTTTCCGTTTAGTTGTTGCAGCCCTAGTGTGCATTCATAAAATTACTCAGCAATGACTTAATAATAATGCTTATTTAACCTCTTAATTTATATCTTAACTGGGAAGTATTATTTGGATGGAATAATTATTTCAGAATATTTAAAATGTCAATTTTTCACAATAATGATATTTACACACAGTAGATGCACTCAAGGCATGAAATATGAAAAAATGGTAAACAAACAAACAAAACTACCTTATTTGTCATCATTTACTCAACCTTCATGTCCAAAATCTGTACCAAAATTTGGTACAGACTAAAATATATTTTTAAGAATATTTGTAACCAAACTGCAACTTCTTTTAAGATCTGAAGAAAGAAAGTCATACAGGTTTAAAACAACATGAGCATGAGTAAATAATAGAATGATAGATAGATATTAGAGTGATAGAACTATTAGGGGAACTATCCCTTTAATGTCTTGGAATAAAATCACTGCACATCGTTTGTGAGTGCAGATGATCTCCTCTAGAGGGCTCCAGGACACTGATAATGAAGATCCCTTTCATTCATTTCTTGTTCTGTGATGCATTAGTTCTGAGTTCCTTTTTAATGCATCTGTTGGTTTATGGACACACTCTGTTGTATGCAGGTGATGGCTCTTCAGTATTTAACTAGTCCTATGTACTTGTGTAAAAGATCACTCATTGGACTTGAACTGTACTGGAAGAACAAGGTAGATGATTTGTGTTCTCAGCAGAAATAATCAGAATCCAAAGCTGATATAATATGGAAAACATGATTTTTTTCCAGTATTAGATTATGTAAACAGAACCATAAAAATAGTTTAATTTGCTTCTAATTGAATTGTATTTGAGAAATGTGATGAGTCGTGTCTTTGTAGAGTCCACGTGTTCTCATTGTTAGGGTCGATGGCATATTTAACTTGTTGGACTGGACTGATGGAATGTGATATTAATAATTCCTCTTTCGTCGACATTCCCACACATGGAAAAAAGATGCAAGGTAGACATTGTGTTGAACAGGAATGCTGCCTGGCTGCATCACTTCTGTGGGATTGGCTCTATGTTACAATACCAGTGTCAGGGTGTAGCAGAATTATTTTTTCTTCATGTGATGCTCAGCTGGCTGTTTTATCTGTAGGCAAAGGACTACAGATAAAATGTCATTCATGTGGAATAAAAGAATCTTCTGTGGCCCAAAATTTTTAAAATATTCGTATATTCTTTATCTGAAATGCATCACGGTTTAAAGGGGTCATATGACATTGCTAAAAAAAACATTATTTTGTGTATTTGGTGTAATGCAATGTGTTTATGTGGTTTAAGGTTAAAAAAACACATTTTCCACATACTGTACATTATTGTTGCGACAAACAAGCGCCACTCTACACTCCTCAAAACTCGAATTTGAATAGTCAGTGGCAAATTCTTTAAATATGAAAACTAGGGATGCACAATATTATCAGAGTGATATCAGAATCGGCCGATAATGGCTTTAAATGTAAATATCGGCATCGGCCCGATATGTAAAATTATGCTGAAATGTCTTGCCGATAAGAGGAATACGTTAACTCACATGTGCTCAGGGTGTGCTAGTGATTAGATCACGTCAGCAGTGTGGCTCATTCTTGAAGCAAAGTTTTGTCTGAATCTTTATTAGATTCACTCTTTTGGATCACTGCATTTAATCTGTGAAAGTACGTACAGAATGACGCGTTCGGTGTGTGTGATAAAGTAAACAGTGATAGCACGTGCACTGGCAGCAGCGGCAGCCTCCCCTGGGTCCTAACGTCCATTCGGTAAGGAAATTTAATCTGTAGGGGGCCTACTTCTAATTAAATTAAAATAGCCTACTATTACTTTAGACTGTGCTTCTGATTAAATAAAGCAGTAATTGATGTCATAAAATAATGAGTATGTTTTGATTTAAAGGTCAGAAGCTATAGCTTACATGAAAAAAATCACAAACATGACACTTGTAAATTAAATAATTTTATATATACTGATTTATTTTATATATGTGTAATGTTTTATTTTTTAAACAAATCATAAGCTCAAAGATTTTCTGAATTTTTACAACTCTTTTGCTTTAGACCATCTACAAATGTTAGTCTTAAAATAAAATGTTAGGGTTAACACTGCATCTTTCTGGGGGGGAAAAAATGCAGCGATTGATATAGAGTTTATTTATAGTTATTTTCAAAGCTTCAATGTACTGTCAAAAACCTTCATTATTGTTGATTTAATTCTAACAAATAAGTTCTTGTTAAAAACTAACCAAAATTTACAATATTTTGCTTATAATTTCTGCAGAAGAGAGACTTGGTGTTGTTTCCAAACAAAAGGAAATATATCGGTATCGGCCAAAATTAGTTAAAAAATATCGGCATATCAGATATCGGCAAAAATCCAATATCGTGCATTCCTAATGAAAACATAGTTACAGGCTGTGAGTCAGAAGCGCCAGACTGTCCTTGCAAAGCAGAAATTTCCCCACTTTATAGAAACAGCCTTTGTGCACAGCTGGCATTATAGGCTACATTCCCAGGTTCGGGAAATGGTCCTCCGTAAAATGCAGTGCGCACACTCTAATATTCGGGTTGAACTGTTCTGGAACAGTGTTGTAAATACAACTTAACCACTGATTTCTAGTTGTGTCCTCTTTTGGAAGCCCAAACAAAGTACTTTCGCTTTCACAACGAAACACAGCATCTCCAGGACATGGTGCCGGTGGCAGCAATAATACTACAGCGATAATAAAAATCACGCCCTCTTTCTTTGCGTATACATTTGGGGCGGTGTTATGCAAATCTTCCCACACAGCGACGTAGACATGTGCGGCTGTATTTGAATGAGCCGTTTTAGGAGGGCGTGGACAAGTCTTAACTTTTATAAAAAAATATCTCTTTGGTTTGAGTCTTTAGTCTTTGTAACTTTAGGGATCTTATCTGTGCATGAACAGCTTGTAACACTCCAAAGAGAAAGAAAAACTTGAAATCGCATCATATGACTCCTTTAAAAGTTTGAGATTGGTAATTGTTTTTTTTTTGTTGATGTTTTTGAAAGAAGTCTTTTAAGTTCACCCAAGCTGCATTTATTTTAGCAAAATACAGTAATATTGTGAAATATTGTTACAATTTATAGGATTCATGAACTGCCCTTAAATGACCAGAGCTGTTTGCTAAATATTTGGTATGGTGTCAGCATGTCATCTTTCATTTTGATGTTGTAATATTGTCATATTTTCTCTTAAGGTTTATGAGCACTCCGGTAACAGAGCCTAAACTGGATTTTTTAGCTTCTGGGCTTCTGAACTGTCTGTTGGTGTGTCTTTACTGTATATGTCATGTTTTCATTTATTAAACCTGAATGATTCAGTAACTTAGCTGCTAACCAATGAATGCCATGACTATTTGGTGTGCAGTTCTTATATGCATTTCTTTCATTATTAAATACTGTGATGCAGATCAGCTCCCATTAAGAAGCTAAAATAGACACATGAAACTGAGAATTTGCATTTAAACAAATGCCACAAGAAAATAGCTGTTTACTTCATTTAAAGTTGATGTAAGCTTATATAGTATATAATAGAAAAAAAAAAGTTTTATTAATTTTTTTGGTATTATTTTGGATATTTCTGAACGTTTAATAGTTAATTGCAGTAAAATAAATATTAAATATAGATCATAAGAAACGCACAACGTGCACATACTACATAAATTACACTTTGAAATATCAGCCTCATGAAATAGCAGTCTCATGAGAAAAGGTTACTACTTTTGGCGTTGACAATTTTAGTTCCATTCCTACACATAACCCTTAGTGGGACATTAGATCATACGAAAATGTTCAAATGAGATTCACATGAATTAGCAGCAAATTCATCAAAATGTAAAATAGTTATTATGAATCGCCAAATTAAGTTTGAAGCAGGCTGCAAGAATCCTTATCAGCCACTGCTGCAGTATATGACAACTCACATCACCTTAGCCTACCATAACGGGGCCTCATCAATATTTATGCTTTGCTGTTAGGTCTCCAAAGAGAAATGAAGAGAGAGAAGCATGCTCTCTCCTCTATAAATAACATCTATGCATGTGTTAGTGGACAACATTTTGCTTAATGTCAAATGACATTCTGTCTCATTGTCTTTTAATTAACACTCCCATTTTTTCAGTTTCCAATACACAACACTTCACAAAGATCTGTGATGCTGCATCTTTTTCCATATAGAGACTGGATGCATATGTGGACAGTTAGGCTGGATGTAATAGCGCTTATGTCATTGTGAGACGTATTAAGTGTATGACTCAGCGTTGTGGATTTAGAGTACGTGTGAATAGTGCATTGTCACCGTGTTCCACACTGTCAGCTTACAGGAGTTCAGACTCGCAGTCTAGCTCAGCTGACGTTGATGGTTAATTAGGCAGAGCTGCCATGGTAATCTCTCTCGAATTTTAGGATTAGGCAACACTCTCTCAAGTGTTGCCGCTCTGCAAAAATAAATTCTGTGAAAACACTACTGTTCAAAAGATTTTTTCTTTTTTGATTGAAAGAAATTGATACTTTTAACAAGGATGCATTAAATTAATCAATTTCATTCTAGAAATTTAGGTAGTAAATGTTTTTGATATTTTTGTCATCTTTATCTTGTGTTGTCTATTTAGCCCAGCGTTAATCACAACTTTTGCCTTCAAGGTGTTCCCTGATTGCTTCCATATTGCAAACCATACGGATTGCTTTTAAAAAATTAATGCTGGCTTGACCTTCATAAAACATGACAGGGTGAAGTAATGATTCTCCTGTGCAGATTTAACTGAAACCGTATTTTTTGGAGCTGTTTTCACAGACTGTGTGAAAGAAAGCTACCCTTCACTGACATGACCTTAATCTGCATTGTGCCTTGATATACAATATTATTAGAGGAGATCCACAAAGCTAAAACAGCTTTACCACTTACCAGTTTGAAAGACTATTGATTTTGTATTAGATAGTCTACAGCAGGGGTCGGCAACCTACCTCCAACAGTGGCACGCAGAGGGATAATCGCTGGCACGCAAGCAATTGGGAAAACTGCATACTGCCGTACATTTTGAGATTGTAACTTCTCATAGTCACACAGCCTGTTAGGAGCTATAAATACTATTAAAGTGTGAGAATTAACTTGCACTAGTCTTCGGATGTGCACGCGACCGGTGCGCAGCACATACTTGGCGCTTCAGATCAAATCCTCAGTGATCTAACAGCGCTCGTCAAAGGTGTTCAAAGACATTTTTAGCAGTCATAACTCGTGGGGAGAAATACTGCAGACACTGGTCAATGATCTAACTTCCTAGATCACATGTCAGTGACGTGTTTGCACACTCTATTAAATGGAGTACAACTTTGAAAGGCAATATGTTTAGCAGTACGCATATACTAAACATTTGCATTAAAACTGGAGAATACTTTACACATACAAGGAAACCAGAATGCCACATAACATAACTATCTGTGATGTGCTGTTTACAAATTCCTAGACTAATGGTCCTACCTATAAAATAATACTTAAATCATACACATTTTTGCACTTAACATTAATATATTTGTTTTTAAAAAACTATATGCACACTTTGTTTGTAAACCCCTCAGAATGCCTTGCCTAATTGAATGCCATTGTAGGCGCATTACAGTGAAATGTATTTGTTTTTATATTTTATTTTATATATATATATATATATATTTTAATTTGTTTTTAGAGGTAATAGAAAATGTGGAGCTCAGCTTGTATTAAACCCGGAGCATTCCTTTCATGTCTAACAGATCTAAGTCTCTGCTCGTGTACGGTCATCGAGGTGAGGCCATGAGACGTTTGGGTGGGCACAGATCAGCTCAGCTGTAGTTCACAGAGGCTTTGTTCTGCCTCTGTTTGTGAATGTAAGTGAGCTACAGGAGTGCAGATTAGAACTGGGCCTATTTACCAAGGGTGGAGAGGCTTTATATAACCTTAGTAAATTCGAAAGAACGACAAAAAGAACAATAAGAAATAATATTATAATAATTCACACTCCTTTTAACAACTTTAATAATTCACATTTCCTTAAGAAAACTACGCAAAACACACCAAGACTTCTGTACTTGAGTAAAGGAGAGGCACTTTAATAAATAGGAAAATAAAAAGATAGATTACATTACATGGTTCTCTGGAATGCTTGATTATTATTGGTCAATTGCAGAATTTTGTGGTCAGTTATAAAACCTGCTAAGCAATATAACTGACTGAATTTCTAAATGACTTGGCTGGTTTGATGTATCTCATATCACACTGCAGTCTCTTGCTTTCCACATAATAAAATAAGTCAAATCAATATTTCATGCCCGTTTATTTATTGATTTGGTAAGTAGCTGTATATAAAGCAGGATAAGCAGTCAGCCAGTCATCTGGGTTTATTTTACCACATTAATTGACATCTTAAAATATGGGATTTAAAATCTAATTTAAAAACGAAAAATAAACAGATTTTTTAGTATTTTGAAGAATTTACACAATTTTTAAGATTTAAAACATTATTAATATTTAATATTCTGCACATATAATATTTCTAGGCCACTAATTAAATAATAAGGGACATTTATCATGTGACTTTCTGTGGAGACACCAGATTTTCTTAATTCAAAGAGCCTATTGAACTTCATCTCAAATCATGCTGGAGAACACGATCTTCAGGTTTGACAAATGCTTGTGGAGTTCATTCAGCTTAAGTGCTGCTGTTATTAAAGCAAACGAGAGACAAACCAAAAAAAAACTGAAATGTTGATTTTTAATTCGACTTTTAAATCAATTGTGTATGCCAATAACCTAATTTGCAATGAAATAAATGTATTTAATTAGATAATTGTAAATTAGAGGCCTTTTCACCAGTGGTATCAGACTTTTGGACCCCATTCTACATGAGAGAAAATATAATATTAAAACTTGTTACCGAGAAGAAGAAAAAAAGAGATGAAATGAGCAGCAGAAATATGCATTCTGTATGCATGGTCAAGCCAGGGACAGATTCAGGCAAAGATGACATGTTGTTGTTTTTTTTTCGCTTGCATGAATATTTAACTCGTATGCATTTTACATGAATATTGAATGAGGGGGAGGGAAAGAGCTAAAGAAAATAACACATTTATTTTTTTCATGCCTCCTACTGAGAACAGAAAAGGATCAGTCTATCAACAAAAACACACTCGTTTCTGGAGATAGAAGTAAAGCAAAGGAGAGACAGTGCAACATAAAAGAGGGAGTTGCTTGCTATAATTTTCAGTTGGAAAATTGCTTCAGTTGGAGGAGGAGCACATATGTGATGGAGGGAAGCCACACCCCCAAAACAGAGACACGACTAATAACACACTGAATACACTCCTGCTGCAGCTGAGAGAGAGAGACAGAGAGAGAGACAGAACAAGTGAATGAGTAGACGAATGAGAGAGTTGCACTTGGACAGACTGACAGTCAGCAGGAATGTTGTCTGGCTGCTGATTCACAGCCGGCAGGACGAGGGGAGAGGACAAACACCTCTGTCTCATTGTCTTTGTCTTGTACGCACGGGCGGCAAAGCAAGCGTGCTCTGTCAGGTGTGTCGGAGCTCTGCTCTGATGGATTAGTGTCTTCTGTGGAGCAGCGAGTAGCAGGCATGGGGAACCAGGAAACCCGAGTGGAAAATCCGGACACAGGTCTGACTATCATATCACTGTGCTGTGGTTGTCTTGTATTTTCATTCATCCTCAATGGGGTTGTATTTTTGTTTGTGTGGGCTCACTAGTCACAGCGATCGATTCTCTGTGTTTAACCACATGATATAATTACTTTCTGTCTTTTATTATTTCCTACATTTTCTCTTTTTACTCTATATATTTGGTTTGTTCTGTCTGTTCTGCATCTTTTTGTCCCTCTCCTGTGTCTTTGGCTCTGTTTTTCTGTTTAACTCAAAGTTGTGGCCATTATCAGCGTGTAGCTGTAGGGGGTAAATGTAGGTTGGATGATAAATGGAGCTTTTATCCACACTTGTCCAGATGCCATTGCTCTTCATCACTGCTGTGTGTACATGCTGTCAAGATACACGTCCCAGAAACAGCAAACATCATTTTACAGTTGTTTATTCTTAGGTTTAGACATTTGATCAAACCACTAACACTAAGTAAACGTAGACATTCCCACCACACGTTTTTACCAAGAACATGACTGATATCTCAAATCATGTGGCTTGTTACAAAGATTTGCATTTTTCATACTGCGGGCAATAAAATTATCAAGAAATCTCATGGTTTACTTTAAAGTAGGCACACAAGCCATATTATCTAAGCCATATATTTCATTCAAATGAAACTATTATCCATCTATCATCCATTGTCCACTTTCTACAATCCTGTCAATTCTGGATCAAATTCCAAATAAAGTGTAATCCTACCTTTTTCCCCCCTTTTTCGATAAGTTGTTTCACTTAAATATATGGCACAATAGAAAACAAAAATTGGTAAAAATTCTCAAGTCTGTCTGTCCACCAAAGCATTTTTAGCCAGCTGAAAACTCCAGGCACTCTGCTTAAAACACCTAGCTGTGAGCGATTTGTTTTTTCATTTGAGACATTTTGGTTGCGAAGTAAATGTTGCAAGTATTATTTTTCAAAGCAATATTCATAGTAGTTCTGGAATCACATCTGGTACAGACATCAATACTCAGAGACAAGAAATATTAAATTCTCCATTGTTGTTGAGTTGTAGTACAAGCAGAATGTGTGACAGTTGGTCAAAGTGGTATTACTCCCACCCCTCCACTGTGATTGGATGGCTGACTAAAAGTGATGGTGATGAGCGCTGTGTTTTACCCGAAGCAGAACATTCTTCAATTCTCGGTGGCAAGAAAACCCCCCTGAGCGCCCAGCGCTCAACATGAAAAAGAGCTCAGTGCTTGTCACGCTGCTGGCGTTTAAAAAAAAAAACATGGTGCTCCCATTGAAAACAATTGAAAAAATATACTAGTCTAGGGGAAAAACGCTTTGGTGGACACAAGGCCTAAGAATAGGCTCTTTGGGCTTAGCAACACCTTAGCAACTGCATAGCTACAATTTGACAACCACCTTAGAGCTGTGGTGGGACTTGCAAGAACCACTCCAGTTCTTTCTGCATTTTTCAAAATCTAGTTATGTGGATATCAGTGTGTGTGCTAGAAATGTGCTGAGTAACACTGAATGAAAAGAGTCTCAGTGTGGTAGAAAAAGAGATTATCTCTATGTGTGTGTGTGTTACATGTCCACAATCCACCCCAGGGGATAAACGTTCTATTGCATTTACATTTCAAAGTTTGCTTCATTTCAGCCAGCTTTAACTGCAGAGATGGAAAGCAACAGTCTGCTTTATCTCTCTGACCTCCTGCACATCCTCAGTCTCTTGGGTATCTCTTTCTTCATATCACTTCATATATTGCGCTGTGTCTGTTCTTGACTTATTTACAGTGGCTCATGAAAGCTGACATTAAGTTCAATTGCAGTGTTATTGTAATCGTCTTCTGTCCTGGTGATGGAATTGTGCTTGATACATGTGTGAAAATCATGAGTTCCCTGAGGTTTGTCTTCTTTGTTAGGCCGCAAGAAGATTTCTTTGTAAGACTTACTGGAATTTGAAGTCTTGATGTGTGTGTGTGTGGCTGGTAAATGAGGATGTGTGTTGTCTGGCACAGAGATTGTGGCTGACTGCCAATTTACCACTGCAGGAGCCTTATCTATGATGGAAAATGCTGCCAAACCCTGTGTGTTTGTGTGTGTGCGTTTGAGATGAAACAGTAGGTTCTTATGCTGAACACACAAACACTCCTCAGCTGAGGTTAGGCTTTATCTACCTCTACAGCTTTACACCCTTTGGCAAAAGTAAAGATTGATTTAACAACTATCAGTTAAAGTGCTATGAATGTTCATCAAGAGTTTCATTTTGTTAGTTATGATTCATTTATGATGTAGAAGCCTTGGACTGATAAATGAGTCTGGCTTTGAAAAAGTCAACATTGAATAAATCTACCAAGAATGTGATTTGAACATCATTTTGAAACAGCTGGACTCCATGAGTCTGCACTGCAGATTTGTTGTCACTAACTTCGTCAGGCAGCTCAGTCAGTTATAAGACTGAGTTTCCACAAGGACAAGAGTGCAAACGCTCCCCGCCACCATAGGCGGATGTCTCCCCCTATTAAAGACCACCCTAACAGAGATTTTGCTATAAAGATAACATTTGGATGCCTCCCATCTGGAATTTTTTAACATTTTAACATTAGACCTACAGTTGTGAGTGTATTACGGCTGTAAACGTAATTTAGTAACAAATATATTCACTTTTAATGAGTTAGTGAATAATAAATGCAATATTCAGTACTATATAAGCTAAGCGATTACAGTATGTTGGAACACGTCTGGCTAAATATATGGATATAAACCCTCATATTTTGGCTGAACTTCAGATCTGTATGAAATCATTAATTCAGTGCACAGTGTTTTGACCACTTGCCCAGTAAAATGAAATATGTTGGTGGTTGGCTAGAGTTAGATGGCCTCTGATAAACAGTTAATGCATTTACCATGTAGAATGTTTAATCACAGTGTGGTATAGATTTTGTTCTGTTCTGATTGCTGAAGTTTAGAGGACTATAAACGTCCTCATGAAAATCCATTAAGAACTTTTGTTACATTCCTTGTAAAGTACAGATTCTTTTTGTTCCCAGTACAATATCTAGATAACTTGTACAGCATAAAAACATGAACCTATCTACAATGCAATAGTACATGATTATGTGAGTTCATCTTTGAATTGGCATTTGTTTTTACTATAGGAGAGTTATTGATTCTAAAAGGGGTGGGGGGTTATACATAATACATAGTAGTTAAAGACACTTCATTTAAAGTGAGTCAGTACTGTGTAATGACTATATCTAATTTGTGGTTCAAACTACACAAATTTTTTGTTGATTGCAATTTTGACTCGCTTGCTGTCTTCTATGCGCGCAAACAAACAGTGGCCAGCAAACAGTGTGTTTTACCCTGTCTTGTCATCAGAAAAGCCCAAAAAAGAAAGAAAACCTAACAGTGCACACAAATCTGGATTGCATGAAGAGGACAGTATGGACTGTTAAAGAGAACTGAGGTAAAATAGTGCTCATTTAACTTTTTTTCATTCTGTCGCAGTAGTCCCTCGAGGAAACATCCATAAATGCAGGAGTATTATTGTCACAGCTCCACGAATATTTGCTCCATTTGTAAAATTCCACCTACAGCAGCAGGACCGATACATTGTCTCTCTTTCTTTTTGGCTTGTTAGAAAGCATGTACGAAGGCATTTCTGTGTTCCTCTTGGACAGTGTCACAGATATGATGGAACTCTTCTTGGACAATGGAAAAAAAAAATTAAACATGCTAGTCTTTCTGAGGTGACATCGTGAAGCATCACAGATGTGGCATAGGTTGTCATCCACTATGACACACTACACAAGATACAACGATTGAATCTTGCATCCCGACGCTCATTGTCATTTACGAATCCCCACAACACCCTACATTAAGCAGACTGTACCTAAATTGGGCTAAAATTGCATAGTCTGAGCTGGGTTTAAATTATACCAAAATGTTTGAATTATGTATTAAAGACTTTTCAAAGGCATCAGATTTTCTTTTTGAAAGACCCCCCAACTCCTGGATCCAGTGAGACAGAAGAGACTCAAACCTTGTAATCTTCACAGCAGAAATACTTTTTTAAGGTCAGTTTAGGTTATAGTCTCTGAGTCAGAGCTGGTGTTTGGCTTCATGTTATGAGAATGAGGTGGTTCGTTGGAAAGGGAAGCTCATTTTATCTGTCCACACATTCCCTTCTGCTATAGCTGAGATATACCAAGGAAGGAAGTCAAAAGCTACTATCCCAAAAATCCATGAAATTAGTTTTTTTTTAACAGAAATCAAACGTGACTTTGAAACTTGATTCCATTTGTGTTTATTCAAGTAGACGGGATCGCATATTTAATGGCAGCAATGTTGGAAGCAATAGGGTGTTATTTGCAGTCAGCCGAGTGGAGAATGAACTGGTGCCTGCACTAAGGAGCAATTCAGATGACCCTCTCATTCAAAAATGGCTCAACAGTGAGGCCATTTTCAGATCAGTTCTGAAATGAAAAGCACCAGCCTGTGCTCTGTTGGCCGGTCAGGGTGGATTAGAAAAATAGTGAGAAACTGGAGGAAAAGAATGCAGTTGCATGTTCAAAAAAGGATTGAAGAGAGTTCCAACACCCCATGGGTGACTAGGTTCACATTGTCCACATGTTTTAGTTTCTGTGTAATACTGAACTTAGATGCCAAGTGTTTTGTTGAAGGGAAATGATAGAGAGAGCGTTTTGATTATATTGTATGAGCATTTAGTTATAAGAGCAGTAATAACAGTGCTGGTCATTAGAACAACAGCTCTGTTTGTTTTCTTTGTCCAGCTCATCAGTCATTAAGTGTGCAATATCTACTTGTCAGCAGTGTTAGTTGTTTTGGACAATAACAAAGGAAAAGGAATTTTGGTCTGGATTTCTTGACTTCAAAAATGTCTCTTATGTGCTACAAAGAGAACAGCTACAGTATTGATGGCTCATCTGTGTGTGGGAGTAAACATGATACTTGTATATACAAACTCACCTAGTTATTTTAACACTTTTACTGTCCAAAGCAGTTTATAGTTGATAAAGATGCTCTTCCTTAGTTAGTGGTTCAAAAGATGTTTTTTTTCTCCAGAGTTCTCTCTACTGGACCATAAAAGGAGATCTAGATACTACTGTAGGGGTGTGCGATATTGACAAAAAATAATATCTCAATATTGCCTGGGATTTTATCGATAATGATAATTATATTTATATAAATATAATGATATATTTTACTGAGTGTTATTGTGCTGGTACTTTAAGGACTGCTGTAGACAGCTGACTTCTAAAGTTTTTGATATTCCTCATATTCTGTGTGGTGGTCAGTGCACAATGATAGAAATTAATCTTTTCTAAATGTAAATATAAAAATCAGTTTCAAAAAGTTGAAACTGATTTTTACATTTTATCGGCATTCTTACCTTTATAAAGCCATTTTTTCTGAAAACGTCCATTGTCTTTTGAGTCAAATACTTACATTTAATCAGTGAGTTAGAATAATAAGACATTTGGGCTGTTACCAAGCAAATTAAATCAGTATCAACAAAATTCATCTTTGCAATGCAGAGGAAACACAGAAGCTGCATCTGAAGTGGCATTTAGATGTTTACACACTGTTTAATGCAGGACATGAATGCATTTAACCTGTGATTTACAAATGCAAAAAAAATAATGTTTTGATGCATTTAAAATAAAAAGTTGAAAACCGATATTTGAAATTATTTAAATAATTAAAGATACTTTGAATGTGAAATTAATACCGCCAGCAGGTGGCAGCAAGTCACTGTTGATAAGTGAGTCATTGCAATTGAACCGAATCATTTAAACAGTTGATTCATTCAGGAACAAACCCCCACCCCGTTGCCATCACACAAGTGGTACGCCAAAACAATTTCTAAGGTTGGCAGATCTGGACTTGCAAAACACTTAATAATGTCAAATCGCACATCGTTAAAACTACAATTACGATATTTTCACAGATGATATATATCGCACACCCCTACTAGATACCAAAATATTATAGAGACTTGAGGGTGGACATTTTGTCTTGTCCAGTAAGTAACCACCTAGCAACTATCCCCAACACCAACCACAGAGCAAGAGGTTTTATACGAGCACACTTGAACAGTTATTTTAAGATCATTTGAAATCCTCTCTCTCTGGACAGGTTAATTCAACAGAAGATATTTTCATTCAGAACTCTTAATGTTCTCCAGTCTGATAGGTATTCATTGCGTGAGCTGCTGTGTCCTGTGTGCAGAGAGGTGTGATTAATGGGGAGATTATGCAAAGTGTTTCACCTGTGAAAGGGTGGTGACCTGCTGTTGTGCTCAAGGGCACAGCTCTGCCCTAGCTCTCATCAGCAAGTTTTATTTCTCACGGTTAAAAGTGGCACTTCCCTGCTGCAGCCAAATGGATGTAAACTAGAGCTGTCAATCAAGTGCAAATTGTAATCAAATCAGTTGAGTTTTGAATAACTTCATGTTTCAATGTTTCTCATAAATCAGTTTGATGAGAAAAGATAATTAAAAGATATTACATTACTGTGGTAGACAAAGTCATTTAATTTACATTGCACAATGAAAGTTTTACTGCACGCTTTTACATGTGGTAGAAAAAAAACAACAAATGTTTAATATTGTTTAGCAAAGATGCATTGCATTTCTTAAAAGTGAGAGTAAAAACTTTGGATACAAAAATTGATACAACATCTAACATTGATAAAAATATGTAATGTTTCTTGAGCAGCAAGTCATCATATTAGAATGATTTCATAAGGATCATGCAATGTGACACTGAAGACTGGTTACTGAAAATTCAGCTTTGGCTTGACAAAATAAATTAAATTTGACAACATATTCAAATAGAACAGTTATTTTAAATGTTACTAATATTTCACAATATTACTGTTTTTACTGCATTTTTGAAAATGAAAAATTTTGAACAGCAGTGTAAGACGGGTGGTAGGTAAGTGGGCAGAATTAATGGCATTTATTATTTTTTTATATTTTTACTAATAGTCACATAAAATCAATAATGAGCAAATAACATTAGATATGTAATGGCAGAGCTGGTCCCAGATTAGTATGAAAGGATAACCTCAGCAAAAGAATTGCTGCAAGAAAAGTCTCTTGCACACAGTGAGCTTATTAGAAGAGGTTAGACTGGAATGCATCTGACTTGCCTTCATGAGATATGTGTATGTTAGGGATGGGCATTTTCCAAGAATTTTGCATTCGAATATTCGGGCTCATAAAAAACGAATATGTTTTTTTTAAATGAGGTTTAATGAGAAAGGCGTTATTTTTCATTATCAAGTTTTTGTCACAATTTCTGAACAAGCTTATGATTAGCCGTTACTCAACAATGTTCTACAACAACGTTACGTTATATTGCAAGGTTTTGATTGAAAACATGTGTAAACAACAACAACAACAAAAAATACATTCAAAAAAGCATTCAAGATCAAGCAGAGCAAACGGAAAAATCAAGCAGACCGTTCCAATTACAGTACAGAATGTAGGCTACATATACTCGAGTCAGCCTATATTTATTGTTTTAATTGTTTCACGTATTAGTTCTGAGAGAAACAATAATATTCACATGCTAGGGTGAAAGTTTTTTCCTCAGTCTGATAACAGTAAGTACGCGCTGACAAAGATAACGTGTGCTAACAGTTTCTTAGCACTTTGTGTTAAACCACTCTCCCTCGAGAAAACTTTATATATGTCTGAAGATAATTTCAGATAAACTCTCTTCTCGGCTCAATCGGAGTACAGCCGCGCTCACCTGCAGTCGTGAATGCAGTGATGGACAGCTGTCTTTCTCAGTCGACTGTGTTTGGATTTCATGATTTCTCATTGTGGTGGTGATAGTATGATAAATCAGTTTCACTAATTCATCTGATCAGAAGTAATTACATTTTGTCAGATAATTTAGTAAGATCATTTAGATCAAAGTAAATCCAAACTTCGTGAGGCAAATGACGACGTTCTGTGATCAAATATTATCAACTTAACACGCTCCACAGCGCTACCCAGTGCATGTAGTTATAACTGCTTAGGATTTATCATGGATTCCCTGCATTCACAGCCAACAAATTAACATAGTAAAATGTTGAATATTTTTTTTATTGTTCGAATAATAATTACAGACCGAATATTCGAATGTTTGACTATTCGTGCACACCCCTAGTGTATGTATCGTCAAAAACACTTTCTGCTGGGTTTCAATGCCAAAAGGAGGAAAGAGTTTAAGACAATTGAAGGAAGGTTTTGTTCTTTCTTAGATATGTTATAGTGATGTTAAATGAGCAGAATCATTATGAGCTGAACCAATGTCAAACAGACAAAACATCTGCCTGTTCAGCATGAACACACCAAGAGATTGAGAGAGCCTGGCAATGTGTTTCTGTCTCTTTTCTTCATAGTGTTCCTTTTTCTGTTGCTGGTATGAGAGTTTTATTCATTATAGTAAACATGCTCTCTTATACACACTGTATGTTTGTCAGCTAAGGTGTGTCATGTTTGAATTATTTCTCTATCCTGTTAGTCTATGGGTGTTGTATCCCAGCACATATACAAGTAAATGTGTATTCATGCTACTGGATCATAAAGAGATGCAGTATAAATTATTATGCTGGCAAAAAGAGGATAAGGTCATCATGATAAAAGCAAATAATCATAAAATAATTTGCTTGCAAAACTATAGATAGATAAACATACCTTTGCAATTATTTGTCCATTACAGAAATCATTTGTCTCCTGTCATGAAATGTTAAAGTGGTGGTGTTAAAAAGCTTTCGCAGTCAACAGACAAAGGACAGTTTGACGCACCCATTGAAGCTGCTTAGTTGGTATTTGCCTCTCATTCTCTGGGCAAGACTGCAAGGAATTTGTTATCATCTGAAAGATGAGCAAGAAAATTAGGTTAACGTTTCAAAAATGTCAAGTTCATGCTCGGATCTGTCCCAGTGCACATGAAGTTATGTTTTCTTGCATGCCCAGTGCGAGTGGACATTTTTAATATAACTGGAGATTCTTCTGAGGATGCACATAGCAGAGATACCTGAAAACAGAAATGGAAAGAAATCTAAATCCAGTGAACGTACATGTTCTCTGACAATTTGGTGTATTTGCCACTGAAGAAACCTTATTCCAGAGCTATATCTGGCTTGTTTTTGTCTCTCCCAGAATAAGTTGGTGAGTTGTTATTGGGTTTGAACCAAGAACAATGTATGAACCAAGTGCTAAAATGTCCTTATCAAGGCAACTCTGCTCAGTGTCCATAGATCATTTTATGGCACTCCAAATAGAATTAGAAAGAAAAGTGAGTGGTGTATTTGGTAGGTAGTGGACTTCTGCTCTTGAGTGACATACTAAGCTACATAGATCCACATTTCTCTGTAGCTATAAATTGCCCAGATTTAATACAGCCCCCCATCAGGTGTTAGCTGTTAGGTGTCTTTCCTTAGCCCGACTAAATTGAGATTCACTTGTCTTTTCCCATCTGATTCTGTTTTAAGAATTTAGGCAAATTTTTACCATACGGCTAAGCTGACCAGAGCAGGAGGTCATCCAGTGCAGTAAATAGAGGCAATGTACTGTCAAATGACATGACTGAGGCAGTAATCCAAGCAGAATCAAACGGCTGACTCAGTATTAGAGTTGACGGCTTGAAATGTGATTGGTTCATGAATGAGAAAGCACTAAAAGTCCATCAGTAGATTACACAGAAGATTGGTATGCAGTACAGCAGACCAGAAAGTAGGAAGTTTTCCCAACAAGGAAAGAAGAGAGGAACTTTAAGTCTATGCTGAAGGGAGGGTATTAGGTGCAAGTACATAGTAAGGCTATTTTGAGGATTCCAAATACTTTTGGTAAATTGTTTTTTTGTTATGGTCAACCAGTGTGGTTAAAATATTTGCATAATTACATTTTAATCATGAAAAGTAACCACAAACCACACAGTGTGTTGATGAATGCATATTAAACAACCACAGCAATCCTAATTTCTGCATACAATACATACACTTCATGCTTCTCTAAGAGCCAAATTGCACTCCCTATTCTGAAATTATATAATCAAACTTTATTCTGTTAACCTTACCATATCATATTTGATTTGCACATTGTAAGGCCTCTAAATTAACAATATGATGAAACCTGTCTTAAAATCCTATTGTATACCGTCTACTGCATGCCTTTTGTTGTCTGATAGTTGTTGTTTTTTTAACAAGTAAAAGGCCTTTTGATATCATTCTAAAAATGTTCCCTTTTAGGTTGTAATATGTGTCTTTTTGATGTGAAATCTTTATTGAAAAAGGAAGTGTGAGAATAGCTCTTATACTGCTTATAATATTTTAAGATGAACACTTGACTGAAGCAACTTTGTTTTTTACTTGACTGTCCATTCATAATTTTTTTAGAAAACGTCATGTTAAAATGCCAGGTTTTTGAGGAATGTTTATTTATCTCTCAATCACCATTGTGTTGTAATGCATTATATGTTTTGCCCCAAGTAATAAAAACTAAGGAACTTTGATCATAAAACCAAGCATTTAAATATCATCTTACTAAGATATATTACTGGGAGATATAGAGTGACAACTGATATTTTAGATTTTATATTTGATTTAAACAGTCCGCTATGCTGTTATAAAGATCTAATTGATTTATTTTAAGAAATTTAATCTTACTTTTTGGCCATATGAACATGAGTAACTGCACAAAATTGCATTTTGCTCAGTTTGGTGCTCTGAATAAAACAGTTTGTATGAATTCTGTATTCTCTTATATCATACTATATGAGCCATAAAAGCCTGCTATAAACAACAAAAAACACATATGCAACTTTTTTTTAGATTTTGTCAAAAGTTAAATAAACTGTTCCATTCGAAAAATAGAATGGATTTTTCTGACTGTAATTTCATGTCAGGCTTTACAGTGTGAAATTTTACACATGGAAAAGGACCAGATCCACTTAATGTACTCACTGTGGCTCTAAAGTCCTGGTCACACTTGACTTTGAGTGTGCAAAATTCCCTCGGATGCAGCAACGGTTGTGATATGACATCATGCTCTGCAGCGTCTTTTTAAAAAGTCAAATTCAACACATGACAAATAAAAATACATCTAAAATGTAAAAACATACAATCTACTACACTTTCCCTCAGCACTGCAGTTTTAAATTTATGTTCTTTTAAATTAGCTACGGGGTCACGTATTGATCTGCCGTTGGTCACGCAGTGGCACGTGATGTGAATTCGCAGGCCAGAGTTCAACAAGCTTGAACTTTGGAATGCAGCGAAATGTGAAAACTTTTCGTACGGCCTTGCGTTTCTGGTCTAACGCATTCGCATGTGTATGAATGGAAGTCAATGGAACGAAAAGTGCAGTGTGACCGTGCCTTAACTGTGTAATATTGCAAGCACCTCCACATGATGTAATTTCCTGCTTTGACAAGGCAAGGAGATTTTTATAGTCTGAGGCACAAAACATGACACACTTCCCCAAATTGTTTGAGATCTTGAAATATTCACATTTATCTTTCTATTCATCATGTAATTCTTTACAGCCATACTTTCAAGTAAAGAATTACATGATGAATAGAATGCTCTGATTTTACAGTTCGTTGTACAGTTTCTCAGACATCTTAAACTTTTTTATCACTCAGACTGGCATAGTGATAGCAGGATCATAAAAGACTTTAGCTTCCCTTACCATTGGTCATTCTCACCATTCAGGATGGGCAAAGTGTGTCACCGGTCTGACGCACATGGAAAGTCATTGATTCCGTTTTCCCTCGCATGCAGGATGTGGAGTGGAATGTCAGCAGGGCTGTCTGACTATATCTACATGTTTACAGGCAGCTATGATGTGCCCATGTCATTCATTAGCTGGACAACAGGAAAATGTGGCAGGGAACCAGAAATTCTGTTTAGGCTGTTGCTCTTACATACAGGACACTTGACTGGAAAATATTAGTCCGGCCAACTGGAACTTCCTCTCATATGGGTGGAGGGTAAGGTCTCTTAAACAGGGCGGTGGAAGATGATGAAAAAGTTGAAAAGTTTGAAGTTGTTTTAGATTAGATTATGGAAACATTGACTTCTCATGGGATACTTCAAGTAAATATTTTGGGTCAAAGAAGTTTGGCTGACAAAAAAGTTTGGGAATCCCTGGAATCCCTGAAATCCCAGAGGCTGATGCTTTTTTATTAACCATTTAAAATGAGTTTCCCAATCTGAAGATCTTTACTCATCTTACAAATGCATCTCTGATTGCTGTGACTTTTTCATGTCACTGCTAATAGCTGATGCAATGACAGCTGACTGTACTTTGCCTGCTTTTGCGTATCTGTCAACTTTTTGCAGTTAATTACACCAGGTTCATTTCATGATGCACTACACTCCATCATTTCTTGGCAGGTCACACTTGAAGCTGTTCAGCCTTGTGATTACTTCGGTGATTCCAAACTTGATCCACAATTACAAACAGATGATTGAATGTGTTGTCCAATTAATGCAGTGAAACATGCAGCGGTATTACTTTAGTGTTATATAATCAGCAGTGCAGGACATCTCTGAATGAAGAAGCTGTGTTTTTCAATGGACCAGGTTAATAAAAAAGGTTTTGATTTTTTTTAAGTAAAATATTTTTTAAATGGTAATGCTGCTTTATGCTAAGAGGAAACATAAATGCTGCTAATGGCAACATTATTGCAGTCAGTCAGTTTTAGCTTTCAATGGCTTCTCTTTTTGAACTCACCCCATACTGTCATGTTTCACAAAACAACATAATTCTTAAATGATTATGTTAGCTTCCCTCACATTGCAGCCCAGCCAACAGTGAGATCTTTATTTGAGTCATGTTTGTGCACTGAACCAGCTCACATTAGAGTGAATTCATTACTGTCACTATAGAAACCAAAACCCCATTCATTGTAATGTTGAATATATTTGTCTCTGAATAAAATGTCCCATTTTATTTACTCAATGTACCAATATGAGCCTCTGCTTAGTGGCAATAGGACAATATAGGCCTTGTCTTTTGGTTTTCGAGATTAAGGATGGACAGATGACTCAGACCTGTATATTTCCCACACTCTGATCTCCTACACAAAGCTGAAGTACTGCTTTTCAACAAGGACCCTGAATCCGTTTTTTTCTCAAGCCTTTATTGTTGCCTCTTTCCTTTCCAATTAACCTGCTTTTGCAAATGCATAATTAGCTTGATGTTTACCTTCCCAGTCCCACACCACCTCTCGCTTGCTTTCCCTGTCTTTCTTTGTTTTTCTTCTTTTCCTCCCCCCTTCCAAAGGCTAAAAATAGAAAGTTTTCATAGTCATTCAAGCATGAGGGCAGCCAAGCTCAGATAAATTTGGAATCAGGAAGAGCTTGTCTTGCACAAGAATTAAGGTTCTTTTGTGTGGACATTAATCAATTGCTGGCGTACTCCTGCTTTTTTTTTTTTTGTTCCCTTTAACTGCTTGAATGAACCAGCAGCAGATTTGCAACCTCTTTGCAAACTAGGAAGAATCGTAAATTTACACTTTGGGTCACCCAACACCATCAGGCAATTTATTCAGATCTCGTGAAGTTGCATTTAATTCTCAAGTTGCATATATGCATGTGTACTGGACAAGGACACAATAACTAGTCAACATGTCAGATTAATTTTCTTGTCTCTTTTCTTGTCAAATCTGAACAACCTCAATAATAAGCAACAACCTCAGATGTCAAACAGACCATTTCTTACTATCCATTCTTAACTGAAACATGTCTATTTTGTGCATGCTTGTGTGATTCTCTGCATGTTCCCAGCACTGGGGGAGGTCAGCAGTGACGGAATAGTTGAATTCAGTAAAGGGTGATTCATGCAGTGTATTAAGATGAGATTGTGGAGAAATGGCACTGCCCAGGCATTAGTCACTCAAATGGAAAATAAAATATTTAATCCCATTCTTTACTTATTATGCTGCAAATATATATCATTGCCCAGTGAATGGCAATAAATGACTCTATAAGAATCAATTCTTGTGAGTGGTGGCATGATGACCCTGTGCTGCTAAAACCAACTATTTAGTATTAGGAAATAAAAATAAATTCTTAAGTATTATGACTTTATAAGAAGCAATTCTGAGAAGTTATGATGTTGCTGCAGATGAAAATGGTAATGTATAATGCAGGAGTGAGTGTCCTGGTTTTGTATTTGATGGATGTGTGTGTGAGAGCGAGAGGTAGATTACAGTTTTATAGCATCTCTGGTCCTAGCACAGCCTCTCCAAGTGGAGTGATTCATTTAGTTTCAGCTCTCAGATAAAGAAGGAAAACTCAAATACATTAATCTGAATAACTCTGTCCCGTCACACGGAACACTTCTCTCAGGGTTATATCAGCGAGAGAACTATATCAAATTATTCATGCGTTATTTAAAATCAGACTTTGCTTAAAGCCACCCTAAACTGTATCATTCGTCATGCTAAGTTTCACTTTATCCGCAGTGCTAAACATTTTCATAGATCAGGTTATTGTATTAAAATTTGCTATATTTGTTTTCAGAAAACACAAGACTGCTGCTAAACAGCCAGTGTGGCTAAGTGGAGATGAAGTCATGGCTTCACAAACTAGATTATTCAATTTTCTGAAGAAACTATGAATGTTGCTTGCACATGCAGATCTTGGTACCACATTGCTGGGGTAGCATGAACAATGCTGGGGACATTAATACACAAACACTTGTATGTTATGTTGTATTGAGTAAAGTGTTTGCGTTCATGTATTTCTGTTCTATACATATCTCTTGTTCATTGAAGATGTTTTGTGTTCCTCTGTATTTGTAGTTTTATATTCCATTTATATTTGTAGTTTTATCTCTCTCTACCATCTCAACGCCCCCTGGGTTGACTTTTTTTTTGGCCTGAGGAACAGTGATCCCTTTGAATACTGTGTCATTTTGAAATATTCTTTGTATTAGGTTAAGGCATCAGCTTTAACAAGCCCCAGTCCAGCATATTTTTGTGTTGGTATTTGCTGATTATTCCAAAACCCACAAAGTCCTTTCACCAGCCTCCCCTCCTAAAGAATAATTAACCTCCATTTTGCAAACAGCATAAAGAGGGGATATACATCACCCACACCCATTCTGATGCAAGTCAGATGCCAGTGTTCTTGTTTCTGCTGTGCTGCTATGGCTACAGTGTAGTGAGGCAGTGCCTGGTAGCCATTTGAATGTGACAAGACAAAACACATTTTGTCCTGTCATCACTCTAAATGAATGACCTATCACACAGATACACCAGGCCTTGTACAATGGAATGAGAAAAATGGTGCCATTGTCACACATCTCTGGTCTGGTGGACAGGACTTGGCTAACTAAAACAATATTGTTGCTTAGGCGGTTTCAGCATATTACTGTTTAATTCTTATGGCCTTAGTCATATGAAAACATCATAAATTTTTATCACAACATTTATTGGATTAAAAAAAGAGATATAGCTGCCCAGAGGAATGGTTTTGGTTGGTCGTATTTCTCAAGCAAACTATTTTGTACAGCATATACTGAGACAAAGACTTCCAACACTAACAGAATACCATTATCTCCTCTCTACCCAGGTGTCCAATCAACCAAAAAGTCAGGGATCCCAGCTCCTCGTGAGAACCCACAAAGCATCTCCAGGGAACGCGTGTCATTGCGTGACCAACAAAAAAGCACCACAGCCAAAAAGATGGTCACCAGTGCCAGCACCTCTAGTCTGTCCATGCTGTCCAAGCATTCACGTGGCTCTGCCAAGACCAAAGCAGAGTCTGTTGTTTTTGACAAGAACCTGCTGGAGAGTCAGGTGAGGGAGCTTCTGGCTGAGGCCAAAACCAAAGAGTTTGAGATCAGTAAGTTACGGATGGAGCTCCAGCGGCATAAAGGGAAGGATTCATCATCAGAGCCTGGGACACCAGAGGGGAATTCAGAGATAGAAAGGGCTCCAGCACAGTCTGGAGACATCCAGGTGCTTGTAGGGGAACTGAAGGAGAAGAACGGACGTTTCCAGCGTGAGTTGGCCACCTTGCGGGAAGAGAATCAGGCTTTGAAGCAGAAGCTTATTACATTGGAGAGCACCACAACACTGCTTACCAGCTCTAGTAAGCATTCAGTTAATGGGGTTTTTCCAGAAAACACCACTTCAGATGCCGTCAGTGCAGTCAATGGAAGCCACCTTAAAACTTCTGCATCATCTGGTAGTGAAACCAAAGGCTCTCCTTTAACCTCCTCAGAATCCTCAGAGTTTGAGAAGATTCCCTCACGCTCTGACTCAGTCAGTAGTAGCATTAAGAGTGTTGTGCCTAGTGGTGCAGTGAAAGAGCTCTCAGTGGAGTCCCTGACAGACCGCATCCAGAAGATGGAAGAGAGTCACCACAGTACAGCCGAAGAACTTCAGGCCACTCTACAGGAGCTGGCTGACCAGCAACAGGTTGTCCAGGAGCTAACATCTGAGAATGAGCGTCTGGCAGAGGAGAAGGGCCTACTACAAACTTCCCTACAGCAGCAAAGGGAGCGTGTAGAACTTTTGGCGCAACAGAACGAGTCCCTTCTCCAGAGGTTTAGAGAACAAACTCAGTGTAATGAAGCTGAGGCTTCACGTGCCTCTCGGGTAGCAGAGCTTGAACAACGTTTGGCTGAGCAAGTGGAGAGCTCCCGGTTTGAAAGAGAGAAGCTGGTAGACATCCAGCAGCAGCTGACAGGGAGTCTTAGAGCTTTGGAAATGGAGAATCAGGAGGCACAAATCGCTGTGAAGAGCTTAAAAGAAGAAGTAGAGCTTCTTCGAGGGCATCTGGAGAGTGAGAAGGTTGCTAAAGATGAGGCGGTGAGGAAAACTGAGGAACAGCGGCTAGTTACGGAGTCTCTGAGAGCGGAGAGTGCTAGTTTGAAGGTGCAAGTGGAGGTGGAGCGGCAGAAGATAGCTGAGCTGAAGGCAGTGCAGAGTGCAAGTGACAACACAGAGTTGGAAAGTCTGCTTAAAGCGGCACATGAAGACAGAGACAAGCTGGAGCTGAGTTGCACGGAGCTACGACAAGAACTACAGCAGGTATGCAGTAAAACAGATTGTGCTCAGGGTGGACAAGGTTTAGAACCACACTGGTAGTTTATAATATAAAGATGCAGGTATCGCCCTCTTCCAATAATCTTGGTGTGGCTTAAATGCCGGCCAATTATTTGTTCATCACTAGAGTTTAATCTGGTAATGCTTGAATGCTATTAGAATATTGTTAGAATAAGTCCACAGATGTCCGGAATGCCCATCCTGCTCTTAAAGGGCCATCTTCCTGCAGAGTTTAGTTGGGGTGCTAGCTATTGACTGATAATTACTTTGGGAAGTTTGATCGGCAGTCTCTATAAAGGCCAGTCTCATAAACCTATCTCAAGCTGACAACGTGCCTGCTGTGAGAGGTTTGAAATGATGGATAAAAAATTGGATAAAATATAAAATATTTATAATGCTGAAGGTGAGGTACAATTCATATTTTTTTATTAAATAACTTACAAAGAAATTTGAAAACTTTCTGTGAGACGTAATTTCACAAACAGCGTGAGTGAATCACCATGTCCTCCCTCTCTTTCCCTCTCAAAATAAGCAAATGCTTCAGATCACCACATTGCTTCTGCAGTAAATGAGATGCATGCTGCACAGCTGACACAGGAATTGTCACTTGAACAATCAAGGCAGTGGCGCATCGACACTATAATTTGGATTTCTTTTGAAGTCTTTCCAGTGTTTTAACCATTCAGCACTTGTGTGCTCTCCTAAAGACAGTATGCATGCAGTCAAAGCACACAAACATAACATTCACTTCGCCAGCGCTGTTGTAGGCGGACTGTCCACGTGGTCACAAAAATTGGGCTACTCGCAGACAGCGTGCGCGGGATTCCGCAGAGACTTTAAGATACAGCTCACAAAATCAGGCTTTTGCTTTATGTAAGCTATTGTGCAACAATTGCCCCATTGTAAAAACAAAAATGCACCGCATGATCAAACATTTAGGTGAGATAATTATATATTTTTTAAAAATGTAAAAAAAAAAATGAATTAACCCCCCCCCATGCAAAATGATATTCAAACTCACATTAGACACATTTAACTTTGAATAAAGCACATAATCATTACTTGAGATTATCACTGTCATATAATGTGTATGTTGTTCAGCTGTGACGTCAGAATAGAAACCGTTTCCAAAATAGAAATTTCATATGTAGCCGTCATGGCTAGTTTGGACAAAAACTCTGATTAACATGGAAAAGATGCCTTTTATCTCGCGTCACGTGTAGTTAGGACACAGTGTCAGAGTTTAATTTCAAGACAACTGCCTGGACGTTTTTAGTGATCCTGAAGACCTTGGCTTTATCCAGAAACACCCCCTACAACTGCATTCACTATTCCTATACATTACTCAACTAATGTACTCTGCTGAATGAGTGAATGAAAACGAGCCAGCAAACACCAGTGAGAATTGGTGCACCAAAAGTGCCATCCGGATGGCATTTGGCAAGACCCTCACAGTGCATGGGTATTCTCTAGTGGCTAGACATTAAGTTGGTTACAACATTGGTTGTAAACTCATTATTAATTTGCATTATGGGATTCAATGAATGTTCTCGAAAATGTCCACTTTAGTTTTGGACACACTACAAATGGCTATCCCCTCAAATAGTGCACTATTGAGGTGTAGTGGGGCAATTTGCAATTTCAGACACAGCCCTTGATTAGATGGTTCAGGCGTGTATAATTAGGGCTGGAGCTAAACTCTGCTGGAAGGTGGAGACCCCTGGTATACACAAACTAATAGTTCCATTTCCACCTTATTATTTTAGGATAACTTCAAGAATGCTAAGTAGGTTTCATATCAATGTAAGTTTTTCTGCGTCCAACTTGGCCTCGTTAGGCAAGCTCTGCAGCAGACTTTGACTACCTAACATTCAAAGCTGCATTACGTCACAAAAGTGTGGGCTTGGAAGAAGACTGTGAGGGTTTGGGGTGCCATTTGGGACAGGGCATTTGCAAATTTAGATGCACACAATAAAAATGTATCTTAAACTAGAGATTCAAACTATTTGCTATCATTTTAAGGTACTTTATTAACCTTAGGTTCATAATGTATTGAAAATAGTCTTGCTGTTAAACATGGATGAATTCTTTGGTCCATCTGGCTTGTTTTATGACCATCATCACCAGAGGTTTTTAGTGTCAAATCAATCGTGATTCATTTTTGACATGCTCATTTTGTTAGCTTCTTGAGAGTTCTATTTTTGTGATTATAGATTTTTGGAGGTCAGTCTTAGTATATGCTAGGGATGTAACGGTATGAAAATTTCTCATCACGATTATAGTGACCAAAATTATCACGGTTATCAGTATTATCACGGTATTGTTAAAATGTGCTGGAAATGTTCAAAAAGTACCGATACATAAATCACTTCACCAAGTTTTATACTTAAAAATCAACAAACAGCAAATAAAATGACTTTTTGTTTGCATAATCACTAAAACAATAACATTACCAATGAGGTCTGGATTTTAAATGACAACTTGACTGACACCAGTTTCATAACATGTTCAAATAAATAATGTAAATGTTCAAATAAAGCTTTGAAAAAGTTTCATATAAAGGTAAACCTCACATTTCAGCCTTTAAAGTAAAGAGTTAAGTCAAAATGATAATTGATTAATAAGGGGAAGGGGAGGGGGGAAGTGGTGTGTGGCCAAGTATGTTGACCCATACTCAGAATTTGTGCTCTGCATTTAACCCATTCAAGTGTACACACACTGTGAACACACACCTGGAGCAGTGGGCAGCCGATGTTGTGGCGCCCGGGGAGCAGTTGGAGGTCCGGTGCCTTGCTCAAGGGTCTCACCTCAGTCGTGATTTTGAGGGTGGAGAGGGTGTTGGTCATTCACTCCCCCACCTACAGTCCCTGCCGGACCTGAGACTCGAACCCACGACCTTCAGGTTACAAGTCCAACTCTCTATCCACTTATCTGCTCCATAAATAATTCTATATAGCTTATCTGAATTGTTTAAATGTGTAGACTCCACATAAGCTTGTTTTTCATCAACCGGTTAAAATTTACAGCAGGGCATGCAAATTTGGTCCGTTTTTTGGCCAGACAGAAACTGCACACAGGCTGAATGTAAACAAGTGTCTGTAAATCCACTCTCTGACAGCAGGTGGCGCTTTATACGGAAAAGCTGAATTACAGCTGATTCCCGTGAACTACGCGAACAAAGCAGTATTGTATTTAAGAACACTTCCTTTAGGTATTACATGGAGCTAAGATGAAAACAAAATGCCATCGAATCGAATGCAGAAGTCTTTATTGCCCTTAATAGTCCTTCAAGACATTGTATTATGTTCCCTTCGGGAACATTTATGTGGTACAATTTTAAGAGGACTACTTGGGTAACCAAGTTCTACCCTCTCTGAGTTCTACAAAGCTCTGTCAGCCCTCTATTTCTCTCTTAATGTCAAAAAAGGATTGCATGTAACCTATTAAAATGTCACCACATATACAGTTGCATTACATGCAACCACAGAGCATATTTTGTGTTTTCATGTTCTGCCTAGAGCACCAGAAAATTAGAGAGGAACCTACATAAATATCGAAAGGCGAACTTTTGTAGCTGCCTAGTTTGCACTTGTAAATGTTGTAGTGATGTGTTTAGAGGCATACCTCATCCTTTAAAAAACAATTATACACAGAAAGGACCGTTATAAACCAACAAGAACATGAACATCACTGGCACTTCGTGGTTGTCACATGAACCCAGTGCACCTCCAAACGCAAAATAAACTTTAATTTTCTCTCTGACTTAATCGCTTTGAGTGAGCCAAGCCTTTTGGCTTCAACATACACTCTCAGTCCAGATGTCATGCAGGGAGTTGCCACTGGACAGAGCTTTAAGATGCCACACTCGTCTTTGAGCACTCTCAATGAGCACGTCTCTGTTCACAAGGCTCTGAAGAAAGAGGTGTGTGTGACTCAGACGCTATTCTGTTCTGATCCAGCTGTCAAGTGAATTATGACCTGGCCTATACCGCAACAAGAATGATCTAATTCTCAATTAATTAGTATGCAACACTGGAGCAATACTGTTTCCTGTTGTCTGATTTAATACTCATTTTATAGAATTCAGATGTTAAGTTTAGTAGTTCAACATCAGTAGAGATGTGCAAAACTACACATTTTTAAAAAGTCAGATTAGACTGTGACTATTCATTCTTAAAGGAGCTCTGTGGTGATTAATTTCTTTAAAAAACAACAATGTTTTTTTATTACAGGGGTGGATAATAATTGATGATTCTAACCAATGTTGAATTGTACAAGACCTCTTTTTGTAACATTTTTAGAGAGGTTTTTCACACACTGACAGTCAACATAGATCTGGGCATGGTGCTTTTAGAGCATATTAACTAGAGATGCACGATATTATCGGACTGATATAGGAATTATGCTGATATGTCTTGCCGATAAGAGGAATAGGTTAACTCACATGTGTTCAGGGTGTGCTAGCGATTAGATCACCTCAGCAGTGACTCATTTTTGAAGCAAAGGTTTGTCTAAATGGTGATTGTGATAGAGTAAACAGTAATAGTATGTGCAGCGGCAGCCGCCCCCAGGTCCTAATGCCTGCTCAGTAAAGAGTTTTAATTCCGTAGGGGGCGCTGTTGGCATACTTTTAATAAAATGAAAGTAACATACACAAATAACGTTTAGACTGTGTTTTAGAGCCCTGCACGGGCCTCAAATTTAGGCCCTAGCCCGGCCCTGGCCCGAGACGCTCAGGCCCTAGCCCGGCCCATGTCCGACAGCTTATCAGAATTACCGACCCGAGTCCGTCTTTTTTCCCCCCTTCTCCTAAAACAGCTTATACTACTGTTTCGGCTATTAAAATAGTTCAGTTTTGTGTGTAATGGCAAAATTATTATATTTCGTTCATTTAGAAAAACGTTTGGAGCATTTTTGTTCGTTTTTTTTTTTTAGTAACGACCAAGCGGCCAGCGGCATGAGCTGATCATAGCCTATGTTTGATAAATTTAGCCTTCTCATATCATCACCACTTGCTCAAAATAAAATCTATAGATATACTAAAACAGTTCAAGCATATAACAATGTTTAAACGTTAAACCTGCGCTAATAATAATAATAATAATATGCGCTAGCCTATATCTAAGTTTGTGCTGAGAGTGGAAGCTAAAGCGCGCTCTGCAGGACATGGAGGCACCAGCTTTGGATTTTTTTTCAGTGGAAACAAATTAAAATAGCCTACGCCGTAATTTTTTTATTTTTTGATAAAGGTAAGAGTAATACATCATTCGGACCTGTAAAGGCTCTACTTGTATTTGTGTGCACTCACAATACCAACAAAAGGTAGTTCTTTTATAAAACAAAGAAAACAAACATGATGTGCTTTCTGCCGTCTCGTCTTGAACAGGAGCGCTTCACAAAAATGAAACGAATCTGAGCGAATACATGCATCACAGACAAGATAAATATATCTATAGAAAGCTTTAAATGATCACTTAACGAAATAAAAAAAAAATCGAAAACAAGAACTCTTTTATTATAATCTTAATCATAATCAATAAAGATGCATTTCTCTCTAAAGGCGCGTCTAATGAGGAGACGGTGAGTCAGGATCAGCAACTTCATCCTTGTGACACAGACTCAGAAAACATTAGTTTATTAGTAAATAATTCAAATATCTCCTTACTATTTCCCGCAGACACATTCATGGTTATGTTTACTGGGGTTTTGCAGCAAGCTTTAGCCTATTGTGTGCATTTGAACGCAGAACTATTCAGCTGCGCTGAAGTCACAAATGCAGGGCTCTACTGTGTTTCTGATTAAAGCTGCAGTCCGTAACTGTTTTTGGTTAAAAATGTTCCAAAATTAATATTTGAGCAAGTATATAACCAGCCAGTGTTCAAAACTATCGCCTTACTTTAGCCCGTTTCACAACGTTTAGCTTATAATAATGTTTTCTAATTTGAGTGGTACGGGTAGGTTTTCGTGGGAAATTCAAGCATGACACTGCATCATTACGTCACGTCTGTAAACATAAAGAAGTTGTCCCGGCTACTAGGCTGTCACACGTGAGGATCCAGCAGGTGACGCATCGTTTTTGGCCTTTTCGTTCAGCAGCTGGAGTAATTAAACCTATCATTTTGATGGCAGATTGTGATCCAGAAAGGATTATGTGTATATGAAACACATGTGAATGAAATTAAATTATATTCTAGTTTTAAATGTGCTTCTGATTACAGATAGCCTGGGATTACACAAGATTTGTATTTTAAAGAAAACCAGTTCAAAGGGAGCATAATTTGCTTTTTGGGTTAAAAGAGTTTCTTAATATGAAATTCGAATGGCATGACAATTAGAGATTAGACTGTACAGAAATTTAAATCTACACACTAATTCACACTATACTCATAGTCACGCAATGCTGATGTTGTTAACATTAATAATTTGAGAATAAAGTATAACAATAATAATAATTTGCACGGTTTAATGTGATATGAGCTAACCAATCGTTAGATTTAATCACCATTGGTAGCGTGATTTATGGTAATGTTTTTTTCCTCAGCAGGGCAGAACAAACGTGGCAGACTTGTTACTTACTTGTTCAGATGACAATATACGGTGAAAAGTCTTATTTGTGTCATATATTCCTAGACATAGGCTAGAATCTGTGATTGCGAAGTACAGTAAATATCCACACCGGGGGGGTGACTGACAGCTACACATTCACCTCAAAACATTAGATTCATCCACGCTGAAGCCGTGCCAACTCACAACCCACGCAAGCTAGATAATTCCGAAAAAAGCTGCAATTCCAGGTTTTCAAACAGAAATGGCGACAAAGAGGCAAAAGCTATGGACTGCAGCTTTAAATAAAGCAGTAATTGATGTCATAAAATCAGAAGCTATAGCTTACATGAATAAAAAAAATCACAAACATGACACTGAATATACTGATTTATTCATTAATGTGTAATGTTATATTTTTAAAACAAATTATGAGCTCTAAAAGTTTTTCATAATTTTTACAACTCTTTTGCTTTACATCTACAAATGTCTTAAAATAAAATGTTAAAGTTACCACTGCATCTTTCTGAAAAAATAAATGCAGCGATTAATACTGTATATAGTTTATTTATAGTTATATTCAAAGCTTCAGTGTACTGTCATTATAAAATAACTTCATTATTGTTTATTTAATTCTAACAAATAAGATCTTGTTAAAAACTAACCAAAATTACTAAATAATTTGCATATAATTTCCACACAGGAGAGACTTGGTGTTGTTTCCAAACAAAAGGAAATATATCGGTACTGGCATCAGCTATCGGCCAAAATGAGTTGAAACATATCGGATATCTGCAAAAATCCAACATCATGCATCCCTAATATTAACCCTGTAAACCTTATTAAAATAAGAAGTTAAAGTATGATTAATTAAAACCTTAGTCTCAACATTAACACATCATAAATACTACAGCTAAATACACTACCAGGTTTTTGAAAGAAAACTAAGCCTGCATTTTTTATTAAAATACAATTGACATTGTGAATTAAAATTTTTCATTGTCACATTATCCTTCAGAAATCATTCTAATATGTTGATTTGCTGCTCAAGAAACATTTCTTATTATTTTGAACATAGTTGTGCTGGTTAATATGACATGGAAACCATGGTATATTTTTACAGGATTCTTTGACGATTAGGAAGTTCAAAATAATAGCATTTATCTAAATTAGAAGTCTTCTGTTTATAAAATTATTTATTGCCGCTTTTGACCAATTTAATGTGTCCTTGCCAAATAAAATTATATAAAATAATCTAACCCATCATTCTCACTTTTTGTTTTATTTATCTGTTTTATGTCTCTAACAATCGCCTACAAATCAAGGGGTATTTGGTCAATAAAGGAAATTGTGAATTGTGAAATGTGAAATGTGAATTGTGTTGACCTGGGATGGGCAGTAATGATCTGAATCCTTAGCTCTGGCTATCTTTTTTCTTTTTTTTTTCTCAAATCAGTATCTAGTGTTTAAAAAATAATTTGGTTTGTTGTTAGGTTTTGCCAGTAACCTCTGTTTGTGTTAGTCAAAGGCTGTGGATTGCAGTCAGTGTGCAGTTAGATCTGCAATAGAAGAGCCTTATTAAATAAGAGATATGCTTCCTGAATAGCTGCACTACAGTGTTTTAAAAATAGTAGCAGTGTTTTTGAGGCATGTATGTGTCTGTTTGAATAGGTGGAGGCAGATAGGCTGCAGCTGCTGGAGAGGGTGGAGAAACAGGAACAAGATCATAAAGCCAACACGCTCGCTTTAGAGGAGAAGTACAGAGATGCTGAGAACCAGATCAAGGACCTAAAAGAGACCATCTTTGAGTTGGAGGACCAGGTGGAGCAGCAACGGGCAGTTAGACTGCACACCAACCAGACCATTCTGGACCTGGAGAGTATGTCAATTATCTGTCTCTGGATCTCAGTATACCACCTTGCCAAATGATCATAACCCCATGCTGTGAATGTTTAACTGCTCACCCTCAGCCAGTGCTAAATATACAGTATCATCTGGCAGAATCTGGCCTACATGCACACACACTGGCTGGAGTCTGCTGTGATTAGTGAAGCACATTGATTGGTTCTGGCAGCCTGGATGGATTGAGATACTGAGCTGTTTAGTACTTAGATCTATCCAGCTTAAATCTTTGCCAAACTGCATCATGCAGGATTCATATGCACTGTGAGCGTGTCTGCTTTCTTCTCTTTTCCTCTGTAAGCAGGGGGGAGGAAATTGCATGGTGCAGATTATAGTTTTATTGCTGCTCAGCTTGTGTCTGTCCAGCTGCAATGAACTAAATAAATTTAAATAGCTCCTTGTTATTACCCTTAGTTATATAAGCTAAACAGTATTTATATTTCAAGACTCTTTATAGCAATTAGTCCTAAGTTTCAAGAACTTGCCTGGGTCACAGTTTACCCCAAATTCAAAAGAAAGTAAAATATTTTTTAGTTAAAAAAGAAAGAAAAATGTATTTAAAAAAAAAGTAATGAAGATTTTTAGGAGTCAAATGTAATTGTAGGCGTAGTTTTTATTTGTTTAAATACATTCATTTTATGAAATACATTAAAGTTTGAGTCTATTAAATTTTTTTATGTTTGTGAAAGAAGAATGATCTTATGCTCATTAAGGCTGCATTTATTTGATAAAAACATTAATAATGTGAAAAATTATTACAGTTTTAAATAACTGCTTTTTAATTTATTGTAATTTATTCCTTTGATGGTAAAGATCAATTTACTCCAGTCTCATTACTCCAGTCTTCAGTGTGACATGATCCTTCAGAAATCATTCTAATATGCTGATTTGGTGATTAAGAAAAATGTATTTTTTTTCAATGTTAAACATTTCTTTTTTTTTATTGTTGTGAAAAATGTGTCATTTTCTCAGGATTCTTTGAATAGAAAGTTCAAATGAAAAGGATTTATTTGAAATATAAATCTTTTGTAACATTATAAATGTCTTTACTGTCATTTTTGGGAAAAAAAATGTTATGCATCCTTGTTGAATAAAAATATTAATCTCTTAAAAAAAAAGTCTTACTGACACAACACTTTTAAATGGTAGTGTATATATCATTTTTGTGAATTATAATTTTGTCCTGATTTTTCAGATCAAATCAAGAGGCTGGAAGAAAACAAGGCTGAGCTGGAGAGGCAGATTAAGGCCATGAATAAACAGATGAAGGTGGATTTGTTTATCTGTTTTTTTTTCTTGTACTTTCTTCATTTTGTAATGAACTACAGCATAACCATGCATGTTTGACAGTGGATGTCAGTTTGTATAATTCAGGAGGAATATCTTCCATCTGTGCAGAACAGTGCAATGTGTATGAGACCAGAAAGGTCTTCATTAGAACACACTTTGAGCTGCAAATGCAAGCTGGATTGCAGTCTACCATGTCAGTGCCCATCAGTCACTAAGATTGAAAATAACATTTCCATGACCAGCCCCATGAGCTCACAAGAAGGCCAAAACACTTCCGCTCCACATGACTAAAAATGCATGTGTTTGTGTGCTGACTTGCAGGATGAGACAGAGGAGTGGGGCCGTTTCCAGGCTGACCTCCAGACAGCAGTAGTGGTCGCCAATGACATAAAGGTGGAAGCTCAGCAGGAGCTGCGCATGCTGCGCAGACGTCTGCAGGAGGAGCAGGAGCACAGCGCAAGTCTGGCTTCAGAGTTGGAGCAGATCCAGGGCACCAGGTACACAATCACTCATGAACTCGACACTGCCCTCCCCTCTGCTATCCATCTGGGCTCTCAACTCTAGCAACCATCACCTCTATTCAAATATCAATCTCTGACAGCCGCTGACTGGGTTCACTGGTATAGTTTGCTACATCTCAAGATCAGATAAAGAATTGGAATTTGACATTTTAAGTGTCATATCTGACATTTTAAAGGCTGCAGTAAACTGTACCAATGAACACTCAAATCACTAGTCATGCAAAATTACCCTCACTCCTCTGCTTTTACACACTATCTTGCATCTGTTTACTCTTTTTTGTTTGTTTATAGTAGCTTTACACTGCGATATGGCCACAAAAACGACTACCTACTGTGTTCGAAACCAAAGGCAACTCTTTAAACATTCCTTTTAACTTCTGCGGAAAAAGTAAATGAAAAGACATAAAGATAAAAGACAAGTTCAAATGAACTTTAGACATAAGTATTGTAGTCATTGAATATTTGCTTGATTATCTCTTTTTAGAAATGGAATAAAAAGTTGGGCTTTTATAAATGTTCAATGTTACATTAGGTATTATTTATACACTGACCAAAATTATGAACGCAACACTTGTTTTTGCCCCCATTTTTCATGAGCTAAACTCAAAGATCTAAGACTTTTTCTATGTACACAAAAGGCCTATTTCTCTCAAATATTGTTCACAAATCTGTCTAAATCTGTGTAAGCTTCTCCTTTGCCAAGATAATCCATCCACCTCACAGGTGTGGCATATCAAGATGCTGATTAGACAGCATGATTATTGCACAGGTGTGCCTTAGGTTGGCCACAATAAACCTAGTGTAACCACACCAGCCCAGGACCTCCACATCTAGCATCTTCACCTCCAAGATCGTCTGAGACCAGCCACCCGGACAGCTATTGCAACAATCGGTTTGCATAACCAAAGAATTTCTGCACAAACTGTCAGAAACCGTCTCAGGGAAGCTCATCTGCATGCTCATCATCCTGATCGGGGTCTCAACCTGACTGCAGTTCGTCATCGTAACCGACTTGAGTGGGCAAATGCTCACATTCGATGGCGTCTGGCACTTTGGAGAGGTGTTCTCTTCACGGATGAATCCCAGTTTTCACTGTACAGGGCAGATGGCAGACAGTGTGTATGGCGTCCTGTGGGTGAGCGGTTTGCTGATGTCAGCGTTGTGGATCGAGTGGCCCGTGGTGGCGGTGGGGTTATGGTATGGGCGTATGTTATGGACAACGAACACAGGTGGATTTTATTGATGGAATTTTGAATGCACATAGATACCGTGACGAGATCCTGAGGCCCATTGTTGTGCCATTCATCCACGACCATCACCTCATGTTGCAGCATCATAATGCATGGCCCCATGTTGCAAGGATCTGTACACAATTCCTGGAAGCTGAAAACATCCCAGTTCTTGCATGGCCAGCATACTCACCGGACATGTCACCCATTGAGCATGTTTGGGATACTCTGGATCGTCGTATATGACAGCGTGTTCCAGTTCCTGCCAATATCCAGCAACTTCGCACAGCCATTAAAGAGGAGTGGACAACCTGATCAACTCTATGCGAAGGTCCCCCCCCCCCCCCCCCCCCAAAAACAAAAGTGTTGCGATTTATAATTTTGGTCATTTTAGTTACTATTATGATATTTCTTAATATTTTGAATTACCTTGTGTTTTCATGTTTTCATTTAAATTTTAGTTTAAGCTTTTGCCATTTTTTAAATATTATATATACATTAAATATATTATATATATACATTTGTAATTTTAATGTTTTACATTTTTTTCAGTTTTTTAATTAGTTTATTTTGCTTTATTTCAGTTAACGAAAACCATTTTTAATAGTTTTAGTTAACAATAACAAGACTGTAAATGTTGTTTAATTTGTTCAACCACTCAATTAAACATAATTTTTATTTATATTTTTATTTCTTTAACTAGCCACCAAATCACTTACGCACAAAATGTGGGCTGTCATATTAGGAAGTGAATACAGCTTTTTTTCAGGTTTCATACACAGTCTTATTTTTAACACACAAATATACCTGCCATATGTTTTAAATTATAAACACTCATTTAGATTAAATGATAATGAACTGATGATCTATTTGATGTGCAAAATTATAAATTTCATCCACCAAGATTATCTGACGCACCGAACAAACTGTTTGAGGAAAATGAATGTCCCAGCAACATCTTTACCTGTGTCAAAAAGTGTTTACTCTTTGGTGTTGGGCTGGCATTAATGCTTTGGTGTTCATGTCTGTTTTATGTGCTAGCTTATATTTTGAATATTTTGCATTAGTCTGCAGAGCGTTAGCAGCAACATTGTCTCCCCATTATCATGTGACACTAGACCTGTGCGCTTCATTATAGGAATCCAATAAGATGAGTGCATGTATTGAATACCAGCTGAAGTATTTTGCGATGGGCGCTTTTATAAGTAGTGCGTTTGAGTTGCTAGATCTTTAAAAACTCTTCCCCTCCATACAAACGGACAGCCAGTGTGCGTCGATTTCCCCCCTCCCTCAGATGCTCCCTGAGATTGCTCTCTAAAGGATTTCCCTCTGGCCCAGGTGAGTGCACTGCTATCACCAGCCCAGCACTCATACAGAATGCTAGTATGAATGCTTATAGATGGTCAGAGTGATTTAATCATTGAGGATATTCAAGAGCTTGTGTCTTGCCTGTTTTCCCTGCCTTAGCCTTCCACCCACTGCTTTGAACAATACTACTATCTGATTGGCTTTGCTCATTTTATTCAAACGGGGCTGGGTCTGCTTGATTTGCCAGTTCTACTTTTCCTTACTTTCTTGCCCTTGAAAACTTTGTATGTGGCGACATCTGCTGTTTGCTATGATTTTTGCTCACATATTGTGAAACAAAAACTGGTTTCTGGAAACGTTTGAAGGTTTTCTTCCTTCAGTCATCTGCTTACAATCTGCTAATGAAAAATATCAAATGTTTTATTGATTTCCAGAGAGATGCATGAAGGTTGATGATGACGAATGAGCATTTGCTGCCATGATGAAAACATTTGTTTTATAAATGATGCTCGATATACTGGTGATGCTGCTCATCTCAATGAGGCAATCTGAGGCTTTTATCCTAATAAACTTAATTTAGCAAGTATTTTATTAATATGTCTTCATTCTGAACCAAACTCTGAATGTTAAATATACCTTTGTTTTCTTTGTTTCTTTCAGAATTGCCACTGGACCTGCATTTGAGACCTCGAAGACTGCAGTTGAGGGGCGATAGATATGTAGAGTTAAAACTGATGACTGGTTTACAGTATTGTAATACAGAGTTATCTGTGTGTCAGTATTATTCGTGAAGAGAAAGTGGACAAATTCTAAAAGATATCACAAAACCGGAATACATATGCTGTTTCCACAGCTGCTCAGAGGAGATATTTTGTGTTTGTTCTAAAGCAAACAGCACCTGCACTATTTGAAGTGTGTTTGATCACGTGACCTTGTTATACCTTTAAGCAGGGCCAACTGAAATGTTGGGAATAATTGGAAGAAAAAGTGAGCAAATTGACTAGGATGTATCTGTAACATTAATTTATTATATCCCTGACTGGGCACTGTCTTTTAAAAGTACAAAAATAGCTTTGTATTGTGCTGCCTTAGGAATAAAGCCAACATGTATGGACATGTATTAATACTTTACCAGCACTTTTTGATTTTGTCTTAACAGTTTGTATTCGACAGCAACCGCGACAGAGTAAACCATTTAATTCCCTCTATTCCAGGTCATTTCATATACTCTGTGTTTACACATTGGGCAGAGCAGATACGTCTATTTGAGTTACATGAAGACATTGGGAACTTTCATGTGCCACTTTTCAAATGATGAAATTTTAGTTTCATACTGCTGTGCAAATCCAACACTAGATGGCAGACAAACCATTCCTATCAACACTCCAACATATCAAGCAAGCTTGTTTTAGTCTTTAAACACACTGATTCTTATAGTTAAAACCCAGTTTCATTTACAACCCACTAACTTTTAAATGTTTTCATTAGATTTATTCAAGCACTAACCAATGAAGATTACTTGTATTGGATGATGTTTGCTGTAGGGTAAGGGTGGTTGTGTTGTCCCTGTGTGTTTTTTTTGTTACATCACTGTCACTAAAAGTAGTGATAAGAAACCAGTCAAGCTTTTGAGAAACGTGCTTTACCTCACGTTCAAAGTAAACAAGTTAGCTAAGCACCTTTGTTTGTGTTCCTCATGCGTGAAGCTTTCTACTCCACTCCACATCCCTATTTGCGTTGTTTAATCATCTGTGGCCAATTTCAGTTTGAAAGTTTCTCAGTGAATGTGAATATCACATGATATTACGAATGCAAATGAGACATGACTCTCAAATATGAAGTGTACAAAAGTCAGGTCCTCGACTGCCGTTTTGTCAAATCTCAGGTTGTATGTCTCGCAGGAATATATTCATCTAGATGGAGTTTATCAGAAATTATATTACATGCTGGTATTAACAGTTCAGGAGATGACTGTGTCAAATATGATTTTCTTTTTTTTTTATGCAAACAAACATGCTATTTACAGGTGACAAATCAGATACAGAGTAACCAGATGTCAAATATGATTGCATGCTTAGTAGTTTCACACCTGCCTTTAAATGATGCAGTTTCTGTTACGATTCAGTGAATGTGCAGATGTAACTTATGTACTGTTTTCATGTGACTGCAATGACGTTTGTACTCATGAGAGATACAATACTATTTATATCTAACACATGGGGGTTTTAATGTACGTTTGTTTAAAATTGTCATCAATGTATTCTGTATTTTTAAAGTCAATAAATCAGATCATTCCAGCATCATGTTACGTCTATGTTTTTAAGGCTGCTTCCTTCTCATTTTTCGCTTTCACATGTTTGTATACATCCATCTATAGTAAAGAAAAATGACACAGAAAGACATTTTGGGACTTTATCCTGAGCAGAGGCATCGCTAGAACTGTGTTTTAAGAGTCCTTGGTAATATTTTGCATTTTTATATCATGCAGTACTGTTCGCATATTGAACCATTTTTGCACAAGACTAAATTTCTGCCTCAGGTAGTAAAACTAAATGTGCTCAAATGTGCATATACAGTCTCTAGTACACTGTGTGATGTGTGGACAATTAGCTCTAATATACCAGTGTTGTCTACTGAGTATTGATTTAACATGAGAAATGTTGTCTTTAGGGTCTTGTACTAAAAAAAAAAAAATTAATCCCTTAATGTAATGTTCTTTTTGTGGACATTATATGTGAATATTTTTCAATCAGCCATCATTTTTGAATCCCACAAAAACTGTCAAAAGATATGGCTGGTCAGGTTTAATTTCAAAATCAAAAGAATTAGAATTAGAAATAAGAAATGATATTGTGCCTAAAGAACTTTTTTTTGTGCCTAAAGAACACAATATTAAGATTGTGGCATTCATTTCCTTGCAGTTGAGCATGTTTACCCCCAATCTGCAGTAAAAAAAAATAAAAAAATCATTACTACAATGTGGAAAAGCTGTATTTACAAAGTTTTTTCAGGCTTTTAATTTATAATATTGCATTGCATTCTATTACAGCATTTTAATAAAATATTGCATTTTAATAAAAAAACATATTGCAGAATTTTCAAAAGATACAAAATAGCAGTAATTGTTGTAAATGATGAGAATCGAGGTTGATATCAATTACACATGCTTAGACACTACGAATTTTTGAGGAGGAAATGTGCTTAATTGTGATGAAAATAAAGAAAAAAAATATCTTGGATAAAGAGTCCAAAAATATCTTTATATCTTTATTTTCTCTTTTGATTTTTGGGGTGAGATTTGAACCAAACATGATTTAACTAATTGATCAGTACTGAATACCATTTTGATATGACTTTAAATTATTATTAATTACTATTATTATTTAATATTATTAAATTATTAAACGTGAATTGGTATCAATCTACTTTTTTTCTTTTTGACTTCTTTTGTATTTTTACAAATCCATAAACAACAACAAAAATCATATAACTGTCTGTATTTTATTTAACTTTAAAGCATGTAAAATAGTTATTCATCATATACACATGTTGCACCTCATGTAAAATACATTCACATCCCTGTGGCCTCTCTATATGTGTATGTGTTCTGTGATTGATAGGTCATGGAGTGAAGACGTTAGTCTCTCTGACTCAGATGGCAGTCCTCACTGGTGCCGAATGACCGTGTCCCAGAATGCACCTGGTGGCTTCCTAACCAATGGTAATGAGAGTGGAAGCAGCATGCCCTCAGAACCAGGAGCCATGGTCAAATCTCTCATCAAGTCGTTTGACACAGCTGTGCCGAGTGAGGACACGACCTTTCTCGCTGCTTTTCTTTTTTCCCTCAGTCTCCCCTCATTCACATTCTTGTTCTCTCCCTTTCTCACATCTTTTCTTATTAATGTTTCAAATATGTAAAATTAATGTTACATGGTAAAATGTTAGATGGTAAAATGATTGCTGGAAAAATATTTAGGCAGTGATTAAAGGTTTAGATCATGGCGCTATCATGGTGAAACAGATGCTAACAGAAGCCGTACTTTAATCTGAGCTAATGATGTAATTCTCTCCAAACATCTCCTGTCTGCTATCACAATCTATCAGTAACACGGCAGCAGGAAAGTCTGGCTCTCATTACAGCAGCCAGACCTCTCAAATCATTCCCGCCTGCCTTTATGTTGGACAGATACTTCTGTAAGTTACGGGTGGTGAGACACCAGGACTTCTGCTCATTAATCACAAAAAATGTCATGTTAGATTGGAGAGGTTGTTTAATGTTCCTACAATAATAAAACAAAGAGTCCCATTATTAATAACCTTTAGTACAGCTTGTGATTTTTATAAAACGTTCTGCAGAATACAACAGGGTATTTCAGAAAGTCTAATGTGCTGTCGTCAGACAGTCATTCCAGCTTCATCAAAATATAATTGTCCTCATAAGGGTCCTCGTGAACCATTTCTTTACCATAAACCGTTTGTATTATGACAAATCCAATTTTCACATTTACATTTTATATGACCTTAATAGTTTGAGTGGAGATCATTTGTAACCCTTTGCATGCTGTTTTTCAAGCATGGCCCAGTAAAAAAATATATTGGATGAATAATCATTTAAAAAGCGATATTATGTAATGTAGTATCCTCTTGACTTATTGTATTATGTCCTACTGAACTTCCTGTGTAAATGACCTTGAAGTGATCATTCACCCAACAAACTCAAATTCTGTCATCATTTACTCACCCAAATGAAATTTTTAAAAGAAGATATTTTGATATTTTTTTTTTTTTTTTTTTTTTGTAAATTAGAAACATACACCTGTGACCTCATTAGATCAGTATTATTATGCCACTATGAAAATGTTTTAAAAAGTTAGATTTTTATTGAACATTTTGACTTATTGGGTGGGCTAAGCACATGCTAATATTTTGTAAAAGCCTGTAAAGCCATGGTTTACAGTGAATTCAGAACAGATAAGTGGGTTTAAGTCTCTCCGCTCCACCTTAGCTGTTCTAAATTTAAAAACCTTCTTTTGTGTTCCAAAAGTCATACAGGTTTGGAATGACATAAGGGTGAGACTATCCATTGAGTGAACTATCCATTCAGATTTTTAATGTTGTCTGTGTGGCTGGAAATAGTATTTTCTATAGCCATTTTTAAAATTCTTTCACTTGTATTCTTCTAGATGGAACCAGTAGCTCAGTACAGATGCATACATCTCCCAGAAGCCCCCTGAGTGGCATACCAGTCCGTACAGCCCCTGCTGCTGCTGTCTCACCCATTCAGGTAGTATAAAACTCACAATAAACCACGCATTTATACTGGAGTATGGGCCAAGCTATCACTGACATGTGTTTTCTGTTTCTAGAGGCACTCTGGAATCAAGCCTCTGTCAAAGACCCTTGAGAGAAAAATCGCCTTTGGAGATTTCCCCCACAATGGTACTTCATAGTGACAGAATTGAGGAGTGTCCTTCAAACAACACTTCAGTTATCCTTAAACACCTATACTGTAGAGAAACATTTACATTTAAAGTTCAACTGTTCATAGCATCTGTGGCTTGTTGTTGCTTACCACAGACATTTTGAAATTGTGAAACTGTGCGCATGTATGCACTTGTAATACAAAGTCAATATCTGTAATCAAGTCTGAATAAGTCTGAAATCTGTCTAAAACATAGGCGTCTAAAATGGGGTCTATTGGTATTGCTCTGGGAAAGAAATGTAAAAATATATTTTTTCAAAAGTACAGCCACAAAACTTAAAATCATTTTAAGATCATCTGCTTAGAGCACTAATTCCAATGCTAATATAGGATTTCAATAACTTATAACAGATCAAATAGCACATGGGAGAATTAATATTTTTGACTATTACGATCTTCACATTTGTTTTAAAAATCTTCAGAATGCAACTTCCACTGAAGTTGTCCAAAAAAAAAACATAACAGAAAAATGTGTACATTTATAGTGCAAACAGTTCTTCAGGATAGTGAAGTGTTAGAAATATGTAGTAAAACAAGCCTTTATAACCTCTTTATAACCAAATGTCAAAACATTTACTCGAATCAATGCACAGCACTAATAAAGACACAGTCTTACAGATCATTAACTCAAAAAAGTTGTTTTAGGGTTTAGTTACCCTTTAACAGAGGCCAAAGACGCTGAAGACGAGCGCAAAGAGGAAACAAATATTGTAGCAGTCAGATCAAGATCACTGAAATATAGGAAGAAAATCCAAATATTGAATTTTATATGAATATATCTGAGGGGAAATGGCGTTTTCTTTTCATTTGGTCTTGTAACCCGAAGGTCGTGGGTTCGAGTCTCAGGTCCGGCAGGGATTGTAGGTGGGGGGAGTGAATAACCAGCACTCTTCACCCTCAATACCACGACTGAGGTGAGACCCTTGAGCAAGGCACCGAACCCCCAACTGCTCCCCGGGCGCCCACTGCTCCAGGTGTATGTTCACTACTGTGTGTACACTTGGATGGGTTAAATGCAGAGCACAGATTCCGAGTATGGGTCACCACTTCTTTTTCCCTATAATGCAGAGCTGCTCTGTTTGCAGTGGGAACCAAGGAGTTGTTCTATAAGAGACTTCTGGCAGAGAGTGAAATTGCGTTTCATTCAGCCCGCCTGCTGTTCAGATTTTGAAATTATACAGTCTAATATAAATCAAACCCTGCATGTTTTTTTTTTTGGCATATTATTAAAATCTACAAACATAAAAACCTAAATCATCATTTCATTTTTATATTTGTGCTATTACTTGTGCTATACACTTTTAATAATGTTTAAACTTTATATTTGTGTTTATTTTTGGAAAGAGATTTTTGCTGTGGTATCGAAATTGAAGGAGAATTGTAAAATTTATTTGGTATCTAAAATATTGGTGTCATAAGCTTATTTAACAAATAAGCTTAAAGAGATAACAAAAACAATGATAACAACAAAAAAAAAAAATTGTGTGTGTGTGTCAGGGCCAGTGAAAATGTTGGCAGGGCAAGTAAAAATTTGAACCACTGCGTTGATCCCTGGTTTTATGTCTCTTTTAAGTCTCACCAATGTTGCATTTATTTGATCAAAAATACATAAAACAGGAATATTATGAAAAAATGTTATAATTTTAAATAGCTGTTTTTTATTTTAATATATATTAAATAGTAATTTATTCCTGTGATGGCAAAGCTAAATTTTCAGCGTAATTACTCCAGTCTTCAGTGTCAATTGATCCTTCAAGAAATCATTCACATGTGGTAATTTGCTGCTCAATAAAAATGTCTTATTTTATTTCTTTTGTAACAATTTCTTTACTGTCACTTTTGATCAATTTAATGCATCCTTGCAGAATAAAAATCTTTGCTGACCCAATACCTTATTATTTTGGTCATGTATCATGTATTATATTGGTGTATTATTTCTTCAGAAAGTGGTTTGCTTTGGCATTCGTAGTATCAGTTATCTTAATTTAAATATATTGTGTCATGTCTTAGAGAGGATATTCCCCAGAAATGTGGCAATAATGGGACACAATATTAAATTTCCCCTGTGTGTCTGTGGTTCTGTCTCTCTTAGGGTCGTGTGATGAACTGAAACCCTCGTCTCTTATGAGGAAGAGTCCATCCCTCGAGTCTGTGATTAAAACTCCAACTCACTTCAATGGCCGCACATCCTCCTTTACTTACAACAGAGCCAACAGCAAACTCAAGTAAGCTACAAAAACACAAAAGCACAGATGCAGTGAAAGTCTTCTTCATTGGGGCACTAAAACAACAGATGACTCAGTCTTATGAAAGAAAGACACACAGCTACCTTTCACTGCTAAATATATGTGAATAAAACAGACATAGACTAATAAGATGACTCAAAGACCTGAACTGCATTTCTTGTCCATGATACACTTCCATTACACATTCCTCAACAGTTTCTCCATGTTTTCATTTCGCTAACCCCTGCTGTCTTGCTTAGAATCAATGCCTCGAGTTATGCAAGTCAGTCTCTTTGGTGATTCACAATTTGAACAGAATCATACTTGGCACAAACTGATACAAAAAAGGGGTCTTGATATTGAAAGTTAGTCATGACCTTTTTTTGCCCTGCTTCAAAACCTCTGTTGGGAAGTTGACACATAATGTGTTCATGGATCAAGGTTTTAGTTTAAAATGTAAATGAATATGTAAATTTGTCATGGTCCTGTAACATATCATTTAAACATTTCACCATTTGTTACTTTTTTTATGATATATAGATAGAAATTGCTTAATGTGTTTTAAATTGGTGTCAATGAAAACAGACACTGTTTCTTTTTCATTATTATTAAAAATGACAGAATTGCCTTGTTTTACACTACCATACAAATTTTAAATTTTTTTTTGGTAAATCTTATTTGAGGATTTTTTTAATTTTATGAAAATCTCTTTTGCTCATCACTGCATTCATTGATCAAACATAAACAGTAATATTGCAAAATATTATTAAAATGTAAAATAACAGTTTTCTATTTCAATATATGTTGAAAAGTAATTCATTCCTGTAATGGCAACGCTAAAGTCATTACTCCAGTCTTCAGTGTCACATGATCCTTCAGAAATAATTCTGATATGCTGATTTGCAGCTCAAAAAAACATTGTTAATGTTGAATATAGTTGTGATACTAACAATATAAACATTTTACTGCCATTTTTGATCAATTTAATGCATCCTTGCTGAATAAAAGTATTAAAGGGGTCATATGATGCGATTTCATGTTTTCCTTTCTCTTTGGAGTGTTACAATCTGTTTATGCATATATAAGATCTGTAAAGTTGCAAAGATTAAAGTCTCAATCCCAAAGAGATATTCTTTATAAAAGTTATAAAAGACTCTGCCACGTCCTCCTAAAATGGCTAATTTAAGCACGCCCCCACATGTTGACGTCACGATGTGGGAATATTTGCATAACACCGCCCAAACGTATATGCAATGAAAGAAGGCATAACTTTTATTTGCGCTGTAGTATTGTTGTTGCCGCCCCCATGTCACGGAGAGACGCTGTGTGTTTCGTTGTGAAAGCGAAAGTACTTTGTTTGGCCTTCCAAATGAGTACACAACTAAAAATCAGTGGTTAAGTTATATTTACAACACTGTTCCAGAACATTTCAACCCAAATATCCGAGTGTGTGCAGTGCCTTTTACGGAGCACTATTTCCTGAACCTGGGAAAGAGTAGCCTACAATGTAAACACTATGAATGGCTGTGATGTGAACACTATAAAGTGGGGCAATTCCAACATCACAAGGACAGTCTGGTGCTTCTGACTCTCAGCCTGTAAGTATGTTTCGATATTTAAAGAATTTGCTACTGACTATTCAAACGTGAGTTTTGAGCAGTGTAGAGTAGTGCTTGTTTGGCATTTCTACAAACACAAATGCAGACATGGTGTTATGTTTACTCTGTGCGGCACAACTCGTAAAAAGTCCGTATGAGTCATTATAATCAATTATGTCCTCACTGAATGCAGCAAATGCCTGGTTTATAATGGGTTTTATTGTTTTACTCTCGTTGCGCCGGGACACGGCATCACAACATGGTAAGGGGCATAACATTTCCGTCACACGCTTGAGGTATTCGACCAATCACAATGCACTGTATAGCTGGCCAATCAGAGCACACCTCGCTTCTCAGAATGATGAGCTTTGTAAAAAACGACGCGTTTCAGAAAGGCAGAGCATAGAGGAGCAACAATAATGTACAGTATGTGGAAAATAATGTTTTTTGAACCTCGAACCACATAAACACTAGGGATGGGAAGATTCCCCGATTCGCTCGGGGCATCGGCAAAAAAAGTTAACGATGCGATGCATCAGTTAAAAAGGGTGCATCGGATACAAGTTGGCATTTGTATCGCGATGCATCGTTTCTAACATATTTGCATCGGTAAAAAACAATTTATTTATATATAATTACTAGTGGATGCGCTACACTTTTATTGTTTAGAATGTGACCAATATTTTATATGTAGATTTCTCCTCTCGAAACTGTTTCTCAAGCGCATTCTCTCATTACCTCTGCACGTGAATATGACGAATCACAACAACACTACGGAAACCTGAGGAAAAGCGGGGATTAATGTCCAAAACCTGACTTGAAATAACCCAACAAATCAATCAGGGCTAAAGCGGTTATAAAGGACAATGTAAGTTCACTCAATCTAATTTGTGCACGTTTATTCTTAAGCAGCCCTTAATGTCGATCATGGATCAAATCGATCCACCATGGCAAATAGCGAATATATTTGTGCTGTTTAATGCATTTGAGACGTTTTGTTTTCCTCATAAGTGCATAAATGACATGTTACGAGTATATTTTTCATCTGTAAATGTTAGAAAGTCATGCAAATATATCCATTTTGCTGTCAGGAGTGGGCTTACGCGAGTGGACGAGCGCTGCTGTGCGCATGCACACTAAAATAGGAGTGCGATAATTCTGAGTTAAATATGCATTTTATGATAGCAGTAACTGTAAAGGGACTATTGTAATGGGTAAATAAAATGCAGCAGCTAATCTGAATGAGAGAGAGAGATGCAGAGCATGTGCAGAGCAAGGCGACGCGAGAACCGCTGCTTTAGAACATTGATTTTGAAACTTGTGAATCCATTAGAATCGTTAGAAGACAGAATCCTGATTCATACAGTATATGAATAGATTTTTACATGCACCCCTTAGTTTTCTTCCTCTTCTCTAAAGCAGCGTAGCATGGCCTCGCCCCCTTTGCTGCATGTTCCCGTGGGCGGGGTTTATCTGGGTTTATGATGTCACTAACCCGGAATTATTTTGTTGTAGTCCCTTACCAGCCGTTCGCTGTAGGCAATGCTATGCTAATTCTGTAAAAGACAATTTCTCCCTTTGCATTGAACTTTTGAGCTTCAGCTTCGCAAATATGCAGATGTTGTTTATGCTCACACAGCTACATTACACACTAACAGATGTTAAAAAGGTGAAATCATATTATATGACCCCTTTAAATATATACATGCATGTGTTTGTATTTATATATACATAATCAATATACACATTACACAGTCATATATCATGTAAACAAAAACTTTTATTTTGTTTAATTGTTTGACAACACTAATATATATGTATATATATATATATATATATATATATATATATATATATATTGAATCTTGTATTTGTTTCAATTCTTTACAGACATCAGTGTGAACGGTAATAAAACAATGACGCATATAGTGTTGACTTCCAGTGCAATGACCACAGAGTCATCCAATCTTCCCATGAACACACAACAAGGAAATCTGATTAGCTTTCATGCTGTGTCTCTCGCAGACACACTTCTGATGTACTGATGTACTTTCACATGTGTGTGAGGATTTTAGCAGTGGTTAAACACTAAACCCGTCAAGTGAAAGTCACTCACAATCTGTCATTACGTTATTTCTCCCAAATACAGTATATATTTTGTGCAGATTTTCAGAGTATGCAAATACATTTAGCTCTTTCAATGCTATAATGGCATTTAGGAAATAAGTAAATGTTGCAAATGCATGTCACACACTTTAAAACACCATGAGGTTTCACACACATGTACAGATGCAGTGTTAGTGACCGTACGTGTGTATGTGTGTGTCCCCTGATGCTAGTGTGGAAAGAACAGACCCTCTGTCTGCTCTGGCGCGGGAGTATGGTGGATCTAAGAGGAATGCTCTACTGAAGTGGTGCCAGAAGAAAACAGAAGGCTATCCGGTAAGGAGCACAAGCCCTGACCCCCTCTCTAACCCTGTCCCTCTCTCTCATCTTTCAGGCAAATTTTATTGGCATGACTGTTTAAATACAACATTGTCAAAGGAATGCAGAGTGAAAAAAACGGACATGTTTAGAAGTGAAATGTGTCATTTCTGCACCACTAGGGCCGCCAAACAGAACTACACCAGTAATGGCTGAAAGTTTAAATGCATTTTTAAGCCTTTGACATTTGATGGTCTTACACAGTTTGAATACTTAACTTCATTTGAGTTGTGGTTGTGATGGTGGATAATCAGAAGTGTCATTAGAAAAGAGTAAGTGGTCGTCTACTGTATATACTGTCTTAAATTGCTCATCCAATACTTTATAAAATAAGTCCCTTTTGTGGGCGGCCCAAGTTAGAATCCAGCTCATGCCATTTCAAAATTCCACACCCAATAGTAAAAATGAGAAAAGCCCCCCTAAATTTCGATTTTAAAAAATCGAAAATCGATTTTATCTACTGTTTCTTTTACCTCACAGTACACACATGTTCTCTGTACTTCTGAAAACTAACATTCCTCTCTCTTCACTAGACTGTGGTCACAGCATTTAAATTAGTATAATTTTTTTTATTTATATTTTAAAGAGAACAAAAAATCCTGATTAAAAAGATGCTAAGTTAGTGTTCTGTTCATGGTCTGATCAACAATTTTAAGCATCTGATTTTGTTTATACAAAAAATGATTTGTAATTATTTCCTTCAAAATCTTCTAGTGACTGATTACATCTAAATTTTTGCAGTTTCTGCCAACTGAATTTTATCAATCGTGGCAACAGTCTGTTAACATTGGCTCAATGAGAAATAATAATATGTTGAGCCAATTGGGAAAAAAGAAGTCTACCAAACCAAGTTATTGGCCCAAGTCAATATTTTAAATAGTAGTAGCATACATTTTTTTGTTTTACCTAATTAAAAAATGTATATTGGTAAATGTATAGTGCTAAAGCAACCTTAATGAATTGTTTATTCCCTGTTGTCCCAAAAGAAAAGGAAAAAATTATTAAATGATACACTAAACACTGCCACATTTTAATACTTTTAATGAAATATACAACAATATTGTGAAAATACCTCAAAATGATAAATGTATTGAAATTTTCTACACAGTAAACCTTACAATATCATGCATTTTAATTCTCATAAGATAAAGCTGATGAATTGCACCTTATACAATAATACATTCACAAACATGCAAAAATGTCGAAATACCATAATATAATAATAATTTATCTGCGGTTACTTCAACCAGTGTTTAGGTTAATGTCACTGAATATTACCATTCTCGCAAAAGGTACTCTGAGCTCATAAAACGGCATCTTAACTATTTAAACATTAAACATCAAATACATTCACATATTAAAAATGTCAAAAACACCATCAAATTTAAGTAATGGGGAGGTTACTTCACCCAATGTTTAGAGTAATTTGACATGAACTATACCATTCTCACAAAAGGTACTTTGAGCTCACGAAACTGCATCTTACATGACAAATGTTTTCCAAAAAAACTCATAAGAGAACTCATTTGAGGTTAAAATTCTGTCATTAATTACCCTCATGTCGTTCCACATCAATAAGACAAACATTTTATCAAACAATCATCGGATTTCATCAAAAATATCTTAATTTGTTTTCTGAAGATGAACAAAGATCTTACCAGTTTGGAACGACATGAGGGTAATTAATTAACGACAGAATTTCCATTTTTGGGTAAACTATCCCTTTAAATCCTTGTTGTACTCCAGGATGAGTGCATACAATAATCCAAAAAAGTACAATAAATGCATTTAGAAAGACTCTTAAGTTGTCAAGTGCCAGCTCCTTTTCCAGGACAATGGAGACATTCAGCACACTTGACAGGGCCCTTGGAAATTTCAAGAATTCCCCATTTCATTTGATTCTCCAATAGCTCTGTACTCCAAAAAAAAAAAAAAAATTTGGCAATTTTAAGTCTACATTAGAAATAGCAGCCTACATTACACCGAGCCATGCCTCTGGCAGCTCTCAATAAAGCAACTCCTCACAAATTACATCTAAGAGCTAATAGTATTTGACACTAATATGGAATAAACATATATCCAATAAAAACTACTGTTAAATACTGTGAAAGTCATAGTGGTTCCTTTTCTTCACCAAATGGTGCCTCGTGAGCTCAGACCTAGCAATGGTGGGTTACACTAATGGGAACAAAAAAATAGTTATAGCAGAAATGTATTCCTTGTGTCTCATACATTTAATATATTCATCATAAAATGAGATAAAAATAATTGAGTTCAATAAATAGTAACTTTAGGCAACTGAGAGATAGGGGTGTGCGATATTGACAAAAATGATATCTAAATATTTTCTGGGATTTTATCGATAATGATAATTAGACAATATTTTGCTGAGTGTGTTATTGTGCTGGTATATTAAGGACTACTGCGGACTCCTGACTCATACATTTTTTGATATTCTTCATACTCTGTGTGGTCAGTTCACAGCAGTGATAGAAATTCATCTTTTCCAATAAGTTTAAATTGATTTTTACCTTTTATGGGTATTTTTAGCTTTGTAAAACCATTTTTGTCTAAAAGTGTGTTTTTTACACGCTGTTTAATGCAGAACAAGAATACATTTAACCTGCATCAATGTTTTAATGTTTTAAACATAAAACGTTGAATACTGATATTTTCAATTATTTTCAAAATGAAAAGATACTTTAAATGTGAAATTAAAACCGCCAGTAGGTGGCAACAAGTCATTGTTAATAAGTGAGTCATTGCGATTGAACCGAATCATTTAAACGGTTGATTGATTCATTCAGGAACTAAACACAGCATGTTGCTCAGAGATTGAGCAAAAACAGGCAATACTGTGTCTAAAATGCAAGTCCCTTTAATATTAACTGCTTGTTTATTGAACTGCTGTATAAAATCAATATCATATTTATAATCATGCTGCTTTTTGGAGGGAAAACGGCACTCTTCGCGTGATGCCGATCGCACTGAAAATGCGCAGAAATGTTGGATATTCACACAATTTTATTACAGGAGTAATGGTATATAATTATAGTATGTATGTGAGATTAAGCTATAGCATGTGTGCATTTATACTGAATGTTTTTACGGTTTATCATACAAATAGGCTACCTAAAAATCATATAGTTATATTTTTTACCATGGTATTGAGGTGCTATATGTGTGGTTTTAACTGTGTTTATCATGATTTAAATGTATGCTACTAAGGGAGACCAATGCTTAATTAAAAAAAAAAAAAAACTTGGTCAGAATAAATTTAACCATATAAAACTGAGGTTGCTACAATTTGTTTTTACAGATGTTACTGATTTTTATAATGAACAAAAATTTACCTCTGCATCCTAACTCAAGCTACAATCAAATTTGCATAAGAGACAAAAAAAGATGATATTATTATTATTAATATTATAAGGCAACTCAAACCTGTTTCTTGATTTGAAACAATATCACTCATCAGAACATGCAGAAATAAATTTTTTTTTTAGATATTTCTTTTAAGGAAAATTAATGGTCTGGTTTCTAAAACTTTCACTTTGAAAGAAATAAAGATTTGACATTTATCGTGATAATTATCGATATCGACTGATATGAAAAAAATTATTGTGATCATTTTTTTTCCCATATCGTCTAGCACTAGCTGTGATTGAAGATATTTGCTTCATGTTAGGTCAAATATTTCTTTTTGCCAATTTGAATTCTTTGACACAGGCCATCATTAAAAATTAAAAGCTAATTTTATAAACATACATTTTTCAAAAGGGACAGTAAAACCTTTTGCATTGTTACCAAAAATAAAATGTTTCCAATCAATGTTGTTCTTTTAAGAAACTTTTGATTTCTTAAAAGACAAAAATGTATCATGGTTGAAATATTAAGCAGCACAACTGTTTTCAACATTGACTTAAATGTATTGAAAAATTATTTTACAACATGGCGGCGCGCACAGACCTCTTCTCTCTCGCCCGACAGAACGGTGTTTTCGTGTTTTTTGTCTTGTAAGTCGCAATGTCTTTGTACATCTTCGTCACGTCTACCTGTCTTTAAGCGCGCATACAGTCGTGAGTTTCTGCTCGATGTCGGCAGAATCACAGTTTTAGAGTTAAACTCAGCGCACGCCAAAGACCTGCGGGACCTCGGTCTGCTCCGAAGGCCTACTCCATCACCGACCCCCACTACTGCATCTCGCCCACAGCGGAGGCGCTACAAGCGGCGTGACAGGAAGCAGAAGAGGGGTAAGCGCGGAGGTATCCGAGCTAGGCTAGCGGCCAACTCACACAAGCCAGCTATCCCCACCATCGTACTGGCGAACGTACGCTCTTTGGACAATAAACTGGACTACATCCGACTACTTCGCTCCACTCAGAGGACTGTAAGAGACTGTTGTGTTTTTGTGTTTACGGAAACATGGCTTAACAACAGCGTACCGGATTGCGCCATACATCTCGACCAGCTAACATGCTATCGAGCTGACAGAGCTCTCGTCGAGGGAGGTAAGATCCACGGCGGCGGTCTCTGTGTTTACATCAATGATGCATGGTGCCGCGACGCTGTTGTGGTCTGCAAACACTGCTCACCCCTGGTGGAGTTTATGATTAAGTGCCGGCCGTTCTATCTACCGAGGGAATATTCAGCCATACTGCTCGTTGCTGTATACATCCCTCCCAGCTCCAGCAACAACAACAGGAGTGAGGCACTAAATGATCTGTACCAGCACACCAGTGAGCAGCAGACAGCCCACTCAGATGCTTTTCTCATCTTGGCCGGGGATTTCAATCACGCAGACTTAAAGAGTGTGTTCCCAAAAATACACCAACACATAGATTTTCCAACAAGGGGAAAAAATACCCTGGACTTTGTTTACACCACCCAGAGAGGAGCTTACAAGGCCCTCCCCCTCCCCCTCCTCGGAGCCTCAGACCACATCACTGTCATGCTAATGCCTGCATACAGACCACTCGTTAAAGTCATCAAACCAATACACAAACAGATACAAGTATGGCCGGAATTTTTTGAATTTTTTTTTTTCCTCAGAAATTCTGTGTTGTGTATTTAAAAATTTCTGGTTATCACATGAAAACATAAAACATGAATTTAATTTATTGAAAATTAAACTTTATTTTTGGCGAACAAAGTTAATGTTACTATTAACATTAAAACAAGGAAGAAGCGTGTGATTATTCTTAAAAAATAAGGTTTTAATCATTTTATTAGTAGTACTAATACTAGTATTAATAGTATTATGTACCTTCTACTGAACAATAGTAATATATCTCTGGCACAATGTCTTCAATTAGCTTTTATTTTGACATGTTGCCGTGAATACCTTTAAATTTCTGTGTGTAATGACCTTTTTCTTCCCATAAAAATGGGTGCGGTCATTAGTCAATTTTATAGGTCTGGCATCCGGTCTCAGCCGCATCCAGCTATTTTTAGCTGTACAAAACAGTTCGTTTTGCTGCTTGATATTGAATATTGGTGTGTCTTACCATAATGTTTAAATGTATTATCTTAATTGTGAACACACTGGTTTGTACAAAATGCTGGATTAAATACAACCCAGTGCTGGGTAAATATTGGACAGAACACATGCTGGGTTGTTTTAAACCAACCAAACATTTTAAATGTTTAACCCCACCTTCTGGGCAGTAACCCAACCTCTGGGTCTAAACAACCCAATCGCTGGGTTCGTCCATATTTTACCCAGCGTTGGGTTGTATTTAACCCAGCATTTTGTAGAGTGTAGTGCAAACAGTTTTACCATTTACTGCAAGTTGTTATTCTTCTCGTTATTTCCCAATAGCGGCTAATGAACCAGAAGTCTTGCCCATAGGCTTAGGTGGATATGATATGAGGCTAGTTTTACTCTAATAAAATGGTAAAATTCTCAGGAAGTGATTCTCAGAGTTCTGGAGATGTTTTTCATGCATTTATGTCCCCATTTAGGGAGACAGCAGATGCTGAAATCACCGTGAGCATCATGCGCGCTTCTGTGTTTGTGTGTGGTAAACAAAACCGCGCGTCTGTGCCATTCAATCATACAGAGACACGCAGAACATGCAGGATTCATATTCACATATTACTATTTTGCAGCTTAATATTTACAGAAACTAGTCCATATTGAAGTGTAATCACCTACTTTTGATTAATTTGTTTAAAGTTTGACAAATTCCGTGACAATCCGCGTTATACAGTAAATTCCGTTTTTATGACTGGATTCTGCTATTCCATCCGTGTTTTCCACATCGTAGAAAATCTTAAGCCTCGCTTAGACTGTCAGCCCAAATCCGATTTTGTGCATATTGTTTTAATAAAAAAACAAGATATAGACCTGTTCTATAGGAAAGGTAACCTTAAATGGCTTCTGTTTTGGTCTAGTGCTATATAGAATATAAAATTAAAGCTGCAGTCAGTAACTTTTTTTGGTTAAAAATGATCCGAAAACAATATTTGAGAAAGTACATAACCAGCCAAAACTATCAAAACTATCCCCTTACTTTAGCCCGATTCACAACGGTTAACTTAAAATAATGTTTTCTAATTTGAGTGGTACGGGTAGGTTTTTCGGGAAATTCGAGCATGGCACGCATTAGGCTACGTCACGTCGGTAAACAAAGAAGTTGTCCTGGCTCCTAGTGATGGGAAGTTCGGATCATTTTACCGACTCGGACCTTTGAGTCTCATTCAGCAAAATGAACAAATCTTTTTTCGAGTCATTTCGTTCATTTTAGCACAATATAATTCAAATGTTACGTGTTACTTTCCAAACACATCTACTACTTATGCAAACGTTTATCACACTACAAACAATACAAAACTATAATGCTATAAGAAACAGAAAATATTACTTAATTGTTTACCTGGGTCTTTAGTTTATGATTTGCGCACCACCTCTTATCTGACAAGTGTTCGGGTTTGAGTCGTTCGTTCATCACGTGACAGCCCCATACGCTTAACCAATGCAGCCTGAGCCGGAAAGAGAATTGATTAGTTCTTGATCGAGTCTCGGGTTTGAGTCGTTCGTTCATCACGTGACAGCCCCATACGCTTAACCAATGCAGCCTGAGCCGGAAAGAGAATTGATTAGTTCTTGATCGAGTCTCGGGTTTGAGTCGTTCGTTCATCACGTGACAGCCCCATACGCTTAACCAATGCAGCGTGAGCCGGAAAGAGAATTGATTAGTTCACCTCCCGAGTCTTCAGGTTTGAGTCGTTCGGTCTTTTGTCACGTTACCACTTGCCGGATCAGTACAATAGGCTACTATAAAGTAAAGCTGTATTTTTTTGTATGTTGGATCATATTTAAGAATTATCATAAAATTATCAAAATACGTGTAATAAACATTTTCCTAGAAATAAAAATGGTCTGTTCATTTTTTTGAATGCAAACATGCCTTAAAGCATGTTCTAAAATATAGCCACAGTGTGTTATTTTAAAGCTTATTTATTTATTTTTTATTTAAAAAAAAGCCTAGCTTGTTGTGCAATATATATATATATATATATATATATATATATATATATATATATATATATTTATTAATTTATTTTCATTTATTTTTTATTTAAATAGTTTAAATTCATTTGGGATTAGTTATTCTCTTAGCTAGAAAGCTTTTTTATGGCACAAAAGTGTTATTTATTTTAAAGCTTATTTATTTTATTTATTATAAAAAAATCCTAGCTTGTTTTGTTTTAGTTTTTTAAGGCTCTGTGGCTTTAGTATATTTAAATTTTCTTGTATTTTTTATTTAAAGTTTAAATTCATTTTGGAATAGTTATCCTCTTTGCTATAGCTTTTTCTGGCACAAAAATAAACAATAAAAAACAATTCAGGAGTGTGTACAGAGTGTTAATGTCTAAAGTGTCATATGTTACAAAAGTATAGTAAGTAACACTATAGTCCAATCTAAAGGGTTAACTCAAAAGACAAATACAAGGTATTGTATTTTATGAATGAATGAATGAATGATGCATTTATATAGCGCTTTATTGTGTATTGCTGTACACCCAAAGCGCTTTACAATCATGTGGGGGGGTCTCTCCTCAACCACCACCAGTGTGCAGCATCCACTTGGATGATGCGACGGCAGCCACAGTACAACGGCGCCAGTGCGCTCTCTAGGGCTGGGCGATATGTCAAAAATATCTTATCGATAATCGCCTTAAAAAATATCGCGATATCCGATAATATCGTCTACCTAAGCCCCACCTCCACCAGGCCCCGCCCCCGCTAAGAAAACATTGCCGACATGCACCATATTCAGTTTGGTCTTAATTATTGCCACGTTAAAGTTTGGTATTACTTTTCTTAGTTTGTGCTTAAACTAACAGAAAACATTAGCTTTACTGTTATGTTGGTGTTGCTAATAATTTCCACTCTGTTCTTATCAAATTTGTGTTTGAAATTAATTTCGTTTTGTGAGATGAACTGTTGAGGAAAAATGATAGAACCCAATTTTAAGTTCATCATGGTGAAGTTGGACATTCTGGCGGTGATTGTAAGAATGATAAATGCATGTTGGTGTCATATAGTAATGTCTTGAATAAATATGCCTGTTTTCCGATGGTACTCTTTCTTTTTGGCATTAGACAAATTTCATGATGGTAAGTTTAATTTCCTTTATTAGAATAATTGTAGCGCTGTTTTTAAACTTGTAGCTATAAGTTATTTGATATTTATCATGTATGACTAAAGTCATGCAGAGATTAAAAAGAATTCTGAGCAAAAACATTGTTCGGAGGTCTCTTTTGGCCTGTTTTTAACAAAATAAAAATAACTGATTTATTTAGAACAAGGGGTCATTTTAAAGTTTAGTTTTGTATTTTAGTTTTTACCATTTTTATTGTATTAATCAAAATACAACGCCCAAAATATAATATTCAGTGTTGGGCTGCCGAATCTCCGAACGCGTGCATGTTGAGCCTATAATGTCTTCATCCGTTTGCAACAAAACTTTATAGTTTTGTTGCAAATGAATTAAGAATTTATAGTGCTATATCTCCGCTTAATTAAACATAATTATACTGTATACACTGTTTAAAAAAATAGGGCACTGTGTGTGCTGTATGAATAGGCTGTGAAGGAATTTGCGTATTTTAATTATAACTGTCATGTGTGTGGTTTTTCATCATTATACAGTCCGTTAAAATAAATATTCAAAAACACATGCAGTGCCACTGTTTGTCCTTTTTTCTGGTTAACTTTGATTAAACTGGAGATCAAAATAGAATGGCCTTACCCTAAATAAGGATCAATTATACTGGAACACATCTCCAAAATAATCGCATACACAGATGCTCATTGTCTTTACAGTAGTCAGCGCCGAACAACAGGAAAATAAAATATAAACTGAGGTTACAAAAGTGATTCAGTCAAGATCAGAGAGGGATTTTCTTTTCTTTTGTTCTTTGATTAACATTAATGACTGGCAGCAGCGACTGCTGTCAATGCACGGATCCAATACACCCTCTTTACGTTCACTTAAGACATAACCGATTATATTTATGGGATATTTGGATATAATTTTGTGTGTATTTGTCCATTCGAATGTGTAAGAATGCGAGAAAGAGAGCTCAGTCCAGTGTTCGCGTATATAAGAGGTGCGAGCTGTGTGTGTGTGTGTGTGTGCGCGCGCGTGCTCTGCACAGAAAACAGCGTAACAGTGCAGAAGTGAGTTCTATTTCATTTGAGTTCTATTTTCTATTTCAACTTCTTGCAGTTGAATCTTTTGAAATCACAAAAAATGCGCATACAGGAATCGAGAAGCAGAATCGAAATTTAATTTTATAACAAGTAATTCGATTCCTGACCTTACGCATGATCTTATCTCCAAAATTGGAATAGCTTTTAGATTCCCAACCCTCCTATTAAATTATTTCATTCTTGCATGCAAAAAAACCTGTATGGCGACTATGGGGCTGTGTAAAATATTTTTTGCAACCTACTAGGTTTATCATTTGTCATTTTTTTTCCTGATAATGTCGATAATCGTCTGTTACCTGACTGTTGACATCGACATCGCGATACTTACGAGACAACGTCGATATACGATTATATCGTCATATCGCCCAGCCCTAGTGCGCTCACCACACACCAGAGTCATTGAGCCAATCAAGTGTATGGGGATTATTAGGAGGCCATGATAGACAAGGGCCAGTAGAGGGAATTTGACCAGGACACAGGGGTTATACCCCTACTCTTTATGAGAAGTGCCATGGGATTTTTAATGTCCACAGAGAGTCAGGACCTCGGTTTAACGTCTCATCCGAAAGATTTTATGAAGATTAGACTCCAAAAAAATAAAAATAAAACATAGCCAACTCGTTATTATCTTTATTACCACATGGTCTTTTGGAAAAGAACCATGTGACAGAAATTAAAAGCAATAATTTGAGGCCAGAAAAGCATCACATAACTGTAAGAGTAAATAATAATACTAATAATAATAATAATGACTATGCACCCGTTTGTAAGGAACGTTGTAAATTAACAAATTTCTCTGTCCAAAACTGTCACGTCACGTGACAAAAGAACGAACGACTCAAATCCGAAGACTCGGGAGGTGAACTAATTCCAGTACAGGACCCATAGAATGTTGTGCAATGCGCATGCGCGACTGAACGAATCACTCCCCGAGACGACTCGTTCTTACCGAGTCACATTAAAGATTCGTTCAAGAACAACCCATCACTACTGGCTACTTGGCTATCAAATGTGAGGATCCTGCAGGTGGCAGATCGTTTAGGCTTTTCTCAAAGCAGCTAGAGTAATTAAACGTATCATTTTGATGGCGGATTGTAATCCAGAAAGGATTATGTGTTTATGAAACACATGTGAATGAAATTAAATTATATTCCAGTTTTAACCCTCTGGGGTCTGAGGTGATTTTGGGGCCCTTGAGATGTTTTGGCATGCCCTGATATTTGTGCTTATTTCAGCTACTTATAACATACTATTGACCAACATGTATTTTTTTTTTGTATTCCGCACAAACTGTGCTACAATAGTAAGTGACCAAGATGGATGTACATGTTTGCATTTTTTAGAAAAAAAATATTATGCGTGGTTAGTGAGTTTTGGGAAAAAAATTTACTTCACAATTATGTGAAAATCATTCTGCTTACTCATTCACAGAAAACAATATATTGATTTAAATTTTTTAAGACATGTTTTGTGATTGAAAGCCAATATGTGAGGGAGTGGTAATAGCCTTGAATATTAAGTGATTTTCACCTGAGAGACAAAGGGCCCTCCCCTAATGGTCTATAATGGCCCATCTGTGACTGTGACTGAGGCAGGTAAGAGAGAATGTGAGGAGATTGAAAAAATGGGTTTTTAAAATTATTTGTATTTTACACAGTTTAATCAAAACATACATAATGAAGGTCAAAAGACACATTATTGTGCACACTGATCTAACCACAGAGATGTGAACAGACTTTGAGTCATTCCTGCAACAGATTATTTATATATATATATATATATATATATATATATATATATATATAAGGTTTTATAGACTCACGCATGCTTTGTACTATCGTAAACAAAAAAATAAATGTTATATCTGAGAAAGTAATTATTAAATATTATTGTTTAGAAAAATAACAACTATGATTTTGTAGTCATATAGCCTAGTATGTATCATTTTATAGTAGCTGTTATGATTCTGTAGCCATAGACTCATGTATGCTTTGTACTACAAAATGATGCACTTTGTACGATTTAAAAAAAGGATATTTTATATCTGAGAAACTAATTATTATTGTTTAGCACGCTATTAACAAACAACTTGCAAGACATTCACAGATGGTCTTTTAAAACAATCTGTAGTCACTAAAGAATTGAGTCTTTATCCTACCAGTAGCATCTCAAAGTTAATGAACACATTGTGGCTTTTCCCAGCTGGCTTTGAACAAACTGAGCATGTGGTTTTCTCCAGACTCAATGGCTACATCCGTGCATGCTTTAGCAATCTTTCTCCTTTGGTTTTATAACCAGTATCAACACCACCTTGGGTAGAAAAAGCACATTCACTTTTCCAACAGAGATCCCTCTGCACACTGATAATCAAACAAGCACACCTGGTTCTATGTAACATGTGAAGTTTCAATGGCCAATCAGCTTCCTTGTTTCTTCCATTTTGCTCTATGTGCCCACAACCAATAGTATCCAATAATTTTGATCTCATCTGATAGATTTTTTTTTCTTTATTTAACACTGATGAATATTATTATTATTTTATTTTTATTTTTTACTTTAAACACAATCTCAACAAATATAATGGCAGGGGAAACACTGAATATAAAGGAATTTTCCATATTAATTTTTACAGGTTTTGCATTGTGTTGTGTTTAGAGTTAGCAGACATGTCCATAAAATGAATTGATGATGTCTTGGCACAATTTTTTTTTTTTTTTTTTTGTCATTGTATATTTTATTAGTAGTAGTAGTAGTAGTAATAGTAGTACAGTTATATAATATTTATGTTGTATGTATTATATTTAAATATTATATTATATATTAAATTAAATTATTTAGAATTTAATGAGAATTCTGAGGGTGAATTTGCTTAAAATTCTAAAAATATCCTTTCTATTTTAATGCAAAATATAATTCCTATTTCATAGACAGATGCACTGGGAAACAAACACTCAGAAATGGCTAGTACATTTCACAATTTATTACAAAGAAATGGCAAATAACAAGTAGAATGTAGACTGAAATAGTGTTTTCTTGTAAAATGTAAACCACTAATCTTTGTTTTATGTATTTACTTTGAAAAATCATTTTTTACAGTGTAGATGGATAGAAGAATTAAGAAAAAAAATAAATCTGACCAGGGTATAATAGGGAAGTGGAGAAAGAAGGTCAGACTTGGGTCATGCTATAGTAATTAGTCATTTATGCTGATGTCAGTGGTCAAACAGCATGCTAATTAACATGGGATGTCTTCTTTATGAGTTACTCCCTGGTCCCCCATAACTGCAGGTAGTAGAACATTAGTGCTTAACATGAGCTTAAGTATGCATGTGCGTTGCTTCATGATAACTTTTCAAAATAACACGTATACTCATAGTTATCTGCATGTGTTTCCTGCAGAGCAGAAATGTCAAGAACATGCAACATGAAACATCCCATAGAATAGAATCACAATTGAGCATACGCAGACACACATCTGTATGCTTGTGGCCCATGCTGTCACCAAGGTTACGGCGATACTAATCCTAATTTAAATAACCAGAGAACCCCTCTCTCATAAATGCATGTCTTTCGACCAGCCGTAATGTTATGTGCCTCTAGAGGTTTTTTCTGACACTCCCAGGCCCTGAGGACTTGTCACTACGTGTGAAGGCTTTGCTGCACGTAGGCCACGGTAAAATCTCAGCCACTGAGAAAGGAATTGATCATGGAGGACTCTTAAAGGGGTCATCGGAAGCAAAATTCACTTTACATGTTGTTTGAACTAGGGATGCACTGACTGTTTGGCAACTGAAATTGTTTGGCCGAAAATAGCAAAAAAAAGGTCTTTCGGTGTTCGGGCGAATAAGTGAAAAGACCGAATAATTTGTACCGAACAATGATGTGATGTGATCAAATAGAGTGCACTAATGCAGCAGAAATGTTTAAAACTGTCAGAGAAAGACACAAAAATCATTACAAGCACGAAACACCGACAGCAAGAGACTGTTTAGTACTGCATCTCACGCCTCCGATGAGAAGAGGAAAAGGTGGTTGATGCTGGTTACTGTATGATGAATAAAATCGCGAAATGGCCTTAAATGATTTGTAATTAAACTGCAGAATGTTGTTTCCAAATACATGCACGGATTGCATGTTTTCAAACAGCACTGTACGAGCTTGCGGCACCAGGGTTCAAAGTCTAATGCGTGAGAAAAATCTGTGCTAAAACACTGTTAATCGTCATTTCCTCAGTAACATTCTTATTAGTTTTTTTTTATGGCATGGGACAATGCGATACATGCGACAAACATCTTCCCAAATTCGTAATGAGAATCATTTATAAATCTGTTGTCAACAAAAAGAAGCACTGAGATCTGGGTTGGGTTTCTGCCAAAATAAAAGCTGAGAAAAAACAACAACTCCGTCAACATTCATAAATGTCAGTATTGTAATTTTACTGTTGTTCTGTTGAATAAAATAAAAAGTAAGAAAATAATAATTACCCTACAACAGCTCTATTAATACATTTATTATATTCACACATATTCAAATTGGCATCTGTAATGTATTCTAATGTTTTAAAAGAATCCTCTTCTGCTCAGCAAGGCTGTATTTATTTGTACAGTAAAAAACACATGCCTGATTCAAGAAGGGGGTCTCAAAAATGGCAAAAAATATTATTTTACTAACTTGTTAATTTTAAGTTAAATTGTGCTTTGTTGGTATACACTCTTAAAAATAAAGGTTCTTTACGATGCCATATAACAGGGTTCCTCAATTAGTTTTTGCTGAGGGACAAATTTTGCCAACAATACTAATTAATTAGAAAAAAAATTAGAAAAAACGTGTTCGGTATTCAGCCTTCGGTCCAGTGTTTTATTTTGTTCAGCTTCGGCCAAGAATTTTCATTTCGGTGCATCCCTAGTTTGAACATATATATAACACACATATAACATATATATATAACACACTTCCTAGTATGTTGGAAGTGTGTGTACACATCCACCCTATAATGCTTTCCCTGTTTTAAAATCCCCTTTCTAAAATTAGGCTGTTCTGAGGTTCCTGTCAGAATGACGTAGTTCTGCACAGACCGCTGACATGATAGTTGATTAACAAGGCCATCTTACCATAGACCCACCCTGAGTGAGCTGAAAGCTGTCCGCCATTGTGTCGGCTCCGGTGCAGGGGAAGACAAGGTGTCTCCAATTAAGCGATTGAGGTGTTTTGTTGTTGGATGTAATAATGAATATAGCAGTTGTCATTTACTCCCGACATCTGAGGACACAGAGTATTAACGTTACTTTAATTTTTGAAGGGAATGCCCCGATCCCGATCTGCCTAAATGCGTTTGTGTTTACGCGAATCATTCCTGATCCAGCTTCATATAGATGAAGTGATTATAAGGGTTTTTTATGAATCTTTGCAAATCGCCTTTCCTTAATGTGCTAGTTAGCCGGTTTCATTTCTGAAGTTTACAATTTGCTTGTCACTCCACGGAAGAGAACGGTGGGGTCAGCAGAACTCATTAGCATTTAAAGCGACATAGACTAAAAAAACAGCTTGCTGAAAACAGAGCTGATTTTGACAGAGTAAAAAAGGTGTTTTTTACACTACCACTGAGAAATTTTAACCAAAGTATGTTATAGACTTTTCATTAAGACCCTAAAGAATCATATCAACTTGTGGAAAATGGGCATCCGATGACCCCTTTAATAATGTAGTGCTGGACACAGTGTGAATGATGGAAACTTAATGAGCAAACAGACTCGCACGCAGCACATGTTTGTGTGCAGCACCAATGAATTATCCACCCAAATCACTGTTTATAAAGGCGCATTTGTCGACTAGTTTTACCTCTGCGCGTTGTTTTGAATTGAAGGTTCTGTTTATAGTATTTTTCGTCCTATTCTGTCCAGTCTATTGTGCATCGAGGATTGACTATGCACTTGAAAGTGTATGCTAGTCATTGATTGTGAAGGGATGTGTCTGATGGAGTTATCATGTTTTCTGTTGCTGGCTTCTGGAACTGTATTGACAGAATTTGTGGCATGTCGTTTGTTGCTATTGTCCTATGGGGAAAAGCATTCTGGAGGATACTATTTTTATTTTATGTATTTTCATTAAAGCACTTATATTACTTATGTACAAAGATAAGTGTTATTTGAGTTCTAAAATGACTAAGTTATCCTTTTAGTGGACCTACTGCTGTATGAATCTCTGGTTAATTGTTAGAGATAAACCAATATGGAAATTTTGGCCAATTCTGATAACCAGAAATTTGATTTTCCTCTAGATATTGAGTAGATATCAATTTTATTTTATTTTTCACTGATTATCCTCCTTGCTTAAAACGTCCAGATCTATACAGGCCTCTAAAGGCACCAAACATTATGTACAGAAGAAAAATATTTGAATGTAAAACATGTACAACTGCAAAAGGCCACTACAACTGTAGGCCAGCTTTAAATCTTTGGAATAAAGAAAACAGGCATGTTTCTTAAAAAAAAAAAAAAAAAAGTTGGTTACACTTTATTTTAAGGTGTCCTTGTTACAGTGTAATTATACACTGTAAAAAAAAAAAAATTTAAATCCGTAAAAATTATGGTAAAAAACTGGCAGCTGTGGTTGCCAGAATTTTACCATAAAATATATGGTAGCAATATTTAGGAGGGATTTTCTCCCCTTCCTCTTTGCAGATCCTCTCCAAGTTATTAAGGTTTTGAGGCTGACGTTTGGCAACTCGAACCTTCAGCTCCCTCCACAGATTTTCTATGGGATTTAGGTCTAGAGACTGGCAATGTGCTTCTTCTTGAGCCACTCCTTTGTTGCCTTGGCCATGTGTTCTGGGTCAATGTCATGCAGGTATACCCATCCACAACCCATTTTCAATGCCCTGGCCCTGACGGTACATGGCCCCATCCATCTTCCCTTTGATGCGGTGCAGTTATCCTGTCCCCTTAGCATCCCCACCTCCATGTTTGTCGCTGGGGATGGTGTTCTTGTGGTCATAGACAGCATTCCTCCTCCTCCAAACACGGCGAGTTGAGTTGATGCCAAAGAGCTCGATTTTCGTCTCATCTGACCACAACACTTTCACCCAGTTCTCCTCTGAATCTTTCAGATGTTCATTGGCAAACTTCAGATGGACCTGTACATGTGCTTTCTTGAGCAGGGGGACCTTGCGGGCGCTGCAGGATTTCAGTCCTTCACGGCGTAGTGCAGTGGTTCTCAAACTTTTTTGGTCGCGCCCCCCCCCTTAAACCTATAAAAAAATCAAGTGCCCCACCCCACCCGAATCTCCATCCCACCTTGAGACTACCAAATAATTTCACTAAACTTTATTAAAAAAAAATTTTTTTTTAATTTATTTAAAAATCCTACAGGGGAAAAAAAACACCTGCATCACTTGAAACATTGAAAAACAGCATAGAGAGAATAACTGTTATTCACTTTTGTGGGTTTCATGCTGTCCGCTAAGGCATAGGAGAAACACAGGCCTTTCCTCCTCACCAATGACATTAAAAACCCTGTCTACACCGGCTGCGAGCATTGCGTTGCGCCTGGACAAAATACAGTAGAACCCATTATAATCAGTGATGCTGTCTACACTTGATGCAACACGACACGATGCAGCACGACAAATCCCCAGCATTAAACTGATGCCTCGTTCTGTATAATGTACTGACACAAAGTTAAAATGAATTTAACAGTGTAGACAACCTCTAGATGTCCGCAATCGACATCTGGTCATCTGGAGGAGCACCGAATGAAACGGCGGGTCCCCCATTAGAAGAACCAGCATGTTCACCCGGAAGCTCCACAGCCTGTGGAGTGCTAGAGGAATGGGGGGCCCACGGAGATTCACTCGGCGGGTTTACCCCCACTGTAACCCTCAAGTCACCCTGTCTATTCACGGAAGTAGCCTTTCTTCTGTGGTGCAGATGAAGAACTAAATCGGGGCATAGGTAAGGGGACTCCACCTCTCCTGAGGTATTTGAGTCTCTACCGCAACGTTGAGATGCATGACTCATCCACAAAAGCAGCCTCAGCGTGCTTAATGGCCAAACACGTGAGGCAATGATCGTGACTGTCATCCGGTGCTTGGTAACAACTGCATCCAGAAACACACGGGTGGAATGACATCTTTAAAAAGATGCACCGTCATCTTTACAAAGGCGCGACATCACACCGTGTCTTGCTCTTTTAGGGAAATTAGCTCTTTCAGAAGTGCTGAAACGCACAGGGGAAACCACCGCTGCAGCGGTGTCACACCAACAGCAGTGCTGAAGATAGACTCTTCCCCAGAGTGCTCATTGACTCGTCAGAATACTCCTCTTCAGACGACAAGCAGAGCAGAATGATAGAACCGCTCGGCTTTCAAGCGAAAAGCTGAATGTGCGTTGCACCCGCTATTATACCCGCTCCGGGGCGGAGCGCGAGATGCATATCTCGCACGCCAATATGCATTGGCTCGTTTAGTTTACACCAGTGTTGGGTGTAACGCGTTACTGTAATTAAATTACTTATCCACTGAAAAAGTAAAGTAAGGGATTACTGTTCATTTTTATGTAATTTAATTACAGTTACTTATAAAGTACTTGCGTTACATACAGTAAATAATTTCAACAGTTCTAAAAGCAATATTGAATTTGAAATCTAAATTTACCGTCTAAAGATATTGAATGCAACGGCTTTAACTCTCCGCGTGCGGGTGCGTTCACGTTCAGATTTTCCTGATTCACAGAGAAACCTTAAATACTCAAATCCGGGCCGGCACCAAGAGGGGGCATTCGCGGGCAGAGTTACGGTGCCCCCCACTTTCCATCCTCTCCCCTTCTTGCTGAACGTGATCGTTTCGAAAGCGAAAGTGAAACCGGTAAAACAGCGCACATAAGAAAGCGATTGCACGCTTTAGCGAGCGTCAGAAACTGCACGCAATCACAGATTGCACGCTTCCCATCCCACCACACACACACAAAACGTGATTTGAAAATTCAAAATTCAGAAATTCAAATGCCCCTCTGATGGAGGTGCCCTGGCGCCGGCTCTGACTCAGATACATATAAGACTAAAATCAATAGAATCTAAAAATCTTGAAGTGTCTACTTGACACTTGAACGAATTCAAATTAAAAACTAATGTTTCTGATTATGCAATCCGTATGAAACTAAAGCAAGGTACAGTCTTTCCCGTGTCTGAGCTCATTATATGCAGTCACCTGCGCGCATATGCCCTCACCTAGATACAAAAAAAATGTAAAATATTAAGAAAAAAAAAATCATCTAATATTCATCATTTTTGAAAGAAGACCTGCTATGAGAAATTTACCTCATAAGAACAGCGCGATCTGACATTATTCAGCAGAGAAGATAATTTCTGTAATTTATTCTTTCCTACATTAGTTAACGTGTTATTTTGACATAAACCTGTACAGATTTTACTAGTTGGGCTTTTCCTGAACCTCTTGCCAAACTGAAATGTATTGTTTAACTTTTAAGCCTTTTTGTTATTCAGATATTTTGCAGAGTATTTCTATTTGTTAACCAAAGGTGGTTACATTTTTTTCATAATTTTTTTTAAGTATTACAGTTGTTTTAAAGCTAAAAGGCTAAATTATTCTATGTTTGACTCGAATTGAAAGAATATAGAGTTTAATTTATATTAAGGTTTATAGGGATTTTAAGATGTAGCCTAATTAGCGATTTGAATAATTAAGTTACTTATTGAGTAACTAAGTTACTTTTCAGATAGAGTAATTAGTAAAGTAATTTAAATACAATATTGATGAAGTAATTAGTAACTGTAATTAATTACTTTTTGAAAGTAACTTACCCAACACTGGTTTACACTTGAAGATGATAGGGCTCTCAGGCGAGATCTCAATTCGTCTGTACGTTCCAATGTGACATACAGTAGAACATGACTGACTGAAAGGGAACAGTGCGTTGTGCTAAATTTGATGTCAATGATGGCCACCGCTATTAGTTCTTAAATGTCTTTTAAAGACTCCCTGTGGTGAAAATCAAGTTAACATTGTTTATATTTTGTGTTTTTAAACTGATGTTGTTGGTCAAGTTTGACTTGAACTTGCACAGTCCTGGAAAAGAACAAAGATAATTAAAAATTCTCATCTTCCCCACATCAATTCCCTCAAAATCTTTTTCCCACTGAAGAGTGTTTTTTCAAACTTTATTTGAAGTATTTTATTTAGGTCAGCTGCATTTTATTTAGAAAAATGCTAACAAAAAGACGGCCCTAGAGCTGTTTGTTCAGGATGGAGACAATGAGGAATGATAACAGGGGGTCGGCCGGAATCAGCTAGGCCTGCACTCCGCCACCCTTCATCCGCCTCTCTGCATTATTTCTCATTCTCTCAGACAAACAAAAACAGCACTGCTGGGGCCATGGTCTATCCAGGAGGGATTGGTTCAGAGATGAAGAATGACTTGAGGATACGGAGAAATGTGTGGCGTAATCCTCCAGGAATAGGGGAAGAGAGAGGAAGTGGGGGCCTTTTTCCTCTTTTTCTCTCTGTCTGTCCCTCTCTCACTTACACCTGGCTTGGTCCTTGTAGGATAGATATTCTTGGAAACAAGCCCTCAGATGTCGTTACAGTCTTGCTTCTCAGGAAAACTGTATTGCTCAGAGATTATTAGTGCACATACTCTTAAAAATAAAGGTTCCAAAAGAGGGTTTCCTCAGTGATGCCATAGAAGATTCTTTCTGGATTCCCCAAAGAACCTTTCAGTGAACATTTCTTAAAACAAACTTTAAAATCAGACTTTTCAGTGCAAACTTTTGTATCCTGGCAAATCTGAGAACAGTTTGAGATGTTGCTGAGATAATTTATAGCACTACTGAGGAGAAGAACAATCTAAGAACATAAAAATCTCCATTTGCCATCTGTTTAGCCTCTCAGCTGTCTATGAATTGTTAAAGTGATCTTATTTGTGTGTTTTCTGCCCTATGGTGCACGATCAGATCATTCACTTTGATCCAGAAATATCCGACCAAACAATGCCTGAAAACACTGAACTTCCTCTCCTGCTGCTTTTCTCAGTGCAGAGTTCTAACATTCTCAGCATACAAAAAACCAAAAGTGGCGTTCTCGAATAATATGTCTCCCTACGTGTCTTCCATCACTCAAGAGTCATTTATAGTTTAACCAACTTTTACTTCTTTCCTCACCTCATCATGGCCCGGTGGCGGTCTGAGGGTGGTTACTGCTGAGGTGGAGCTCTCCTGTGTATGGAGAGGTCAGTGGTTGACTATTTGAGGAGCTCTGACCCTGACATCTCTAGTTTATTTGTGTCTCTCCTCTCAGCTCTCTAATTCATCATACAGCCCCCTCTTAAATCAGCTTTGTTCACCACCTGTATTTATGGTCCTTTTTCAGCCAATGCCATGTAAATAATGAATCTTTGCACTGCTACACACAAAGAAATTCAATAAGGACAGAAGTTGGTGAGCACAAGCATCATAGAAGTGCACTAAAAAAAATCGGTTTTTGGTCACACTTTATTTTAAGGTCCAATTCTTGCTATTAACAAACCATTAACTATGACTTTTGCCTCAATGAACTCCTAATTTGCTGCTTATTAATAGTTAGTAAGGTAGTTGTTAAGTTTAGGTATTGGGTAGGATTAGGGATGTAGAATATGGTCATGCAGAATATGTGCATTGTAAGCACTAATAAACAGCCAATGCTAATAAGCAACTAGAAAATAGTGAGAATCTGTCCCTATACTAAAGTGTTACTGAATTTTCACTTGGAATTTCCAAGTTTCACAATCAATTACAAAGAAACGTCTCATTTTGCTAAATCTGATATCACTCATTGCCAGTGCTATTAGTTCTTTAAGGTATTTTAAAGACTCCCTGTGGTTTATATGTCTGTCTGTTTTTTTAATGTGCTTAAAGTCAAAAACCATGTGCAAATTCATCAGTCAACACCATTGCTGAGCATTTTCTCCTTAAAACTGCAGTGTACCAAAGACGTTCTCAAAAACGCAGTTTGAAACAGCCCCTGCTTTCTAGAATTAAAGGCATGTAAGCAGTCCCCGTCAACCTGCAGGGTTGTTCATCCACTTGTCATAGGTTTCTATTTTTATTGTGTTTTTGCAGTGTTAAGCATTGTAGCCAATCACAGACATATCTGTTGATTTCTTGAATACAATGGCCAATCCAAGGTGTTTAAGCTAATCAGAATCTACTCTTGAGTTCTGATCTCCATGCTGAGTTCTGCACGTTCACGAATCTTCCCATTAGTACAAGGTGTAGACCAATGTAAATAAGAGATTCATTGTGTAGAGTAGAGCTTCATTGATTATAACAAAATGAGAATGTGATGAACTAAGATTATTGACCGCTTTTTAGTGATTTTGTGGGGAGTGCTCTTTGATTTGATTGATTTTCAATTGTAGGGGATAAAATCAGTGACTGCAGGGGTACTTTAACCAAATGTGACAAGCCAATTTTGAATAAGCATAAGTGTGCCTGAGATTTAATAGCTACAGTACCTCAGAGGGGAAGATTTTCAGTCAACTTTGGTATGTTCTTAAACAATTTTATGACATCAAAAAGCTATTGTGCACCCCACCTATGAAGTGTGAAAATAAGAATTGTGACAAAGAAATTCAGAATCCGTTCCCATTATCTTTTCATTTGTGGCCACATTTTATGAATTAATTCCTGTTGTTGTTGTTGTTTTTAGCAGCCCCTGGTCATTGGGGGAAAGAGCTGCCTACACATTCTTCAAAACATCTCTTTTTGTGTTCCACAGAAGAATGTAAGTCAAATGGGTTTGGAATGACATGGCTGTATGTAAATGATAAATTCAGACAGCAATTGATGACCTACTCCTTTAACTACTCCTTTAGTGTATTATGTCTGTCATTTAGTGTGCTTTTGTGTACTGGAGATGGCCATGGAGATTGTACGCTGCTATTCTCTAAAAGCCCGTCTCTCATATTGCAATGAAGTCACTACTTGTCACTGCTTTGTTAGATAACAGCCGACAGTGCTGGAGAGGATGTGGACCTCATTGAAAGCCCTTTCTATGTGTGCTGACAATCCAGCTGCAATGTATGTGTGTGCATTTGCTGTCTCCAACCACGCAATTAAATGTGGACTCTATTAACGTGTGTCAAGTGCTTATGGAAGTCTATATACATAGTAAATCTCTCAGTATGAATTCTGTTCCTCGGCATATAAACAGCTGAGATGTGTTCATCGTCTTAAAACCAATGACTCAAAACCATAAACATACAATTACACTGTCTAAGAGTCGTATTTATAGAGGAAGTGACATTTTCTTTGCTACCAGACAATTTAGGCTCACCACTACACTCTGACATGAGTAAGCTTGCTTTCTGTTTGTACTGCAGAAGCTGAAAATACATCTGGCTTTGTTCCAAGCCGAAATCTAAGCTACATCGGTGGGCCAATATTGTTTAAACTGATGGAAAACTACCAGCTTGTGTTCTGTCTGTCTTGCATCCACTCTCTGCCTTGGTCTTTTGAAGAGAGCAAGGGTGATTTCCTGTCACTGGATGCTGTGTTTGCTTTTTGAAGCTGGGTCCCAGTGTACTGATGGAGACTACTGTTTTTATAACATTTGTAAACCTCCTCTTGCCCCCCCCATCCCTGCACACTCAGACCATCCAGGATGTGACTCCGTGCTTCTCTGCCTCACTCCCAGCATTCCTGCACCGCACACACACAAACACAGCCCCCCCCACCCCAACCGATCGCCTACTGAAGCCCGTGTAGAATTGTGTACACTAGTAAGTGTTTTTTTTTGGCTGTGTATGTGTGTAAAATCCCCCTCTCTGGGCCACCTGTGCTATAAGTGTCAGGACAGGCATGTGAGGAATGTCATTCTACATGATTGTGCAGGTCTTTTGTCAGAGGAAGATATTAGAAAATCAATGGAAGAGCAAATGACAAAAGAAGCAAATGTTTAGGTAGATTGCTACATTGTCATAAAAAATCTTCTAAAATAATAAGAAATTCAGTTTTATTTACCATATCAATATATAAAATATATAAATATAAAATATAAAAAATTACTTATTACGTAAATAACATACTTAAGTAGGAACTGAATGTAATCTTTTTGGACACTAAATAAAAATGTATTATAGTTTACATTTATATTAACTGCAATAAGCTGAATTATAAAGATCTTTTTTGGCCCACTGAAGTAGAACTTAAGTGGATCTTTACCTACATTTTTAATTTCATAATTACTTCTATTGTCTTTGAAATAGGGTTAAAATGTACTGCCGAATATACACATTAATGTTAAAATTATAAACAAGTCCTTGTGTGTGGCTTAATACACTGCTCGTCCAAAAAAAAAGTCACACACTAATATTTCGTTGGACCGCCTTCAGGCACGCATTTCGCCGTAGCATCGTTTCGATAAGCTTCTGCAATGTTACAACATTTATTCCCGTCCAGAGTTGCATTAATTTTTCGCCAAGATCCTGTTTTGATGATGGGAGAGTAGTCACTATGCATGATGTATGCATCACTTCATCCACCTCTCTTCTTACCCTGATGCACCCATCACTCTGGAACAGGCTAAATCTGGACTCATCAGATCCCATGACTTTCTTCCATTGCTCCAAAATCCAATATTTATGCTCCCTAGCAAATTGAAGCCTTTTTTTCTGATTAGCCTCACTGATAAGTGGTTTTCTTAATGCAGAGCTGCTCTGTTTGCAGTGGGAACCAAGGAGTTGTTCTATAAGAGACTTCTGGCAGAGAGTGAAATTGCGTCTCATTCAGCCCGCCTGCTGTTCAGATTTTGAAATTATACAGTCTAAACAGGCTACACAGCTGTTTAGTCCCAATCCCTTGAGTTCCCTTCACATTGTGCATGTGGAAATGCTCTTACTTTCACTATTAAACATAGCCGTGAGTTCTACTGTTGTTTTTTTAACGATTTGATTTCACCAAACGTTTAAGCGATCACCGATCACAATCAATCAAGATTTGTTTCCGACCACATTTCTTCCTCGAAGATGATGGTTCCACACTATCCTTCCAGTTTTTAATAATGCATTGGACATTTCTTAACCCAATTTTAGTAGTTTCAGCACTCTCCTTAGATGTTTTCTTTGCTTGATGCATGCCAATCATTTGACACTTCTGAAACAGATTAACATATTTTCCATAACCACAGGATGTGTCTCCGGACATGGTTGTTTAAGAAATTAGAAGCTACTCACTGCATCAGTTAGGGTTAAATAACTTGTTGCCAGCTAAAACATCATCCATGCGGTAGTTATCCAATGGGAGACTCTTACCTAATTGCTTAGTTGACTTTTTTTTTTAGACGGGCAGTGTATGTTAGTCATCAAATTTATTTAAAGAATGACAAAAGATTATTAAAACAATGTCAATGCAAATCAAATGTGGTAACAGTGAATAACTTCTCACTCATATTATTACTATTTATTGGCTTCATTTAAAAATAGTACACAGGCCATATTTATTATGCTTTCTGTCCTTTTTTGAGCTTAACAGCCAGTAGTCACTGTCTATTTAGAGTAGCTTGGACATTATTTAAAATGTCTTTAAAATGCAATTCATGTTGCAATATAGTTGTTTTTTTTTTGAGACCTGTCGCTTTAAAAATTGTTTTAGTAGGCTTAATGGTTTTAGGCTTTCTGTTTGGTGTATTTTTCATTTTTCTTTAATCTCTATATTTCACATTAAACACAAGACATTTTAGGCAGAATGCCTCAAACACACCTGATTGTAAATGTCAAGCCATGTCCACTCAGTCAGAGTGTAGCACAGATGGTGGGATTCTTCACATGGTTCCTTCCTCACTGTCCCTCTGTGGATGATGTCCTTATTGAAGAACTTCTGACCTGCTCGAGAAACGGCTAATGAACTTCTCTTCTTCTCTTCAACTCCGCCCCAATGGCCCAACTGAGGATGGGGCTTCTATCGGGGTCTCCTTTCAAATCTAACATCTGATTCTAAATCAAAAGATGTTTGTGAAGTGTTGGGACTCTGAGGGCCCAGTAGGGGCTGATGAGGGCTGAGCCCAAGAGGTTCGCCACTGGCCCTTTGCCCTGTTCCCAAACTACATGCACTCATATAAAGAAGAATGACTGCACTGGGACTTACAGGAAGTCCGGTGAAACACAATGAGATAACAGTGTGTGAGGGCCATCTCAATATTTTAATTGCTGTAACAACAGTTCTCTTCCTTCTGTGTCCTTTGTTTTCTGTCATAGGCTATTTTACTTAAAATATATGTGGTGCCATCCGTCTTACAGACAGAAGTGACTAGGGTTGCAACAGACACATTTGATAGCAGTCTTTTTTCACATTTTCTGCACTGTTTTGTTGGAAATTTGATTGATTGAATTTAAACATGGTAAAACGTGTTAAATGAAGCTGAGAGTACTACACTAAATTAAGGACTAGTTCACGCAGAAATGTCAATTCTGTCATAATTTATTCCTCATGTCATTCTCCACCTATAATGAGACCATTCATCTTACAATATTTTTAATATTCTCTCATAATTTATGTCCATCTATTGAAAGTCCTCACAACCAAATATTTGTTTCGGACGCTCAGAAATGATTGCGCAGCATGCAAGAACAAAACTCATTGGTTCTCACACTTAAAGCATCTTTGAGCTTTCGCTGACTAAATTTGATGATTTATGTGTGTGCATTTATCAATGTTTATATTTGAATAATATCCTACATTCAATTTGTTCACCTTATAAAGCCAAATGTTGGTTTCACTGGACTTTTAATATGCAAAAAATATGAGAAAATCTTCATTTGTGTTTCGAGGATGAAAACAATCATAAAAGTATGAATGTTATGAGGGTGAGTAAATGATGACTGAATTTTCAGTTTGGGGTGAATTAACCCTTTAATTAAAATATTGAATAAATATATACTAAGCAGAGGATGTGTAGAACCTCTGAATTTTTGCAGATTTCTGTATAATATAATATAAATATTTAATTGAGAACAGACATGAATTATTCTTGTCAAAGATCATTATGAAACACTTAAAACTAGTAAACTACATGAGGGTTACCCTCATATATATATATATATTGCTGAACCCTCATGTAGTTTACTTACTAGTTTTATCATTGTTTCAACAAAAAATATTATGCAGCATAACTGTTTTCAACACTGATAATGACATTCTTGAGCACCAAATCAGCATTTTAGAATGATTTCTGAGGGATCATGTGAGACTGAAGTCTGGAGTAGTGGCTGCTGAAAATTCAGCTTTGCAATCACAGAAATAAATTACATTTTAATATATACTGAAATAAAAGACCAATATTTTAAATTGTAATATTTCACAATATTACTGCTTTTACTGTGTTTTTGATGTAACAATAACAAAAACAAAAAAACCTGCCCCCAAATTTAATGTATTATATTATATATTATCTATAACATTGTTCTGAAGCCAACAATTAATTCCAGTGTCCAATTTGTGCGTTCAGAGTATATATGTCAGTTGCCCAGTGCCCTTTACCAGTGAATTCTTGCATGTAGCATTAATTAAAGCATAACTGGTCAGTCTCCGATTACAGGTTTGAAATGAATATCCTCTGAAAACAATTGGTAGCTATTGATTGTGCATCTCTAGCATGCTTCTTTTACAAAAAATAATAATAATGCATACAAATGGCCTCAAAGCAAACAGACATACAATTAACCCATTTAATCCCACTTCTCACAGTAGTGACCGTAAAAAATGTTTTCATTTATAAAGCTTTAAAAACCTTACTGACCGATGTTTTAGTGCACTTTCTGCAAATATGGAAAAAATTACGGGTCTCAATGAAATTACAAAGATTTTTGGTACACGTTATCTTTAAGGTGTCTAGTATATTTAGTTTTGTTGAGTGTGGTCATAGAATGAGTAAAACTCTTGATGGTCAAAATAGTGACCAGTGGGATAACAGTGAATTTAGGTAATACATTATAAATCCAATTGCAGTTGTTTGTAAAGATTTGTTAAGAAAACTCCTATTTTAGTTGCAAGGTGTTTTTAAACTTTTTTCTTTCTCTTTCTCATTGTAGAATATAGATGTGACAAACTTCAGCAGCAGCTGGAGTGATGGCCTGGCGTTCTGTGCTCTGTTACACACCTATCTGCCTGCACACATCCCTTACCAAGAGCTCATCAGCCAAGACAAGGTACTCACAAACACACACATATATTTGTTACACTGGTTAGTGAAGTGTCTTAGTATATCATCTTTAGTGCCTAAAACATTTAGCAATCAAGTATAGCGTGTTAACAATCAAGGCTTCCCTTCTGCTGACCTGCCAGAAGTAATGAATTACATGCTTTCGTGGATTAGTGTTGACAGAATACATAGACAGACGGCACACGGAAAGGTGTAGAAACAACATACATAACAAATAAGCGGCTGCTCTGCCCTCCCTGTGTGTTTATTCAATCATACACACGCCCACGAACAGGCAAAGAGCCACGGTCTTCAGAGCTGTGTGACAAATTGCAGCCATAAGTATAATAGTGATTACAGGAAGAGATGGTAGATTATGCTTTTGAATTATTCACAAAGCCTCTTTGGGTGTGTTGTGAATGCCAAGGGTACTGAAAGGCCTCGTGTGTGGAAGCTTTATCACTCTCTAGAGCATCACTAGAGAATTCAGCTGGGTTTAGACACCTACTTTTCACTACTGTAAATAATATTCAGCCAGCACTGTTTTCTCCCTATAGGGGCGAAATCTCACCCTGGCTTTCCAAGCAGCCGAAAGCATTGGCATCAAGCCCTCTCTGGTGAGTCTATGTTCTCTCTCTCTCACACACACACACACACCGAATTGATTTATTTATTAAAGAAATAATAATTTAGCTTTATTTATTATTATAAAGTGTGTAATATTCATCCATATGATCCAGGGTTATTATATTTAAATAAAAAATAAAAAACAATATAAACATTTTATTACTTGAAATAAAATAAGCGTTCCTAAAATAAAATTAAATATAAAATAACTAAATTAGTTTAGCTTAAACAAACTTGACTTAAAATTACTAAAACTGAAGCTGAAATAAAAACTATATATTTAACAAATAATAAGCCTCAAAATTACTACAACCTTAACTAAAATTAAAATGAAGATATAAAATAATAAAAACCATTCCAGTAAAAAATAAACAAATAATAAATTGTTTGTTTCCTTTATTTGTGCTTCAAACTTTATTTGTTTACTATTTGAATAATTGAACAATATAGTGTGACCATAAAAACTATATAGTATCTAAATAACATTAAAATAACAATAAAAATCTTAATATGTTTGCTCCTGTGCGGATTATTTTAGTGGATCATTTTTAATAAATAGATAATTGTCACGGTGTGGGGAGGGAGAAACACACGAATATGAAGAGGACAACGATAAGCATTCTTTAATAATCCATATAGGGGTAGTCCATATTAGAGAGGCTGCATACACACACACCAGGGTAATACAGATGAGACCGGACGAAGAAACTCTGAACTGAATGGAACTTATATGGGAAACATAAATGAGGATAATTGACGAGAAACACCTGTACAGAATGACACAATCAAACGTGAGGGAAAACTAGGTCACACAGAGCACATGAGGAATGAAAAGACAAACAAAAGTCCATGACTGTGACAGTTCGCCCCCCTCCTGGAAGGCGCGACCTTGTGCCGCAGAGAAAAAGGGAAGGACGGAGGGGGACATTGGAGGAGGACAAAGGATTGGATGCGGGATGGTGGTAGGGGACGGCGAAGGGCTGGCAGGAAGGCAGTACAGGTGGAGGCTCTGGCAGAGGACGGACACCCAGGAAGAGGACAATCAACAGAGTCCAGGCTGGTGATGATGGAGGAAGGAGCCAGGGAGGAAACAGTAGGAGCCAGGGTGAATCAGACGGAGGGAGGAGCCAGGACAGAGACAGTAGGGACTTGGAGCAGGACCCAGGCAGCAGCCATGATGGCGGCCCACGGTGGAGCTGACGGAGGGAGGAGCCATGGAGGAGGAAGGGGTTAACAACTCCAGGGGGCTGATCGACGGCGGCGGAGCAGGTGGTGGAGGAGCCCGAGCCGATAAGCCAGGGTGACACCAAGGATCCAGAGGGCCAAGGCAGAGCCGGAGCGACAGAGGACCAAGGTGGAGCCGGAGGGAAGGAGGAGCCTGACAGAGCCAGAGGGATGGAGGGACGAGGTGCAGCCGGAGGAGTGGAGTCCCGAGGCGGCGGATGGTCGGTGACAGACCAAGGCGGAACCACAGGGACGAGGGAGCCCGGCAGAGCTGGTGGACTGACGGGCCACAGCGGAGAGGAGGTGGAGCCGCTGGGTCAAAGGGCCGAAGTGGTGTCCAGGACTCAGAGGCTGGAGGCGGAAACAAGGGATCCTCCAGCCACGATGCCAATGGAGACTGGTTAAAAATTAGTTATAAATTTGACCATTATTCTTAGTTAAGTGTAAGTTGTTGTAATATGCTTTTGACTCGCAAATGTAATGCTCAGTTAACTGAAATAAACCAGGCTTGATGACGTATGCAGCCTACAAATGCGACCTCCGGAGGATGCAGCCTTCCGTTTGAGAAACGGCCAAAGTCTTTAGTGTGGTCCTTGAGAGAGAGCAATCCCCCTGCTTCAGCAGGAGGATGAGGACGGCAGGGTCATCCATAAAGAAAACAAAAACTGACAAAAATGAAAAACAACACGAGGGGAAGCACACCGCTTTGCTTTATAAGGTCCGGTCTTCTGTCAAAGTGTGGTGAGGGAGAAACACACGAAGATGAAGAGGACAACGATAAGCATTCTTTAATAATCCATATAGGGGTATTAGAGAGGCAGCATACACGAGAAACACCTGAACATAATGACACAATCAAACATGAGGGAAAACTAGGTCACACAGAGCACGAGGAATGAAAGCGCTAACAAAAGTTCATGACTGTGACAATAATAAATAATTAATAACTCATGAGTCTAAATATAAAAGAATATTGTTATAACCAAACAAGCATGATTACAGCAAACAGCAAGAGACAACATCAGTAGACTTTGTCCTTTCCTGGTGAGTTATTTGCATTTTGCACATGTTTAATCACTGCTTTGTGTGCCCAACTCAGCGAGCACATTTAAATACAGGTCATTTGCAACTGCACTGTAACTGTGAGCCAAAGATGGACTGTTGAAGAGGCTGTAAATTCAGCAGTCGAGGCGTGTGGTGTGTATAGAGCTACACACATACCTCTGGCTATTGCCTTTGTGAGTTCAGGCTGTGTTAATTTTCCATTCTTGAGAAAAACAAACAATCTAGAACACCCAGTTAAATCAAAGGAACTTCAGAATGCTGTTCATATTAGCAAGTCTCCACAAGTAAAATAAAAGTACATTCCCCAGGCATCTGTAATCAACTTTACTGAATCATATGCAAATACTATACAAAATCTAAAAGAAGATAATTTAAAAATCTGGTTCAAAGCAGTTACTTTATTTTATTTTTCAACTACAGGAGGTCACAAATTCAAGTCTTGCTGAACTGAAAATTGACATTGTATCAGTTTTTCAGTAGATTAGATTTGCATTGCGCTTTACAGAGTTAAGCCCATGGATGGTATGTTTATTCACTACAATCATGAAAGGTATGTTTATACACTACAATTTATCTGTTTTCATTTAATTTCTTAAATGTAACATTTCCAAAACAGATTATTTATTTGGTCATTTTATAGCAGGCTGTGTGATTATTTAAAACTATTTGGAATCCCCTCGATCTCAGATACACTTCTCCATACATCAGTTTTCTTTAATGTACACAGTCAGAGCTGTCACATAAAAAAAAAAAACTTTAAAAAAATTTTTCCCCCCAATTTTCAAAATCCTGAATCTTCCCCTGCCAGGTTAACATTGTGAATCCCAGATTTTCAATGTGATGTTTAGACTGTCAGACTCCAAAGTCTCTTACAACGTTCTTGTGTTTCTATCAGCTGCATTTATTGAAAACAATAACACAATACAATATTCTGACATTGAATTCTATGGTTTTGTGATTAGGGGCCAGTTGCATAAACCATGTTAAGACTGTCTTAAGAACTAGTTTGACCAACTAGCAGTTGCCAAGGGGTAATCAGTCTTACATTTCGCATACAAATAAGACCTTGAAGTCTTGAAAGTCTTGAAGAAAAAAAATAGATGAAAATTTTTTTTAAGACTAGTCTAAACAGTTTATGGAACTGGCCCCATGACATAAAAAAGTCATCCATTGCAAGTCTTAACCTCAATGACATATTACACTGTGTCATTATTTACCAAAATCTTGGCCAAAAATCCCACATGTGAAAAATTAAATAGATCCTTACTATGTCCATAAGAATTGAGAATGCCCTTGATTAACTGATGATCAGCAAGCATGGTCAGGGAGCATTCAGGTTTGTTTTAACAGCAATAAGAGAAGCAATTGTTGTTGCCCGTCAATATGGCGAGGGTTATAAAGCCATTTCTAAACAATTTGAAGTCTACAGTAAGGAAGATTGTAGAGCTACATCTCAGACTGTACAGGCCTTAGTTATCATGTTAGATGAAATAGTTCATGACAGTACAGTTAAAAAAAGATTGAACAAGTATGGCTCGTTTGGAAGGATGGAAATCTTCTCTCTAAAACGAACATGGCAGCATGGCTTATGCTTGCAAAGTTACATATGAACAAACCAGAAAGCTACAAACAAACAAAAAAGGACAGTGTTCCATCATTTGGGCATAAGAGATCAGTTGTTCTCAACTCTGGCCCACATGGTCCACCTTCCTGCAGAATTAAGCTCCAACCCTAATCAAACACACCTGAAGCTAATCAAGGTCTTCAGGATTACTAGAATGTTTTTGAAGGAAATTGAACCTCGAGGGCCAGAGTTGACAACCCTGGTGTAGATGTTTGGCCATTATGCACAGCACCACATTTGGCAAAAACCAAACACAGCATATCAGACAAATACCTCATGCCAACTGTCAAGCAGGGGAGCAGTGGAGGGGTCATGATTTGGCCTTGTTTTGCAGCCATAGGATCTGAGTTGACCATGAACTCCTCTGTAAAGTATTGTAGAGTCAAATGCGAGGCCATCTGTCCTATAGCTAAAGCTGTATGCAACAACACAATGCTCCCAAGCACACCAGCAAATCTACAACAGAATGGACAAAAAAGAAAATAATCAAGGTGTTACAATGGCCCAGTCAATGTCCAAACCTCAACCTAAAATGCAGTGGCAGGGCCTTAAGAGAGCTGTGCATAAACAAATGCCTGCAAACCTAAATGAACTGAAGCAACATTGGTGAGAAACTGATAAAGTCATACAGAAAACTATTACTTTAAGTTATTGCTGCTAAATAACTACTGAATCATGGTACACTGAAAAAAAGATTAATTGAATTTACAAAAAATAAATAAATAAGGTAAGTGGTTGCAATGAATTTATTTTAGCTACATTTAAATAAACAAATTTAGTTGACTAACTTTCAACAAAATTTGTTTATTTAAATGTAGCAAAAATAAATTGACTGCAACCACTTACCTCAAAAAAATGTAGTAAATTCAATGAATCTGCTGTTTAAACATATTACATCTCAAAGTGTCTCAGAACTCTTTTTGTTAGCCACTGACTGTTTAATTTCTGACCCGAAGGTGTTTTTCTGACTTCATTACAGAAGTGTGCATAATATTTTGACTTGATACATTACTCAGCAGGTTATGTTTGTTGCTTTCACCCTAGTCTCAGCCTCAGACGTCACGCCCACAGAACGTTGGCTTAAACGTCTGATGCATATGGCACACTTTTCTGGAAACACTTCAGGAATGTTGAAGTCGTCATCTGACTGGTTGAATTAAACCGGATTTCCGGGAGACGCAAGTGTCGCGTTTATTTTCGGTCCGCCGGGAAACAAAGATGCCGTGGCGCCAAACCCCCTCACGAAAGAAGAAAGCCGTCGTGTTTACAAATGTGACGACGAATGCTATCAGGGTCAACTAAATGCTGGATTTTCAAAAGTATGTGAAATATTTAAAGTTCGTGGCATAAAATCTTTAAAATACATCCGAGATTTTTACACACCGGTCTGTTATAGTGGCGACATTTCCACGCCCGAAACGTGATGCTAAACGAAACTAACTATGATTGGTTGTTTGACATGTCATGGGTGGGCCTTGGCCAATGAAAGCGGACATCTATTCCAGACCTTCAGCCGTCAGTCTGAAGGTCGGGCTACGCGAGACTACTTTCTCCATGTCCATGCTACGTTTCTGGACCTTGATCGTGGTAAGATCCTTCCTGTCTATGGAGGGTCAGAAAGCTCTCAGATTTTATCAAAAATATCTTAATTTGTGTTCCGAATATGAAAGGTCTTACGGGTTTGGAACGACATGAGGGCGAGTAATTAATGACAGAATTTTCATTTTTGGGTGAAGTATACCTTTAATAGCAAGAATTGGACCTTAAAATAAAGTGTGACCAAAATATGTATAAAATATATTTTTTACATTTACTTAATAAAAATCAGTAAAGAATTCGCTGCAAAAAGACATAACAACCACAACCTGAAGGTGAACTTTTTTCCAATTATCCTAAAAGGCCTGTTACTTGCTAAAAAGTATAAACTAGTGTATATCAGACAGATAATATTGTAAGAAGGCATGTACCAGACTGTATAGAACAGATTTCTCAGTAAAGTTTTTAACAGTGATCATTTAAAGACCTTAAAATACAATTCTTATCACACAGTAAGCTTTATATGGTTAAGATCGAGTGTGGTGAGGAAGAGGCGTGTTTGGAAAAAAAGGACGTGTCCAAATACCTCACTGCCCTCTGTGGGTTTTTTAAAACGACTTGTAAATGTTTAATGATTCTCCAGGTTCCTACACACCCATAAATACTATGGCAGGAAAATGCCACAGTCAGGAGTTCTCTTCACCAAACATACTGTAGACACAAGGAGGAAACTGTGATGCAAATATAAAGACAGTTAGCAAACATTACCAAGCTGTTGTTTTCATACAGGTGGTACACACACAACTTAGAAGGTTCTTTTGGGTGAACTGTTCCTTTAAATCTGTGGATCTGTGGATCAGCCTCAAAGAATTTTCACACTCTACATATATACTACATATATATTTTGTGGATGCCTCTGGTGGATTGGCTGAGAATTTGAGAATTTTTTGTTTTGAACTCCAGCTGAGATCTGTGTTATTGACTTCGTTACCACAGTGCATGTGTGCGTGTGTGATGCAATTGGGTCGAAAACATGATAATTGTGACCTCTTACTGGTTATGATGTTAAAGTGAAGGTCTTTGCCCTATTGTCATCCCCAAATCGCCTCATAACAACACTAACGAATGACTGGAAAATCCCACATCCAGCTGATTTACTCTTTCTTAGAGGAGAATTGAATAGTTTATGAATGTTAAAACCTCTGGCGGTTCATGAATGAAATTTGTCTACCCTTGTCCTTTTGGGGTTTTAATTATATAATGCATAATATATAATGTGTGAAGTGTGATCTTGTTTCTTTTGTTCAATCAACTGCATATATCAACTGTATATACATTATTTATGAAGAAGTTTTTTTCAAATATGGGGACTTTTGGACCTGTGGACTTTAAGAAAATAAAGCTTCACTCTGTTCACTCTCTCTCACTAGCTTCATGAGTTTAACAGTGTACAACGGTGTGTGTATATTATACATGGATCCCAAGAGAACTCTGTTATTTTTGTCATTTTGAAAAATTTTACCATTGCTATTTCTACCACATGGCAAATGATGTACTGTATTGTGTTTAATATCATTTTGGGATAGAATTGACATTTCAGACATTCCAAATCTGTTGTTCCTGAGTCTAATTTCAATATTTTAATTAATACAATTCATAATATTTTAACTGTTTGTATAATGTTTACAATTTAACAGCTTGATTGCAAATGATGCACAGTTAAATATTCTGTTCAAGTAATATTTACATTAATTCCTTTTCATTTTCTTTACACATCACATTTCATCTCAAGCATGCTCTTCTTGATGAAACTTTATTAAAGGAATATTTCACACAAAAATAAAATTTGCTTAAAATTTACTCCCCCCTCAGGCCATCCATGTAGATGAGTTTGTTTCTTCATTGGAACAGATTTGGAGAAATTTAGCATTACATCACTTGCTCACCAATGGATCCTCTGCTAGTGAATGGGTGCCGTCAAAATGAGATTCCAGACAACTGATAACAAAAATAATTATAATTCACAAGTAATCCATATGACTCCAGTCCATCAATTTACATCTGGTCAAGTGAAAAGCTGGATGTTTGCAGGAAACAAATCCATCTATTAAAATTATGGATAGACAACTTATTTTAGCCAGAAGCAAAGATTTAAAGTTAAAAAACATTTATGGTGGATTTGTTTATTACAAACATGCAGGTTTTTTGCCTTACTGGAGATGTGTGTTTTACTGGATTATTGTGATGTTTTTATCACTTGTTTGGATTCTGACGGCACCCATTCACTGCATACATTGGATTCATTAGTGAGCAAGTGATGTAATGCTACATTTGTCCAAATCGGTTCCAAAAAAGAGAGAAACTCCTCTATATCTTGGGTAGCTTGATAGTACATTTTCCACAAAACTTTTATTTTAAAATGGTATGGGGTGGTGATGGCGCAGTGGATAAGACACATGCCTTTGGTGTGAGAGACCCGGGTTCGAATCCACTGTGAGACACCAATGTGTCCCTGAGCAAGACACTTAACCCCTAGTTGCTCCAGAGGCGTGCGACCTCTGACATATATAGCAATTGTAAGTCGCTTTGGATAAAAGCGTCAACTAAATGTAAAAATGTAATGTAAATGTTTGTTGTGGTGGACATGACACCACTGTATAAATCAAATCGTTATAAATCATTTTCATTCAAATGGTTTGTGTTTATTTCATTCCTTTTTCAAATCATAATTAATAATATTATTTATAATATTTTTAGATGGATTTTTTATAGTTTAGGAGTCTAAGTCTAGAGGTCATTGCACACTGAGTGTGTGAAATTTTTGCACGTTAAAAAAATAAATACGACATCATGTTGTGTTAATCACATTTACACACTGTCTCCGAAACTTTCGTCCGTCATAAAAAAATTCGGATCAGGTTCGATTTTCTGCGTTTTCGCATCCGTAGCAAGCATTTTGATGGATGACGAATAGGAAAAAACGCATACGAAAATTTCAGACTCAGTGTGCAAGGACCTTAAGGCAAGGGTAAAATAATTAAATGAAATAAAGTTCATATAGTTAAAGAAACATGCATAAAAATGTGTGAAAAATTGTTCTGCATGTAAACTTTTATGTCTGCTCTCTCTGTAGGACATTGATGAACTGATGCACACAGACCGACCTGACTGGCAAAGTGTCATGCAATATGTATCTCAGATCTATAAGTACTTTGAGACTTAATTTTTGACTGGAAGAAAGGAAGAGGAAGAGGAAGATGAGGGCACAAAAGCACTTTTATTTGCCTGGTCCAGTTCTCCCTTCACAGTGTTCCTAAATACACAAACACACAGTTCTGTAGTGTTCACACCAGTCAGGTTCTCTCTCTGAATACAGCCAGCATATCGCATTCAGTATACAATAGTCATACACATATGCAAACACACAATCCTTCTAGCCTCAAACAACTTCTCTTTTCCTCACAACTCGTGTGTCATATAGACCTAACTCAGTTTTTGAAGTTTGAAGTTGCTTGCAGAGTGTAGGTTTGCACTCTTGCACTGAAACGGTATAGTTTTTTAGTATGCTAAATTTTTGCTAAGAGTTGAAATGCAGCTGCTAATCTTTATAGAGAGTATTGTTACCCAAATTTATATATTGGCATACTTATATATTGATATAAAGTATTTTTTAAATTTTAGTTTTCCCACAAATAAAGACTTGTAATATGTCTTGGTGAACAAACCTTAGTGAACTATGAAAATAAGTTTCATATGTTTTGTTGAAAAGTTGTAGTTTGTCACTCAGAGACGATAACCACCAAAACCTTTACAATGTCCCAATTGTTTAACAGACTTTTGTGTATTTCCGTATTCCTTATTAACAAACACTAAGATTATTTCTATATTACTCTAGTTAATTATTTCCTGAAAAAAATACCAGGAACTCAATGTCTGATTAAATATTATGAGACTGTTTCAAAGAACCCTTATTGATTCTTTAGTTTTTTTTTTTTGTGCCTGTTTAAATTACACGGAATGTGTTTAAAACAATGTTTAAAAAAGTACCAATATTGGGGGAAAAATACTCTCACAGGAATGTGTTTAGGCTGGTCAACAGTGTAATTTGTGCCAAATTCTTACAAAAAATCTTTGTTAATTCAGACGCATGGGCATCTGACAATAAATTCTCAACAGAAGTAAAACATGCATACAAAAAACAGACAGCATCTGTGTTTTCAAATGTTTTCTTATTGGAAATGCTATTTATTGACTTCTTTGCTCTTATATATTTAGATCGCAAAGGAATGTGTTTTTTTTTTTATTTGAAACTTCAGTTTTGCTTCATGATAGAAGACTGTTAATTGATGATAATGGTAATAAAGGTTTTTGTCATCATATTGTTTGCTTGTTTGAATTAGAAAGCTAAGTCACCTGTATTAGAACAGAATAGAGAATCTCAGAGACAAATGTCCCACAATATATTCATTCACAAAATGCTAATATTATCTCGCCTGCAGAAGTGAAATTGGGCACTTTGACAATTTATACTGGCTCCAGTTTTTATAGTTCTGCTGCAAACCCTTAAAATGACGTGCTGAAACGAGCGTGTAGCTACAGACAGAGATAGACAGAGTCCACATTGTAAATCTTTGGTAATTACACAATACTGTCACTTCACTCACCAACATCTTCTCAGAAATACTACACGCTCAATTTTCACAAAATCAGATTCTTTTGTACAAAACATCTATAGGCTAAACATACAGATAAGTTCAATGTCAATAAGAGGACAAAAATAGAATCTATCTTAAAGGGCAGATAAACAGATTTTACTGGGACTAGTAAACAGTAAGACCTTGCACTAAACCAATCAGCAATTAATTTAGCGACTGCGTTCTTTTTTTTCATGTTATTCATCAATTTCTTACTACATTATTAAACTTTGTTTAAACAATGATTCTTCATTCAAATTCAACGCGCAAGTAATTTGCACACCTGAGTTCGGATTGGTGTTATTTGCATAATTATAATCGTATTTTCGAATGTAAGACCGCAGAAGCTCTATAGCTATAGAATATCTATCTCTCCCTTCTCTTCTCTAACTATGGTTTTACTTTAACGCTATCTTTTATCTGCTTTCCAATTATTAGGCTATGATTTCTTTAAGGAAAGACGAATCTAATTTGATTAGCTTTATTCTTCTTTATAATAACTGTAAGTGGACAATCCTAAATGTGTGTTTTATTTGAAACTGCTCATTAAAATCGTTTAAGCTTGTGAGTGGCAGAGCATCGCTGGGCGTGGCGTCGATCTGTGATGTTCAGGCTAATTCCGCGAGCTGCTTGAAAAGCCATGTGTTGCGCTCGCGGTGCGTCAGATTACTTCTGCATCATGTTCCACAGACGCGAAGACAAGCCACTTTAAAGTGGAACATCAAACAATAACAACAACTCTGAAATTAGGTAAGTAACTCCACCTCATTAAAACGTAAATGTTTCTGTAATAAGTTTCTGCTCGTCAGTGGGAATATCTAGAAGCGAGGAAAGAAACAACGCGTCTTTATCTGCCTCTAATGGTCTTGAGAGAATTAATACAAATAACGTTGTTTGTTTAAATCAACAGATGGCCGTGTTGGCAAATCACAGACTTTGGAGATCCGTGGATTATTGTAAATCGGTTCTTTTACCACGGGACAAGCAGCACAGAGTGACAGACAGACTCATGACATCCTAACTACGGTCTGAAGGTATTTCTCGGTCAAGTGTGCGGCAATGGATTCGCTGTATATCGCTATTGAGCTGGTGATCGCCGTCCTGTCAATCGCCGGTAATGTGCTGGTGTGCTGGGCTGTGGCCATCAACTCCACTCTCAAGAACGCCACCAATTACTTTCTGGTGTCTCTAGCCGTGGCAGATATTCTGGTTGGATGTCTTGCCATCCCTTTTGCCATAACAATAAGCATTGGTCTGAACTCCGACTTTTACGGATGCCTTTTCCTGGCGTGTTTTGTTCTGGTACTGACTCAAAGTTCAATATTTAGTCTTCTGGCGGTAGCCATCGACAGATATCTGGCTGTAAAAATCCCCCTGAGGTGAGTTTTTCAGATTATTAGCATTTCATATTCATTAATTCGCAGTGATTCAAGGTATACCTGTTTTATATATATATATATATATATATATATACAGTTTCACAGCTGTCTTGAAACAAGCTCTGATATTTACACGCGCGTGCACCATGAACCTGTTCTTCGCAGTCTTCTGCATTGCCTTTTCAGTCCTGAGTGAATTATCAAATAGTACACTTTCTCATTAATATTAGCCTATATAATTGATTCATCATCTCATCTTTATAAACACACAACAAAACGACCAGCATCTTTCCTGAAAGGCGCTGTATTGTTATATGAGATCAATATGATGCTCGCGCCTTTTGCAATTCGTTCAAAGTTCAAGTTAAAAAGTTCTCGAAGTTAAAACACGGAAAGGCTTATTCAGGACAGCGCGAATATGTCACGCAGTCTTAAGATAAACTCGATATGGATGTCGGCCTAATTTTTTATTTAAAATATAGGTACATTTAAGGAGTGCAATTAAAAAAACAGAAGGTTGCTCATTGTCACTTGTCCCCTCATATTTCTTCAAAATGAATGGAAAGACTGACGAAAGGAATTAGCCTACATATTGACTGACTGATATACAAACAAGTGTGCACGCGTAATTTCATGCATTCTCTTTCTGCTTTATGCCATGTAATTACTGAAGCACAGCTATGACTGAATATTTAGGGCTCGGGTTTCACATCCAACACTGTTAAGTCCAGTGGGGGTGCAGTTTCTCTCAGTTCACACTGTTTTTAATGATAGTATTGAATAAGGAAATGCTTACAGTAGGTAACTTTAATGATAAAGCTGTTTAGTGCACTCCAAATAATCTCAGATCTTGGGTGGTCATGTTACTGGCACTGTTTCATGGGCAAGATGAACGTATGTTTCTCGTTACACTGTAGTTACTGGAAATGCAGGGTTTTGGCACGATTGCTGTTAGCAGATGATCCAGGAGGAACAAACTTTCCTCACTTTACTGCCAGACAGTATTCCCTGTTCAGCATTCATTCACTAGACTGGTCGCCACATCTCTCTGTTACTCACACTTCTCCGCTCATCTGTCTGTCTCTCTCCATCTCTCATCCCATGTAGAAACATGAAAGCTCAGTGCTGGCTGTGTTTAGGTACATGTTCACTGATTGAAGGATCTAAATAGGGTTCAAGTTTCCTAAAACAGTAGGCTGCTATTATATAATTGTAAGTGTGGTCTTGAATCAGGTCTTTCCACTGTTTAGCAAAAGAGGCCCAGAGCATCTTTTTCCTCTGAGTCACTGGTTGTACAGTGAAATCATAATAAAAGGTGGTTAATGGCAGAACTTTCCCTTTTAGTGATGTGATATGTATCGTACATGTGTTTTTAATATAATGTACAACCAAATGCTTCTATTTTTTTTTTCTTCTTTTCTTTAAAGGGATAGTTCAGTTATTCTCCCTCGTGTCGTTCCAAACCGGTATGACTTTCTCTCTTCTATGGCACACAAAAGTAAATATTTTGGCAAGTGTCTTTTGTCCATATGGATGCTAATTTTTCAAAAACTGTTCAATTACGACATTCTTCAAAATATATATTTTTTTCTTTCTGCAAAATAAAAAAGAAAGTCATACTGGTTTGTAATGTTTGTAAATGCTGATAGATTTTTAATCTTTGGATAAACTATCCATTTATTGTTGTTATTGAGCATTCAGTGACCCTTTTTAATTTGTCATAAATAAGGGAGGGCAAAGTGGATTGATGAACTGGTGATGCATTACAGGTCAACGTATTGATTTTTTTAAATAGTGGAGAAAAAATTATTTAATGATTGTTCTTTTCACACTGTGAATTCAGGACAATCTCCTTAACGACTAATCAAATTATTATGGCATTCCAAAGGAAGTGGAATTCTGTAATTAATGACTTTCTTTTGTGTAACACATAATTTAGAACTGTTAAAGAATGTTTTTACCTTTATAATGAAAGTCAGTGTGGTCCCTAGACCCCATTAATAAATAAATAAAAATTACAGAACAGTGTAATTTTAGTATTATTTATATAGTATTATAGTTTTTTTATTTAAATTTAATTTGTGTACTATTATTTTTATTTCCGTTATATTTCTGTTCAGTTTTAGTCATTACTTATTTCAATTTTTTATTTTCAGTCTTTAATTAAAATGAAAAATACTGAAAATATTTTTGTTAATTAAAAGCGAGCTGAAAGAGAATACAAATATTTGGTGAACATTTTTCAGTAAACAAAAATTCTAAAAAATTTTTTGTGGTGAACTACTGTTTTAATGCACCTGTTCATATGCGTTAAGAGCAAAGCAGTTGAGACCTTCTGCCTTCAGAGCCATTGCTTGAACTGCTTTTACTTAAACTGAAGCCTGTTGGCAGAGCTCTGTGGTCTAAAGTGGAAGCGAGGCAGCTGAAGAATGGAAGGGTTTGAGGAGGGGTTTGTGTGTGGAGTAGAATGAAGGGGTGAAAGAAAGAGAGAGAGGGAGATGGGGATGCCAGTGGGTTGTTGTCATGCCACAACTACCCTCCATTCTTGTGCCCTGAGTGTAGAGAAGAGCTGGCGCTGAGAGAGAGAAAAATGTGTTAAAGCTGAAAGAAGTGTCCAACAAAAGGAGACTGTGCTCTTGGAGCTAAAAGCAATGACATAATGTGTCCTTGCATCTGGGGGTAAAAAAACAAACAAAATTGATTAAATATTGTGCTACAAAAAAAGCCAAGCTTTTTTCAAGCTATGGGTGATGTGTCTATTATTAAGCCCTTTCTTGAGTATATAATATTAATAAAATAAGATTTTTACATTTTCAGTGTTATGGTGTTGTTCCTATACAGTTGCTAAAGAGGTCCAGGTGTTGCTATATGCTTTCTAAGGTAGTCTGGTTGGTTGCAGTTTGGTCTGAGTAAAAAAAAAACACTATGATGTTCTTGTCTTTAAATAACTCAAGTTCCTTCTTCAGTGTACATCTATGTTTTTTTGTTGTTGTTGTTTTGCGTGTGCGGGGTACCTGTTTTATCTCAGTTTTAAATCAGTAGTCCAGTTGCTTAGAAAAGCTGCACTTCTTTTGAGTATTAACAAAATAGAAAAATAGAGCACAAATGCTGCAAAATGCTGTACAAAAGTAAGCCTAAAGTCTTTGTACTTATACCTAAAAAAAAAAAAAAAAAATTCACTTTTTTTTCATCAAAACCAACAAAAGAGCAACAACGTGCAAGTGCTATTACAAGTCTTGGTTAGCCTAACGCAGTACAGATAATTATTATAATTTTTTAATAAAAAGACAGATAAAATAAAATTAGAATAGAGAGTGCTAGAGTTAGAGGGTCAAGTAAAGATGGAAATTATATATATATATGTGTGTGTGTGTGTGTGTGGTTCATTATCTGTGGACCAACATGATGTTATCACCCTGCATCCGTCACTGGGGCAGCACCTCTGATGGCTGTGGCAGCCCAGGTTTCTCTGATAAAGGTTGTGGTGGGTGTGATGAATAATGCACCTCATGTATTAGTCACTCCAGTCCATCAGTAGAATCAGAATCAGAGCTGTCTGAGGATGCCTGATGAAGAGTCTCTAAGGGAAATCAGTCACTTCAGTGTTTATGTGAAGCTCTCTTCCCCTTCTCTAACCTACTATATATACAAGTAAAGAAATGTTGCATTTTTTTATTTTTTTTTGCAATTTTTAACTAGCTAGTGTTGCAGTGATTATCACTTCGAACATGATCTGCTTATGGCAACCACAAAGTGGCCTTTTCATTTTGTTAATATTTATTTTGAACAATACATCTGTTGTAGATTAAATTCGTATATATTTTTGCACTCTGAAGCTGAAAGTTTTAAGCTTTTGCTTTTTAATTAAATAATGTGAAAATATATAATGTGAGATCCTAAATTCTAGGAGCAAACTGAAAATTAGGATTAAAAATGCAAATTAAACCTGGAAATAAAATAGACTTTAGAATTTTGATCAATTTCAAAAAAGAAATGTGTGGAGGTTTGTTTTCATCACAGGATAAAACATGTATAATAATAACAATAAAGGTAATTGCAACTTTATCTTAAAGTATTCTGAGAAATCTGTAAAACAGTAAAAATTTAGTGTGAATTGTGAGATATAAACAACTTTTTTTCTCCTTGACAATTCCTAGTTTACATCTTCCAATTATGTTTTGTTTCCACCATGAAATCAAAAGTTTCCTTATATCTTGAAATTCTGAATTGTGATATATAAACAGAATAAGTCAGAATTGTGATATGAAAAGCTGCAATTACCTTTTTAAATTCATTATTTGTTTTTATCCCATGGCATAAATAGGCAAATGTGGCTTAATATGAAGAAACAATATCCTGCAATATTTCTAGGTCACTAATAAAAAAAAGTACATGCATGACATTGATCATGTGGCTCTTTGGACAGACTAATGCAAGTAAATGCAAATTAGAAGCATTTTTGCTAGTGATCTCAGACTTTTGGACCCTACAGTGAACTCAACCATCACTAGCCAAACCTTCAGCCAGATTAAGATTTGCAAAGTTATTAATCTTTGTTTTATGTCCACTCCTCTGTCCAGGTATAAGGAGCTTGTCACAGGGAAAAGGGCAAGAAAGATCATTGCTATTTTATGGATCTTATCCTTCATCATTGGACTCATCCCATTCGTGGGCTGGAACAGTAAAGACTTGGCCTGTTCCAGAAATGAAAGCGGCTTCACACAGACTAGCAACAGCAGTGACGCCGCTGAGATGGAAACAGGCTTCTTGCAAAGATGCTCCCTCAAGTGCTTCTTTGAGAAAGTGGTGGACATGAGCTACATGGTCTACTTCAACTTCTTCGGTTGTGTGCTGCCACCTCTGCTCATCATGCTGGGCATTTACATCAAGATCTTCACGGTGGCACGGAAACAGCTGCGTCAGATCGAGCTCAAATGCAGCGTGAGTAACGGTGAGAATCAGCACCACGGCCTGCTGCAGAGGGAGATTCGTGCCGCCAAATCGCTCTCCATCATCGTGGGCCTGTTCGCGCTCTGCTGGCTGCCCGTGCACATCCTGAACTGCCTCACTCTCTTCTACAGTGAGCTGAAGAAGCCCAGTGTCATCATGAACATCGCCATCCTCCTCTCGCACGCCAACTCCGCCGTCAATCCCATCATCTATGCCTACCGTATTCGGGAGTTCAGATTCACTTTTAGGAAGATTCTGAACCGCCATTTCCTTTGTCAACAGGACGAGTTGTATCGCAGCTCCAATGGAAACAGCTGTCACAGAGACCAGATTACAATGACTATTGACCCTCTGCTTTAGACGTCTTCGTCAAAATATATGAGAGAAATGTTTACAGATCAAAGAACTGCAAACAGAATGATCATGTATTGAGATGATGTCTAGCGTGGACCACTATTCGTGAAGACATTGTGGTCACATTTTCAGAATTTAACATTGAACTGTGAAAAAAAAGGCTCTGTCACTATAAATCTGTGGAAATATTGATAGATTGCATTTCCATGCAGACTTTTACAGCAGCTATAGGTCAAGCCTTAGCGCAGGAATGAAAGCTATGAGTGGTCGCTGGGCCTCTGGAAGTGCTGAACGAATAACAGAACCACGTATGAGAAACCCTACATGAGGATCCTGCAGAACAATAAAACAAGCATTTTGGGCAGCTTTAGTTAAATATTTAGTAATGACAGCCCAGAGGAACAATCTGAATCCAAGAGGCACATCAGATGAATACGCCATCATTGAACAGAGAACACAAAGAAACTTTTTTGAATGCTTGAATGTATTATGGCCTTTTGTTGTCTTTTACAGTTGAGACGGATGGTTTAGACTGCTCAGGAACACACACGAGGTAAAAGCAAATTTAAGAACCCATAATAGAAAGGAAATCATAAAATGATTTTCTGTACAGCCAGTTATGAAAAATTACCCCGATTTCATTTTTTTCATTACTTAAAATGCACTACTGAACCACTCACAGCTCAGTTAACCCAACAAGTCAATATCTGAAACCAAAATGACTCCAAAAGATATACTGAGTATATAATATCAATGTATTGCATTACATAACAAAAAGTCTCATAATACTCCATAGGAGTTGCAGAAGATTTTATATCAAGTTTCTTTCTTTAAACCTTTTCAAAAAGTAGAAGAAAAACCCCAATTAAATTTAGAACCTGTTTATTAGATTATTTGCCAGTCAAATTAGATTTAAATCCCAGGGCCCGTATTCATGAAACATCTTAGTGCTAAGAGTTGCTCCTAGTAACAAAATTCTAAGAAAATTCCTCTTAAAATTAAAGAAAAGATCCTAATAAAGAAAAAAGTCATTCAGAAAGCATCTGAACCCTTAAAAGAGGTCTTAAGATCTAAAATTGATAGGAGTACGGACGAGGACTTTTAAGGGGTTTAAGAGTTTCTTTATCAGCGGAGAAAATGGACGAAACATGAAGAGGGAGAAGAAATGCGTTGCACACGACACAATGTATGACAGTGAGTTAATAAGACGCTACACATTAGATCGTGCAGGCATCATGTTTGTGACCGATCTTATTAAAGACATGCTAAAATCTCCGACACCTCACAGAAATGCCACAGCGCCGAAAATGGACGTAATCATTACATTAACATATCTGGCAACTGGAAAAATGCAACTATGCAGCAGTGATGATTTGGGTCTGTTACAGCACTTATTATGTCACTGTTCATTTCCTATAAAATACGTTAAGAATGATAGCATGGTAAATAAAAAATAAAGAATATATACTGTATATGTATATATATATATAATGTGTGTGTGTGTGTGTGTGTGTGTGAGAGAGAGTACGGTAAAACAGGAAAAATTGCAAGTGAAGGCTTATAATAAACCCTACTCTTAAAAGCGCTCTTTTATTTCCTTCTTGGTCACCAAACAAATCAGTCTTCAAAAGACTGTCATAGCTAGCATCGGGGCAAGCCCCGCCTCCTCACTAAGATAAAAGTTTTTGTCTTTTCCTCGCTCAGAGTTGCTCTCAGATTGGTCCTGAATCACTTTTAAGATAAGACTCCTAGTAAGAAATTTTTAAGCTAAATTAGGAGCTCTCTAAAAGGATTCTTGGAATCTTTAGGAATACGGGCCCAGGTTTTCAGTGTGGTCTCTGATGTTTGGAGCTCACGGTAATATCAGTGCCCTTAGATTTCTGATGTCTGTCTGCTAATCTGTCAGAGCTCTTAGGAATCAGTGTTATTGAATGTCTGACTGTGACAAACAACCCAGACTGAAACAACAGCAGTTGACCTGCAGCAAAGACGGTCTCCTCTGCAGAGATTTACAGTGTCACCACTGGAGCTGGATAGTTTATAATGCTCTGTAGTGCCCATACTGCCACACTATTCTATTCATCTCCAACCACCTTTACAGTATAACTACAGATCTGGAGAGAGGTCTGCTGTTCATTCATCAGTGCCTTAACTGGCTCATCTAGACCACATTTTGAAGAATCACAAATGTGATTATAAAATGATTAAAAGCTTTGAGCTGTGACACAGTGATTAGAGTGCATGCTCTCAATCTCTGTCACTAGTTTGTCCAGTTAAATAGGCAAAACAAAGCTATATTTAGTGTGTCATCTGAAGAGATCCTGTTCTTTCAAGAACACGGAGTATACCCTCATTGTTTTATGTCGGGTTATATTATATAATCTGGCTAAGTGTAGGTCATCTCAGTGCCTTAAACTGTTTTTTGAGTATTGGTCAAACAGTTTAAGCAACATCAAATCTTTTCTGATTTGGTTCTGTATAAAACAACAACAAAAAACTTAATTGATGTTTGGGTGGTTTATTCTAATATTTAATGTATTTTTGTGCATATCTGATTGTTTTGCCATCAATTGTTGTTTTATAATAAGCAGATTTTTGAGTCATGACATTGTTTTAGATGTAAAAATTCACTAGGTATATTTACATGCACTGAAATTTGTAAACGGGAATGAATGCAATCTGATTTAAGATTCTGAAAGCTCTATTTATATAAAACCTAAAAGATGCCATATGATTGACATATTTGTTTAAATGTGAATTACATGTCTTCCACACAAAACTTCAGCGCATGCACAGCGATCAGTCATCCGAAGACTCAAGTGAGAGACTTTTTTAGCAAGAAACATAAGCATATTCATAAGATGTAAAATGCATGTAAACACATCATGGCTCTGTGCCGCAGTGATTTTCATTTTGAATTTAGGTCTACACCACTCCTTTCAATTGGATGGAAATTTCATTCAGATCATTTGAGGCATTTACATGAACACTTTTCAGTCTGACTGAACCATTATAAAAAGATTATTTGGGTGCATGTAAATGTATCTATTGGATTATTTGTACACTATTTATACATTATCTGAAAGCAGACTAAAATAAGCTTTCCATTGATGTGTGGTTTGTTAGGATCAGACAGTATTTGGCTGAGATACAACTATTTGAAAATCTCTTAATCTGAGGGTACAAAAAAATCTAAATATTGAGAAAATCGCCTTTAAAGTTGTTCAAATAAAGTTCTTAGCAATGCATACCACAAATCAAAAATTAAGTTTTGATATATTCACGATAGGAAATTTACAAATGATCTTCATGGAACATGATCTTTATTTAATATCCTAATGATTTTTGCCATAAAAAAAAATCAATCATTTTGACCCATACGATGTATTTTTGGCTATTGCTACAAATATACCCCAGTGACTTAAGACTGGTTTTGTGCTCCAGGGTCACACAGTGATGATGGTCTAACATGATCATAAGTTAATAAGCCCACATTTAGAAGTTATTTTGAAATCAAGGGAATGTGTAATTATATGTTTTTATATATATTTTTTTTGGAGTGAATTGCAACTGTGTCCAGGTGAAATGCGAAAAAGCAGCAAGCAGTAAATATTGGCTCACCATACATCCTCGTTTTCGGGGACATGGCTTGGCTGGGATTTCTGTTGCCTAAAATATCCAGGTTTTGGCTTTGTTTTCTTATTGGCATGCTCTCTACAATACTCACATACATTATATGTATACGTATTTGAGTTTCGTTGACTGTTTTTTGTAGATCCCTCCTTCTCACATGCCGTGATTGGTTGATTATGTATAATGCCTGCACGCTATTGGTTATTACTTTCAGCAAGTATAAAGCCAAAATCGGGATATTTTAGGCAATTCAGAAACTCCAGTCAGGGCACATGTGGAAAGCAAAAAATTCACCCTAAGTAAAACTGTGATAATTGGCAGACTTTTTCAATTGATTTCTATTTCAGAAAGCTGATTGGTCCAAAATCCCACGACACTTACTATAGCTGTATATCAAAGGGATAGCTCGTGCAAAAATGTAAACTTTGTCATCATTTACTTAACCTAAAGTTGTTACAAACCTGTACAAAATTGCTTTTGTCCATGTTGGCAATCAAAAAGGTGACGGTAGCCACTGACTTCTATAGTATTCTTTTCCATACTATGCAAGTCAATGGCTACCGTCAACTGTTTGGTTACCAACATTCTTCTGTTCAACCAAAGAAGAAAAAAATCTTACAAGTTTGAAACAACTTGAGGGTGAGAATGGGGATTAAGATTGTCACATTCTTGGATTGCTTTCAGTATGAACAAAAAAATGACGAATTCCTGGAAACGGTTGTTTAGGACAGTGTGTGGATTTGATCAGCTCTGGTTTTGGTACCTGACTTAAACTGACAGATGCACTGATGTGTTTGTCCCTGACAGTGACATGCCTTCCCCAACCGCAGCTGTGCCAACAGTTTCTATTTATTGAGGGGAAGACGGTATTTCTGTGTTTTGTAGTCTCTAAATGATGTAAATGTACAAATGTTTGCAAGGGCTAAACTACAGGAGTGTGCCAGATATCTTGGACATTCCAATGGAGACGAATCTGTACTGCACTGCACCTGTGTTCGCTGATGGTTTTTTCCATGAAGTACTGTCTGGTGAAAGCAGTCAAACTAAAGGCCTTTTCTTAACCAGTCAAGTGTACCTGAATATTTTATTCTTGCCTTTTGAGCAAACAGAAAAGAGTCTGTGCTTTTAAATGTGTATGTTTTTGATGTGTGTGTTAATCACTAATCTACATAGACTGTGATGTTCTCTTGTATGTGCTGAAAGAACGACAAAAACCTTTAGCATCAAATGGAGTCTCGTTATTTAACATGAATAAATCTCTATGTATGGTGAATTATTTTATTAATAAAAGCTGTTTATATATCTTTTGTGCCTTCTTTATATAAAAGTTGGGAGAGTTTTAGCTCAGCTCAACTGTGGTCTCTTCAGAAGGAAAGTGTGTGTTGTGAGAAACTGCATGTGCTGCCTGTGTTCAAATAAACACTTCTACCAGAGCCAAAGCCACAAAGTCCAAGAATCTAGCCTAGCTGATATATTGTTTTCATTCATTTGGTGGTTACCATTTTCCAGTTCCCTAAATTGATAAACTCTCATCATTTCATTATTAAACACCACATTCTCACACCTTTAAACACACTGAAACTGATCCTTCGTTTATATACATTTTGAAAGTAGTTCTGCGACCCATTAATGTGCAGAATCATTATACACTATGAAATGTTTGTCTATGTACACAGGCAGGAAATGTAACCAGAGTCATTGTCAAGCACTAGTCAGGTTGTAGACTCGATGCACAATGCAATGTAAGGTTTCTATTTTCCATTGCCATGGTGGAAGTGAATTCTAATAGGATGACAGATGAGGTGTGTATAGGCACTCCTGTCAAACGTGGAAACTGAAATTGACGCATATCAGCATAAGTGGAGGGACACAGCAAAGTCATTACATGTACGTACATCTCACCTGATATATTTCTGTATCTACTGCTTTCTGTGTTCTTTCTGGTTTCATTTTTAATATTTCAATTAGCAAAAACTTTTCACTAAAAGATTGCTTGTAAATATAGTTACAAAAAAATCCCACATAAATTAACAAAAAAAAAATTAAAACGTGATTTGTTAAATGATAAACATTTAACATCATAAGGCATCTTTACACAGCCGATTTAAGGCTGCTCTAAAGCGGATCTGTGTCTGCTCAGAATTCAGTGTAAAGACGCAATGCCGCATAAAAGCAGACCTAAAATACGCCGGGTCTGACCCACCTCAGTCCCTAGTATCAAAGGCGACGCAATGCTGTTTTGATTCAGTGTAAATGAAACGCGAAACAGTGCCGCTCTAAAGCAGCGTCGTTGTCATGACAACCCAAAGGACGCCTGTCAGTTCGAGCCAAAAACACGTAAGCTAGCTCCATATCTTTTAGCTAACGTTAATAATAATAATAATAATAATAATAATAATGTCTACCAATAGTGGAAACAACTGGTCCGACAAAGAAGTAAAAGAGCTTCTTTTAATAAGAGCAGAGGAAGAAATTAACCGGCAAATTGACTAAAAAAAAAATAGATACACTGTAGCACGCGCAGGAAATTTAAATTGAATGTCGTTACATTTTAAAATGTCGTGTTTTTATTTATTTTGTGTTTATTTCGTTTTATATTATTTCTTCTTTTTTATATTTGTTATTTAATTTTATAGCATTTGTTTTTAAAATTGTAGTTATTATAAAAGGTATATGTTTCCCACAATTTTAATTCCTGTGTAAATGCATTTATGCCGCTGCAGAACAGCATTAAACGGTCTGTGTAAATGCGCATTTTCGTGGTTTTATGCCACTTCAGATTTGGTTTCAGTGCCGCCTTTGCTGTGTAAAGATGCCTATATAGTGTTGCTGCTACATAACATGCAAGCGAAAAACTAAAGATAAAATAAAAGACAAAATAAAAAATATAAACGTGCAATATGTGTGCAAAAACAAAGTGTCATGTCTTGCCCATGTTCTGCTTTCCAGTATACACACACACACACACACACACACACACACACACATATCAGCTGTGTTTTATTCACGATAAAGCACGGCTGTGACCACTTCCCTCAGTGTGTAACACTGTGCAACACCATTAGCAACATAAACACTCAATAATATAGTGCAGGGGATTCTCAACTCTGGCTCACGAATATGTGTGAGAAAATATCATGTTTAAAAAAAACAAAAAAAGACAGCGGATGAGAACAGTTCTTGTTTTTATTAGTTCCATAAGATGAGGCATGTTACTGTTGCGGTCAGGAATATTTTTTTAGCAGCAGGACAGCATTTAACAAACTTAAGTAAAGTAATACATTTTGTTTTAATATTTTTTTGTAGCGTGGTAACCATTTTAGAAAAGCAAAAAGGTACGAGAGGCCGTGCTGTATTGTAAGTCACGGCTGAAGGGAGCGAAGCAGCACAGCACCTCATTGATCACAAAAAACAAGTCCTCTTTTAGTATGTAATGTGGTTGTCATTAAATATAAAGTTCATTTTTCTTTTTAGAAAGCATGATAAAATCTAGCTACTTGAATGTTTAGTAAAAAATATTTTATGAACGCAAAACCCAAAACTTAGCCGAGGAAAAACAAAAAAAGTAGAAAAGCACAGTATTTACAGCATGTGGTTTCATGGTTTGTTGATGAGAGTCAGTCTCTGGTGCCGAACCTTCAAACAAACGGAAACTCCAAAAATAAACATCATGCTCAATGAACAGATGTATATTCTCTGGCAACTGATAAAATATTTTGCAAGCATATATTCAAACATAAACATCATATCGAGGGTCACAGTTTTGCTTGTTTATTTACTTTCAAAGCAATTTTTAACATCCTGACAGATCATCCCTTATTTAAAAAAAAATAATAATATAAGTGCAACATGTATATATAAATATCTGAATTCCTGCATGGGTGTTCTTATCAGACTCCAGGATCAGTTATTCATGTGCTGGCCTCAGTTTGCCCTGTGAGAATGTGGGTCATCTGCTGATCTGAGACCTGCTCCTGCTGGCACAAACCCATGGCCTGACTCAGGCAGACAGCCAGGAGGTGCTTACACTAGAGAACACAGATGCACAAAACAGCTCAAAAAATGATGCTTAATAATGCTAAAAACAGAGCTTTGATTTGACTGAAATAAACATCATCTAACAGAGCTATTCTCACACCAGTTATATATATATATATAGAGAGAGAGAGAGAGAGAGAGAGAGAGACAGAGACAGAGACAGAGAGAGAGAGTGAGAGAGAGAGAGAGAGAGCGAGAGAGAGAGAGAGCGAGAGAGAGAGAGAAAGAGAGAGAGAGAGAAAGAGAGAGAGAGAGAGAGAAAGAGAGAGAAACATTATAGACTCAAGATCAGATATGTCCCACACTACTATTTATTGTGTAATGACAAAAAACTGCACAATGCATCCATCTGTTTTCAATTGATGGTGATTGCACACATGAAAAATGCATCAGCGGGATGCACATTCACCATGGCTAGACATTCATCACGTAACGGAAATATAAACAGGATTACAATGAAGGAGAATATTAGTGTCACCCAAAACGAGAAGACTGACAATGAAACAGCATATGACGAACAGACTGTATTTGCTTTATTATTGACATTCGCCCTTAATTGTTGGTCTACTACAGGCTTGACTGCACCCCAGACCCTCGATACCAAGACCACCAATTCACCGACTCATGTCGGATGAGAATCTCCCATCATGTTCTTACATTTTATCTTTGGGTGAGAGCAGGCAGCTTAATCACATTTGAGACATTTTCTAGTGCATCAAGCAAACGCTATTGCATTACACAGAGGACTATAAAAAACAAGGAAACCATTCCTCTCAGATCACATGGGCATAAAACGCGTTTATATTTTGTTGCAGCTCGATAAAAGAATGAGGTCATGCTATCAGAGTGAAGCAGTGCATTTTGGGGTTGTCTCTGGATTTTCTTTCTCAGACTTAAGGACTAATTTTAGTCTCATTCGCTCCCCTGGGCTCAAAACCAAGCTGATGCACATGCAACTGTGCGGCAACAGAAATTGTTGAAAAGGGGCCACAACAAAGGACGGACAGTCAATGGAGACCAGAAAACAAATAAAATAGCTAGAAATAACCAGAGCAACAGGCAGTTAAAGAAGAAAGCAAAGGAAGATATTTAAAACAAGTGTTCACCTATAAGCTGCATTTATTCGATCAAAAATACAGTAAAAACTAATATTTTTGAAATATTATTACAGTATTATTCTACTATTTAAAATTCTGTTTTCTATTTAAATATATTTTAAAATGTCATTTTTGTGCAAACAGTGATACATTTTTTCAAGATCCTTTGATAAGTAGAAAAGCATTTAAAACAAAAACCAAATGTGTTTAAAGAAACATTTCATCAATTTAATGCATACCTTGAAAGTATTATTATTTTTTTTATTTTTTTTAAATCTTTGAACAATTGGCCTCACAGATTCCTCAAAACTATAAAGCAGATCAACTGTTTTCAACATTGATGATAATAATAAAAAAAATAATTATGTTAAACTGTGCTAATATTTAACAATATTACTGAATCAAATAAATGCAGTTTTGGTAAGCATAAGAGACTTTTCAAAAACATAATTATACCTTCAACCCTCAGTGTTTAAACCTATACTGACAAATAATTCTACAAACAACGAAACAGGATGAGGTTTTCAGGGTCTATGAGTGCAGCTGTGTGAGTGTGTGAACAGAAAGAGGAAGTGACCTCACCATCAGACTCTCGTTTCTCCGGAGCACAGAGAAAGAGAAGGCAGGGCATGGGCAGTAGTGACAGGATGTGAAGCACGTGTACAGACGCCCTGATCCACCCAACACCTGATGGAGAGAGAAATACACAGAGAGAGAGAAGCCACACTGAAATGTGAGACGGGTGTTGTGCTGAAGTCATCTCTGGAGGATTTCAGCTTCCAAAAATACAGACTTTGATTTTCCAGTGTCAAAAAGTGCAGGCTAAATAACAGGTAGATGTCAAACTCAAACAATCAAAACAGTGCTCTTTGGTTGGCAGAATAAATATGTTATTTGTAAATTACACAAGTGTGCCCAGATTTCAGGTTTAGATCTAAATTATTTAGGCAAGTGTAATACAGGTATAAGGAAAGGTGTATGTTTTGTGTTGTAGGTGGTCACCAGTTCACTTTTGAGCTCACCCAAAAACGAAAATTGTCATTATTTACTCACCCTCATGTCTTTTTAAACCTGAATGACTTTTTATCTGAACACAAAACAAGATTACTGTGGCCTCATTTTTCCTCCTCCACACAACTGAAGTCAATGGACTTGATCGATGTTTGATTACCAACATTCTTCAAACATTGTGTTCAGCAGAAGAAAGTAAGTCCTACAGGTTTGGAACGACAGGAGTAAATGACAGATTTTTGGCTAAATTATCCCTTTAAATAGTCCTGAAGTACACACTTCTCATGTAGTCTCTCATTTACAGTTGGAAAAAAAATTATATAATTTATAATTAAGAAAATATAAGTAAAATATAAGAAATTAGACTAATCTAATACGGAGTAAGAAAGTCATGCTTGACATTTCAATAAACCATGTAAACTCATGCACAACCTCAAAAGGACTGCAGTGCTGACTCCCTTCAGGGGTTTGTCATTGAAGTAAGAAAAAAAAAAAAATCTTGTAAAAAAGGGTGATAAGAACTAACACAATTTAATAAGTAGTAGAGATACTTTGCAGAGCAGCTTCAATTCTTATTTGAAATGCTGTCATTGTATGCATTAGGATATGTCTCCATTCTTCAAGAGGAAAAGCCTCCAGTTGTCCTCCCAATCTCATTCTGCACTCTGGATGTCCCGGAGAGACTCATGATGTGTAGATCTGATGACTGACAAGGTCATGGAGTGTGTTAGATTTGTTTAGCAGCCTATATGGGAGCATTACCATGCTGGAATATGGGAACATCATGTGAGAAATGTGTTTCTGTGGTTTCTTGGTTGTTATGCAATCACACATCTCAAAATTAAAGTACAAAAACACCTACATGTCAGTATCCCATCCTATGATTGCACAATTAATCGAATAAAACAAAAAAATGTGGCTCAATTGCTCAGTGCAATTATCGAATCACAAAGGCTGTAATTGAATGAAATACATGGGCTGTGTTTTTGGCATTTGAGAATAGCTCTGTTCCAGACAAACTCATCTCAGCCTCTGCTCTGAGTTTCTTTAACATCATTCAGTAATGCAATAAGCAGCAACCATTTACATGCTGTCAAAAATAGCACATTAACGCAGGCAAATAATTTTTACAGTTTAACAACGTTATAAATATTTAACTCTGTTAACACAGAGGCAGAGCTAGGGTTGGCCACCCCGCTCACAACTGCTGCTTCAGTCACTTTGTTTTCTTGACAAGAATTGATTATCAGAACATCTTTACGACCACATCAAACAGGAGACTTTTCAGACCCACACTCCACTTTGCCTCAGCGCCAGGTGCTAGTCAAACAAATGTGTAAAAGCTTCAGGTGACAAGGAGCTTCAGTAGAACAACAGTCAGCTGCGGCCAGATGAGATGTTCTCAGGCCATATGTCAGTAAAAATGAATTTTCCTGTCACGTCAGCTGTTATATAGTAGCCTGTATTATTGCATATAAAGCGCAAATGAAACTACGAGCATGTGTGTCAGATCTGTCATGTTCAACAGCGGCAGCTCTTAAAGTAATAGCAGCCAAATAACCTAGCAACCAGGTATTAATCAAAGAACAAAAGAAAAGTGGAAATCAATAACTTTTAGCTTTAAAGGGGTCATCAGATGCAAAATTCACTTTTACATGGAGTTTGAACATAAATGTATGTTGGCAGTGTGTGTACACATTCACCCTATAATGATAAAAATTCAAACAGAGCTTTTTTAAAATCCCCAATGATAATGATCACTTTCCCAGATCAGGCTGTTCTGAGATTCTTGGCAGAGTGATGTAGTTCTGCACAGGCCCCTCCCACGAGTACTGACCCTAAATGTGTCTATGTTCACATAAATCATTCGTGATCCAGCTTCACCTACAGAAGAAGTGAGTGTAAGGAGTTTTTTTTTCTTTTTTTTTAATGAATCTTTGCAAATGGCCTTTCTTAGGAAAGTATGCTAGTTAGCAAGTTCAACAAATGCAGCTAAAGTTTACAGTCTACAGAACTGCTCATCGCCCCACAGAAGACAGGGGCAGTGAGCAAAGCTAATTAGCATTTAAAGGGACATGCACTGAAACAGGTCGCTGTGAACAGAGCTGTTTTTAAAAAGGGTGGTGTTTTCTTTCTGCACTGTTCTCTTAGGATCTCCTCCCTTCTGGTGGATCCCTGTTTATTTTCTCTATATATTTCTGTGTCCTCTCTCTTCCACTAATTTCTCTCCCTCAATTATTTCTGTTTCAAAAACAAAGTATCACATTTTATACTTATTTTCATTACACTTTATAACAGTACTGTTAACAGTTTTCTGCAAAGATATTTTAATTAATTTAATTATTGTAATTAATGTAATTATTGCATTTAAGAACACTGAAAATAATTTATTAATAACTTATTTAATTATTTAAAATGCTTTTTAAAGAGACCTTGTCCTCTGGACATTTTCTGTCACACCATAGGACGTTTCAGCCTTTTGAGTCAATTAATGACCTTGCTATACCAAGCTAACCTGTCAGTAGCAGTTTGCAAGATACATTTGCATAATTTTCCATGATTATGTAGTTTAACATGCAGTTTTTAATTAAAAAAATATAATTTAGGGGTGTCACACCAAAGGACAACAAAACATAAAACTATTGTAGTGGTTCCAAAAAAGCTAAATATTTGAACAATTCTGAAACGAAAATTTACCATCTGCACATGTCATGGGCTTGAACAGGGGGCTTCAGTAACTACCATGAATGAAGAAGTTTTCTCTGGAATTGCCGATTTAAAATAAGGATATGGTGTCACACCATAGGACATGGTTTTCAGAGACAAAATGTATCAAGTTCCTACACTTTCAGAAATATATCGATGAAAAAGATGGACACTAAAATTAATAAAATAGACACTTGTACAATTATGCGGGAGGTATTTATTAACATTTTTATGCTTTTCCTTCTAATTTATAAAAGTTGTAATTTATTGAACCATGCTTGAGACAGTTACACCATAGGACAATTTTGACATTTGGCTCAAAAAAAAAAAAAAATATATATATATATATATATATTTGAATAACACTGCAGCTTTTATAATAACAGTTCCATGTAGGACAGGGATGGGCAACTTTGGCCCTGGAGGGCCACTGTTCTGCAGAGTTTAGATCAAACCAGGGCTGGACTGGGACAAAAAAAAAAAAAAAAAGGCCCTGGCATTTTGGCCCAGACCGGCCCACTACATACGATCAAAATACTACCCATCTTTGCACGCTCTTGAATATGTATACCAGCTCCTATTCCATAAAAGCACTAAAGCCATATAATAATAGGTAGGAAAGAGTGAGAGTTGACAAATTAAAAACTTCTAAAAAGTGCAATTTATTAATAATAAAACTATAATCCACACTGATGAATCCTAAAACTATAGGCCTATATAGTTATGACATCCATCTTCTGTGTGCCTGTGTGTTTGAGGGAGAAAGGGAAGAGACATGGTAACTTGTTGCTCAGATGATCACTGTTTCCCATAATATAGCATTAAATAAACTGTAAACTTACTTAGTCAAATTTGTTAACTCCTTGGATGAACCTTTAAAAGCATAAGGCGGCATCCTGTGTGTGTGTGTGTGTGTGTGTATGTAGTGATGTATAAAGTACCCGGAAGCCATACTCAAGTAAAAGTACAGGTATCTTACCAAAAATGACTTTGGTAGAAGTTGAAGTCTTCGTTTAGAATATTACTTGAGTAAAAGTCTTAAACTATATGATATTTATTGTACTTCCGAAAAGTATTTTTAAAAATCTTAAATGTACTTAAGTATTGAAAGTAAAAGTACAAGTAAATGCAAAATGGAAAAGAAGCAAATAAATATATATAAAAAAATATTCATACAGCTTAAGCAGCAAGATTGTGTTCAGTTTGAACTCTTTCTTCAATTTTGTATTTTTGGGTAAGAATAAGAAGCACTTCATCTGGTACTTAGTTTCTTTCATTCCAACATAAGAAAACATTTCTGGAATCTGCATCTGAAATAGCATTTAGATGCATATATTTACACAGTTTAATGTATCTCACAGGGGACAAGGATGCATTTAAACTGCAGTTACAGATGCATAAATAGGCCTAATGTTGTGTTTTTAACATAAAACATTGAATAATGATATTTGAAAAAATTTAAAACATGAAAAAAAGTCAAAATGTGAAATTAAAACCGCTAGTAGGTGACAGCAAAGACTTTGGTGACAGCAAGTGACCATTAATGAGTGAGTCATTGAGATTCAACCGATTCATTCAAACGACTGATTCATTCAGGAACAGAGCATTTGACTGTTAATGAGTGAATCAAAAAGCGGATTCATTCAATAAGTACACCATCCATTGCTCAGAGACGCAAAACAGTGCTGTGATCTTTGTTTGGAACCATTTTCGTTGGCAAAATTTAGCAAAAACAAGCAATAAGTCTAAAATGTAAGTCACTTATTGCTTTACTGAACTTGTATGAAATTATTATTAAATGTGTTCATGCTGAAATCTGCAGAAAAACGGTACTCTTTTTGTGATATAGATATAGAAGTTAACTATTATATAAATATAAAAAGCATACAGAAGCATTTTTGCCGTCTACAATTTAGAATGCCTGGAATTTTTTAATACATTAATAAATCAACGTGCGTGCACTCTGTGTGTGATTTGATGATATAGCTGGAAAATGAATCATCCGCAATTGTGCACGCACTGGTTTGCAGATGAGCAAAGCTGTTCTAACTTACAAACGCCAGACCAATGTTTCTCAAACCTGCTTTCCTGCAGTTTGTGTTCTTCTGACTATTTTGTTGAAAGTAACGAATATGCTTCGGGGAAATGTATTGGAGTAAAGGTAAAAGTTGGCTGAAATATAAAAACTCACGTAGGCTACAGATACTCCCAAAAAATACTTAAGTACTATAACGTATTACTTCGTTAAAATACACCACTATGTGAGAGTGAGTGAGAGTGTGTGTGTGTGTGTGAGAGAGAGAGAGCCCAAAAGGGGAGTTGTTTAAAGATGTGATTGAGTCAGCCCAATGTCAATTAAGAAAATAACCAATGGGCTGCTTATTGAATGTCTCATGGGCCGGTCTGTCTGGAGGAAAAAAATCCTAAACCGACTTTGACAAATACATTAAACAGCCGCAAAGACCACAGCGCCGTCAACTATTTAGGCAGAAAAACTATAGGCTGCTAAGAGTTTTATGGGCCGATCAGACAAATATGGTATGAGATATTTGTCCTACGGAGATATTTGTATACGGTCCTGCGAGACACGACATTTCGTTCCACTGCATGTCCCCACATGTAGCGGAATGACAATAAAGCTCAACTTGAACTTGAACTTGAGATTATGTATAGGCCCGGCCCAAAAAGTACGTCGGCCCAGCGGGAAAATGCCCGGTCTGCCAGATGGCCAGTCCGCCCCTGGATCAAACACACCTGAAGCAGCTAATCAATGTCTTCAAGATCACTAGAAAGCTACAGGCAGGAGTGTTTGATTAGGGTAGGAGCTAAACTCTGCAGGACAGTGTCTCTCCAGGACCGAAGTTGCCCATCCTTGAGAGTGAAAATGCCATGTCAGGTCAACAACATGTTTGTCATTTACAAATATGATTAAAAGATGAATATGAGACAAAACTACAGAATGTTTTATTATTGGGTGATTCAACACATAGATGTTTTACCAGCTAAGAAGTTCAGCATTTTTAGAGTTTGATCCCTCTATCTGATGTGAGCATAAGTATTGGAGCAGTTGCCTCACGGGTCTTTCTAAGTGATCAGCTGTTTCCTGTTGCATTAATTCTTCAGATATTAAAAGCAGGGAATGTGTCGTATCAGTTATATCCATTACTTCTGTATTCTGAATCTTGCATTCGATGATGACACACACAAACCAGGATGAAGATGAGGGAGCGCAACTTTGAGAGAAAAGCAAGCAATTTGGATGCTAAAAGAAAAGAGGAAGTCAGTTAGAGCTCTAGCAAAAACAAAAGGGCATGGAGAAATCAAGGGTTTAGAAACCACCAGCGACACCAGCAACCAACAACGACCTGATCAGCTGAGAAAACAACAGTAGTTGATGACAGACAAATCATAAAAGCTGTGAAAATGAACCCTAAAAGACGTGTCTGTGAAATCACCAACAACTTCCAGAAAGCTGGGGTGAAGTTCTGACAATCTACTGTCCTCAGGAGACTTTGACACAGAGTTACAGATGCTACACAGCAAGATGCAAACCTCTGACCAGCACTAAAAATAGAAAGGCAAGATTAGAGTTTGCAAAAAAGCACAAAGGTGAGCCAGAAGAGTTTTGGAACTGTGTTTATGGACCGATGAGACAAAGATGAACCTTTATCTAAGTGATGGGAAAGCAAAAATGTGGAGAAAAAAAGGGAACTGCAATGATCCCAAGAATACAGCCTCATCTGTAAAGCATGGTGGAGGTGGTGTCGTGGCATGGGCATGCATGGCTGCCTCTGGAACAGGCCCTCTCAACTTTACTGATGTATGATGAAAGTAGCAGAATGCATTTGGAAGGGTACAAAACCATCTTGCCTACCAATATTCAAGAAAATGCCACCAGATTCATTGGAAAGTGCTTCATATTGCATCAGGACAATGACCCAAAACACCCTGCCAGTTCAGTCAAGGAATTTATAAGGGCAAAGAAATGGAAAGTCTTAGATTGCCCAAATCAATATCCAGATTTAAATCCGATTGAACATGAATTTCAGCAGCTGGAGACGAGAGTAAAGGCAGAAACTCCCCAAAACAAGCAACAATTGGAATTGGCTGCATTAAAGGCTGGGAAAAGGATTTCAAAGGATGAGACCAAGAGTCTGGTGATGTCTATGGGTCACAGACTCACTGCTGTGATTGTGCGCAAGGGATCTGCAACTAAATAATAGCCTTTAATCTTTTATATCTGCCTTATGTTCAACTGTCCCAATATTTATGCTCACATCAATGAGTGGGATGGACTCTAAAAGTGCTGTTCTTTTTATTTGGTAAAACATGTATGTGTTGAAACGGCTAATAATAAAATGTGACATTCTGTAGTTTTGTCTCATATTCATCTTTTAATCATATTTGCAAATGTCTTGACTCCACAGCCAACAGAGCAATTTTGTCTTTACTGTTCCAATACTTATGGAGGGCACTGTATGTATGTATGTATGTACAGTGGGTACGGAAAGTATTCAGACCCCCTTAAATTTTTCACTGTGTTATATTGCAGCCATGTGCTAAAATCATTTAAGTTCATTTTTGTTTTCCTCAATGTACACACAGCACCCCATATTGACAGAAAAACACAGAATTGTTGACATTTTTGGAGATTTATTAAAAAATTGAAATATCACATGGTCCTAAGTATTCAGACCCTTTGCTCAGTATTTAGTAGAAGCACCCTTTTGATCTAATACAGCCATGAGTCTTTTTGGGAAAGATGCAACAAGTTTTTCACACCTGGATTTGGGGATCCTCTGCCATTCCTCTTTGCAGATCCTCTCCAGTTCTGTCAGGTTGGATGGTAAACGTTGGTGGACAGCCATTTTTAGGTCTCTCCGGAGATGCTCAATTGGGTTTAAGTCAGGGCTCTGGCTGGGCCATTCAAGAACAGTCACGGAGTTGTTGTGAAGCCACTCCTTCGTTATTTTAGCTGTGTGCTTAGGGTCATTGTCTTGTTGGAAGGTAAACCTTGGGCCCAGTCTGAGGCACTCTGGAGAAGGTTTTCGTCCAGGATATCCCTGTACTTGGCCGCATTCATCTGTCCTTCGATTGCAACCAGTCGTCCTGTCCCTGCAGCTGAAAAACACCTCCACAGCATGATGCTGCCACCACCATGCTTCACTGTTGGGACTGTATTGGACAGGTGATGAGCAGTGCCTGGTTTTTCTCCACACATACCGCTTAGAATTAAGGCCAAAAAGTTCTATCTTGGTCTCATCAGACCAGAGAATCTTATTTCTCACCATCTTGTGGTCCTTCAGGTGTTTTTTTTGTGTCTTGCAGGAGGAGAGGCTTCCGTCGGGCCACTCTGCCATAAAGCCCCGACTGGTGGAGGGCTGCAGTGATGGTTGACTTTCTACAACTTTCTCCCATCTCCCGACTGCATCTCTGGAGCTCAGCCACCGTGATCTTTGGGTTCTTCTTTACCTCTCTCACCAAGGCTCTTCTCCCCCGATAGCTCAGTTTGGCCGGATGGCCAGCTCGAGGAAGGGTTCTGGTCGTCCCAAACGTCATCCATTTAAGGATTATGGACGCCACTGTGCTCTTAGGAACCTTAAGTACAGCAGAAATTTTTTGTAACCTTGGCCAGATCTGTGCCTTGCCACAATTCTGTCTCTGAGCTCTTCAGGCAGTTCCTTTGACCTCATGATTCTCATTTGCTCTGACATGCACTGTGAGCTGTAAGGTCTAATATAGACAGGTGTGTGGCTTTCCTAATCAAGTCCAGTCAGTATAATCAAACACAACTGGACTCAAATGAAGGTGTAGAACCATCTCAAGGATGATCCGAAGAAATGGACAGCACCTGAGTTAAATATATGAGTGTCACAGCAAAGGGTCTGAATACTTAGGACCATGTGATATTTCAGTTTTTCTTTAATAAATCTTCAAAAATGTCAACAATTCTGTGTTTTTCTGTCAATATGGGGTGCTGTGTGTACATTAATGAGAAAAAAAAAATAACTTAAATGATTTTAGCAAATGGCTGCAATATAACAGAGTGAAAAATTTAAGGGGGTCTGAATACTTTCCGTACCCACTGTATGTATTGGGGATGTGCCCGAAGCCGAATACCTTATTCGGAAAGGCACGGATAATGGCTTCAAAACGAATAACGAATTCATCCGAAAAACAGAAAAAATATTCGGCAGACACAATCACATGTTTGCTGGAACAGCACATTAGTGAGGTCTGCGGTTGTTAAGATTTGTGCAATAATAATGGCTAGAACTGCTTTGATAGCGTTTGACACAGTTTCATACAGATAATATCATGGTGATCATTGCGTTAAAGAATGTGGTCTCCTCAGCAATGAACTATCCGCGCGCTCCTTTTTTGATTTGCTGCCTGTCAGTGCCGGATTATTGCTACTAAAAAAACACAACCAATCCCCTGAAAAATGCATCAAAATAAGTTTAAATCTTGTATTTTGCAAATAGGATACAGAATCTCTAATCTCAACCTTCAAATTCCCAGTTTATTAATGCCCTAATTACTTTATTAACTCTGTTACATTTAGTATTAAAACAAGTCCAGCGACGCTAATAACTAGATCTGGCAACATGGCGGAGCGGAGTGGAGACGGCATTTCCGCCAAGCTCGTTCACTCAGCTGCTGCGAGTCAGCCACATGAATTTATTCAGCGACATGATTTTAAATCATTTTTCATACGTTTTCAAATTTTATTTTTGAACATGAAACATTTACGGAGGTCTGGACCTCATAGCTGGCTATGGGCCTGGATGTATAAAGTGAATAAGTGTAAACTAGCCTATATGAATAAAATTTGCGCAAATCAATAGCCGTGTTGGGGTCTATGCACGTCTCTCAGAAATCAGAGCTTTGTCTGGAGTTATATCAACTAACTCGCAAAAATATCCTAAAAACGGTCCTAACTTCAAACCTTTTCAAAATCCAACTGTAAAAACGCATTACATTAGCCTTTTTTGTGAATGGCATCACATTTAATTATACAAGACGAAGAAAAGCGAGGTTTGATCAAGGCTTTTGGAGGGTCCAAATGATTTGTTGTGCTCGGTTGATAAAATACTCGTAAATGATCACAGACTCCAGCAATACATGATCTCCAAGTTACTTCAAGTTCAAGCGAGCTTTATTGTCATTCTGCTATGAGTACTGAACACTTTCTTTCCATTTCTTTTTTTTGTACTAGTGCTCTTATTTAAGATTGTGGATGCTTGTCTCTTGACAAATTTGTATACAGTTTCACTGGAAAACAAGGAGAATAAAGTTATTTTTCTTTTTTGATCAACATTTTCTGTAGTTTTAAACTGAAAATATTTGCAAAGTTATAATTATAATAAAAATAATAATTTATTTAGTTATACAAGGCATATATGAAACATGGGACAAAACATGTCCAGCAATTGTAACTGCTATCAGGTTTAAAAATTTCAAATATTTTCAATTGTAAATGTTATGGGGATTGATCATAGAATCTTTTTAACACAATTACCCCCTTCAATTTAATTTGATCATTATTATGTGAAATCTATGACACTTATTGTCTTCTCACTACATCTAAAACAGTGTCTCCACAGAGAAGGGTTCAATCATTCATATGCTATAAAATGGATAAAAATGTTTTTAACGATAAAAAAGAGCTTGTTTTATCAAAACCAACACTTAATAATATCTCATATCAACGCAAGGTTGTTTTTCAGTGACACATGCATGTTTCATAAGGTTTTAAAGTTTTGTCCCCACTTTTTGTCAACACCGTCAGACATTCATTCAAATGTAATAAAATCAATGAATATCAGGGGCAGCTGTGACTCTAAAGGACCCCTTGCCACAGTCCTCCTCTGCAGATTACATCACTGTCAGACTGGTCAGTATTATAGTTTTAGAATATTTTAAATCCTAATGTTAATATTTCATGTGTCACAACCATGATACTTCAACACCATCTTCCAATTTCTGAGGAAAATATTTGAAATATTTAGATCATTTTATTCTCCTGAAGCAAGTTCCATTAGCATCTAGTATCAACAGAAAAAATAAAATGGCTACTACATGAACTCCATTTGTTTTGTGAAAGAAATGCCAAATGTGTCAACACCGTCAGATGTCACCACACCAAGATTTTGTGTTCCAATAATATATCAAAATACTTAAATGTGACTCTTGAATAAAAGCTTTATAAACAATAACATACTCACTGCCTGTTGTGGTTGTTTTAACACAGTAATTGTTTGATTCAATGCATTTGATAGTTAAAAATACTACAAATTCAGGTTTTCGTCACCACCGTCAGATGCGTCAACTCCGTCAGTTCTGTCACCTCCGTCAGATGACTATTTTGATAATATTTCATTATATTTTATATTTGTTGTGGAATTGTTGGTCGCATGTGAAAGTGTAATCTGTTTGCTAACATGAGAAAGTGTTTTGAAATGTTAAAAACATCTTGAATGCTGTTAAAGATAAAGTTGAAATTATATTACATAGTCCAAGGTATAAAAAAAAAGCACATTTTGTTTAAAAAAAGAGAAAAGTTGGGAGGTTGCATCAAAGCATAGCTCAGTAGCTTAGTACATATAAGATACATAAATGTAGTTTCGTCTGTCTGAGTACAAAGTTTTGTTTTTTTCAATTTTGCACCCTGTCTTGTCCCACTTCTCAAGAATGACTAGATAGATAGATAGATAGATAGATAGATAGATAGATAGATAGATAGATAGATAGATAGATAGATAGATAGATAGATAGATAGATAGATAGATAGATAGATAGATAGATAGATAGATAGATAGATACACACACTCACCTAAAGGTTATTAGGAACACCATACTAATACTGTGTTTGACCCCCTTTCGCCTTCAGAACTGCCTTAATTCTACGTGGCATTGATTCAACAAGGTGCTGAAAGCATTCTTTAGAAATGTTGACCCATATTGATAGGATAGCATCTTGCAGTTGATGGAGATTTGTGGGATGCACATCCAGGGCACGAAGCTCCCGTTCCACCACATCCCAAAGATGCTCTATTGGGTTGAGATCTGGTGACTGTGGGGGCCATTTGAGTACAGTGAACTCATTGTCATGTTCAAGAAACCAATTTGAAATGATTCGAGCTTTGTGACATTGTGCATTATCCTGCTGGAAGTAGCCATCAGAGGATGGGTACATGGTGGTCATAAAGGGATGGACATGGTCAGAAACAATGCTCAGGTAGGCCGTGGCATTTAAACGATGCCCAATTGGCACTAAGGGGCCTTAAGTGTGCCAAGAAAACATCCCCCACACCATTACACCACCACCACCAGCCTGCACAGTGGTAACAAGGCATGATGGATCCATGTTCTCATTCTGTTTACACCAAATTCTGACTCTACCATCTGAATGTCTCAACAGAAATCGAGACTCATCAGACCAGGCAACATTTTTCCAGTCTTCAACCGTCCAATTTTGGTGAGCTCGTGCAAATTGTAGCCTCTTTTTCCTATTTGTAGTGGAGATGAGTGGTACCCGGTGGGGTCTTCTGCTGTTGTAGCCCATCCGCCTATATATATTATTTATATATATATATATAGTGAGGTCAATAAGTATTTGATCACCCTGTGATTTTGCAAGCTCTCTTACTTAGAAATCATGGAGGGGTCTACAATTTTCAGCATAGGTGCATTTCCACTGTGAGAGACAGAATCTAAAAATAAAAATCCGGAAATCACATTGTATGATTTTTTTTTTTAACAATTTATTTGTGAATTACTGTGTAAAATAAGTATTTGATCACTTGAGTCAAAAAAATGTAATATTTGGTACAGAAGCCTTTGTTAATTACAGAGGTCAAACGGTTCCTGTAGTTCTTGACCAGGTTTGCACACACTGCAGGAGGGATTTTGGCCCATTCTCTAGATCTGTCAGGTTTCGGGGCTGTCGCTGAGCAACACGGAGTTTCAGCTCCCTCCAAAGATTTTCTATTGGATTTAGGTCTGGAGACTGGCTAGGCCACTCCAGAACCTTGATATGCTTCTTATGGAGCCACTACTTGGTTTTCCTGGCTGTGTGCTTTGGGTCATTGTCATGTTGGAAGACCCAGCCATGACCCATCTTTAATGCTCTGACTGAGGGAAGGAGGTTTTTGCCCAATATGTCAATACATGGCCCCATTCATCCTCTCCTTAATACAGTGCAGTCGTCCTGTCCCCTGTGCAGAAAAACACCCCCAGAGCATGATGCTTCCAGCCCCATGCTTCACAGTAGGTATGGTATTATTGGGATGATACTCATCATTCTTCTTCCTCCAAACACGGCGAATGGAGTTAAGACCAAAAAGTTCTACTTTGGTCTCATCTGACCACAGGACTTTCTCCCATGACTCCTCTGGATCATCCAGATGGTCCCTGGCAAACTTCAGACGGGCCTGGACATGGGCTGACTTAAGCAGGGGAACATTCCGTGTGATGCAAGATTTTAAACCATGACGTCTTAGTGTATTACTGATAGTAGCCTTGGAAACAATGGTCCCAGCTCTCTTCACGGCATTGACCAGTCCCTCCCGTGTAGTTCTGGGCTGATTCTTCACCATTCTTAGCATCATTGATACCCCACGAGGAGAGATCTTCCGTGGGGCCCCAGTCCGAGGGACATTGACAGTCATCATTAGCCTCTTCCATTTTCTGACAATTGCTCCAACAGTTGTTCTTTTTTCACCAAGCTGCTTGGCAATTGCCCCGTAGCCCTTTCCAGCTTTGTGAAGGTCTACAATTTTGTCTCTTGTGTCTTTTGACAGCTCTTTGGTTTTGCCCATGTTGCTACTTAGACTTTGGCTGATTGTGGGGTGCACAGGTGTCTTTATGACAGCTAACGACCTCAAACAGTTGCTACTAATTTAGAATCATGAGCAGAGTGTAGCTGGACTATTTAAAAGCAAAATAACAGGTCTTTGAGGGTCAGAAATCTGACAGATAAGCAAGTGATCAAATACTTATTTGACACAGTAATTCACAAATAAATTGTTTAAAAAAATCATACAATGTGATTTCCGGATTTTTATTTTTAGATTCTGTCTCTCACAGTGGAAATGCACCTATGCTGAAAATTGTAGACCCCTCCATGATTTCTAAGTAAGAGAACTTGCAAAATCACAGGGTGATCAAATACTTATTGACCTCACTGTATATTTAAAAAAATAAAATAAAATCTTACAACTGCTGTATTTCCAAACTGGTTCCATAAAATACCTTCAACTTTCCATTAGCTTCTTTCTTGCTTTCCATGTGTGTTAGCTGAAGTCTTAACAACAGCGTACCGGACTGCGCCATATAGCTCGACCAGCTAACATGCTATCGAGCTGACAGAGCTCTCATCGAGGGAGGTAAGATCCGCGGTGGCGGGCTTTATGTTTACATCAATGATGCATGGTGCCCCGACGCCGTTGTGGTCTGCAAACACTGCTCACCCTTGGTGGAGTTTATGATTATTAATTGCCGGCCGTTCTATCTACCGAGGGAATATACAGCTATACTGCTCGTTGCTGTATACATCTCTCCCAGCTCCAACAACAACAACAGGAGTGAGGCACTAAATGATCTGTACCAGCACACCAGTGAGCAGCAGACAGCCCACCCAGATGCTTTTCTCATCTTGGCTGGAGATTTCAAACACGCAGACTTAAAGAGTGTGTTCCCAAAAATACACCAACACATAGACTTTCCAACAAGGGGAAAAAATACTCTGGACTTTGTTTACACCACCCAGAGAGGAGCTTACAAGGCCCTCCCCCTCCTCGGAGCCTCAGACCACATCACTGTCATGCTAATGCCTGCATACAGACCGCTCGTTAAAGTCATCAAACCAATACACAAACAGATACAAGTGTGGCCGGAAGGGTCGTCAGCGGCACTTCAAGACTGTTTTGACACCACTGACTGGAATATGTTTAAACAGGCTGCCACACACAACAACATTACAGACCTCCAAGAGTACTCAGAGACTGTCACTGCCTACATCACCAAGTGCATTGATGATGTAACGGTCACAAAGTCTATCACTGTCAGGGCCAACCAGAAGCCGTGGCTGACAGGGGAGGTCTACAGACTTTTGAAGGCCCGGAATGCTGCCTTTAGAGCTGGAGATGAGGAGGGCCTGAAGACAGCTAGGGCCAACCTATCCCGCGGCATCAGAGAGGCCAAGAGACAGTACTCCAGGAGGATAGCCCATAGTTTCAGTGACAGCAGAGACACTCGGAGCCTGTGGCAGGGGATACAGACCATTACGGACTACAAGCCCCCACCACAGACCTTCAAAAATGTTTCACAGTGATGACGCTGTCCCCGGACAGTGTGAGGAGATCCCTCAGCAGGATCAATGCACGCAAAGCTCCGGGTCCTGACAACATTCCTGGGCGTGTACTGAGAGACAGTGCAGTGGAATTCACTGATGTCTTCACAGACATTTTCAACATCTCACTAAATCAGGCCGTTGTCCCCACATGCTTCAAAGCTACCACCATCAATCCAGTCCCGAAGAAGTCATCTCCATCCTGCTTCAACGACTACCGTCCAGTCGCACTCACTCCAATTCTAATGAAGTGCTTTGAACGGCTAGTCATGCACCACATCAAGTCTGCCTTCCCCCCCCCCCCCCCGTACCCCTTCCAGTTTGCATATAGGTCCAACCGCTCGACCGATGATGCCATCGCCACTGCCCTCCACCCAGCCCTCACACATCTGGACAAAAAAGACTCATGTCAGGATGCTGTTCATAGACTTCAGTTCAGCATTCAACACAATCATCCCTCAACAGCTCACTCACAAATTGGTCCAGCTGGGGCTCAACACCTCTCTGTGCAACTGGCTGTTGGACTTCCTGACGGGGAGACCTCAGGCAGTACGGGTCGGCATTAACACATCCAGCACCATCACACTGAACACTGGGGCCCCCCAAGGATGTGTGCTGAGCCCCCTCCTCTTCACTCTGCTGACCCACGACTGCACACCGTCACACAACTCTAACCTTTTCATTAAGTTTACAGATGACACGACTGTGGTGGGTCTCATTAGCAACAGAGATGAGACAAACTACAGGAGCGAGGTGAGCCGCCTGGCCGGGTGGTGCAGTGACAACAATCTCTCTCTGAATGTGGAGAAGACGAAGGAGATTGTTGTTGACTTCAGGAGAGTACTCAGCATGCTCCTCTGACCATCAATGGTGCGACTGTGGAGTGAGCGAGCAGCACCAAGTTCCTGGGTGTGCACATCACAGAGGACCTCTCCTGGACTAACAACACTGTAGCACTGGCCAAGAAAGCACAGCAGTGCCTCTACTTCCTCCGCAAACTCAGAAGAGCCAGAGCCCCGGCCCCCATCATCTGCACCTTCTACAGAGGCACCATCGAGAGCATTCTAACTAGCTGCATTCTAACTAGCTGGCTAAACAAAGTACTAAATACTTAATTTGAGCGTTCTTAAAGTGAAAGAGCCGTAACTGGTGTTATACGGTGTTCTGCCTTGGTTTCTCTGGGGGATTTCGAAGTTACGGTTGATTTTCTCTGAAAAACAACGAAATGGACTCAAGATACTTATGTACATGATAAAGGATGTCTTGAATGTCCCAAAAATATCAATAACTCATTTTTGACAAAAATTTAACTTACGGTCTTTTGCCTTTGAACGGCAGTATAAAAATGTTAAATATTTTAAATCTTTGTTTGCTTCAGAGTCTGAAGCCCAGATTTTCAGTTGGTTTTCAGACTTCTGGACCTCTGCTGCTGGGAGAACATTTGACCACTGACACATAAATCAATCATATGTTTCCAACACAACATAAAAATGATATATAGGCTCTGGATGGAACACTGCGATACCCTTAACTCTCTTCCCCCTCATGGGACCTCTTCAAAAACAGATACAGTGCGGCAGATATGTTTGGAGTGGTTTGAAAAGGCCAGTATCTAATCTGTCAGACCAAAGAGATGTCAGGGCCGGTTGACTTTGGATTTGTGGGAAGTTAGTTAGTCTGAGTTGTGGAATGAAATGTTTAATTCACAGGCTTGAATCTAATATGTGGTGGAGGTTAATGTAGTTTTGGATGGACGTGTCACAAAAATAGAAAAATGTGAAATGTTAAAAGGTGTGGGGTAAGAGGTCTAATGTAACGGGATGGGACAAGTGGAGGACATTCATTGGAGGAAAGCCCAGTGCAATCTGGTTTTCTTTATAAAAAATAAAATAAAAAAAGTCCTTTTGCATGGGATATAAATTCTATTTTTTCCAAGCTGAATGAATTGACCAGTCAAACGAGCAGCTGGTGGCAATCTGGCTGACCACTTTGAACAAGATATAAAGTACAAAAATTTTGTGGAGGACTCTTAGGTTCATAAATAATAATTTCACTAAACTTCCAGATGTAAAGGCTTATTGATAGCTTGGATAATACATAAGGGGAGTAATAATAAAATAAATATGCTTTTGAGCATATACAGCAGACCTGCCAACCTTTGACATTTTTTTGGAGTACCACTTGTGTGATTGGGGGGGGGGGGGGGGTATAGCATATCAGGACATTTTGTGAGGAACTGCTGTGGGGCATGGACTCTTTTTGGTTTCTTTTTAGGTCTGCTGCTCTCTCTCTCCCTGTCCTCATCTGATGTCATGTTTGTTTGTTTTTTAGCTGCAAGGCATGAACACACACACTTTTCTGTCACCGAGCACATAACTTTACACTTCTTTGACAACTTAAATGCCTGGTGAATAGGCAAACTAGCTCGAAAATTATGTAGTGTTAGGATACGTTATTCATGTTAGATATTTACCAAAGGTCTGCACTCAGTCACATACAACAGCTGCACGATTCTGGATAAATTGAGAATCACAATTTTTTTTTCAAAATTTCAAACAGAGATCACGATTCTCCCACGAAACAAAATACCATTGCTGCAGTCTATTTAAGTGTTTAATTTGAACGAATTTTTAAACATTTAAATTAATATGTATTTATAATATATTTAGTTCATATTAAAATGATGAAAAAGTGGTTTGAATGAATTAATGTCTCACTCATAAATACTTCACTTGCTTCTTTACTAGATGAATCTGTGTTTTTAAACAAATCTCTTGATTTAATCACAAATACATTTTAAGTCACTTTCCTGCACCTAGTGGCGAAACAATGCAATCGACACAAAACTTATTTGAAGCGCCAGTTAACTTTCAAAAGGTCTATTTTGATCGCTACCATAAACATCAGTGTTTATATCTGAACTATTAACTTATGAATGACTGTAATACAGAAATAATACTGTGTAGTTGAAAAGGCTGTTTGTGAAGCTGTTACCCAAACACAGTAACTGTCTGCTCTGTCAGCAGCTGAACGCAGATGTGAATGTTCCGGTAAGACTTTTTTAAAGGTTTATTAGACACGGGCGAAGCTCTAGTGCAAATATATCAGTATTTATCCAAGTACGTGCACTTTTTTGGACTAAAAGCCCTAATATTAGGACGCTGTTCAGTGAGTGGAGCTATATGAACACAAATAAACCGCAGCAGATCTGGCTGAATATGAATGTGTTATTCTGTTCACAGTTCGTCTAGAATATCAATGCGATCACTTCGACTCCAGAGGATTAAGTTAACTCAACTCAATATTTGGTGGGGAAGTCGTGGCCTAATTCTTCGGTGGGGAAGTTGTGGCCTAATGGTTAGAGAGTCGGACTCGTAATCGAAAGGTTGCGGGTTCGAGTCCCCGGCCGGCAGGGATTGTTGGTGGGGGGAGTGAATGTACAGCGCTCTCTCCACCCTCAATACCACGACTGAGGTGCCCTTGAGCAAGGCACCGAACCCCCAACTGCTCCCCGGGCGCTGCAGCATGGCTGCCCACTGCTCCGGGTGTGTGTTCACGGAGTGTGTGTGTGTGTGTGCATTTGTTCACTACTCACTGCTGTGTGTGTGCACTTGGATGGGTTAAACGCAGAGCACCAATTTCGAGTATGGGTCACCATACTTGACAATACGTCACGACTTTACTTTTTTTTTTTTAACTTTCCACATCCACCCCAACCCGTTTACCTTAGTTGTAAGTACCGTGTGTACTGTCCTCTTTTAAGAAATCAGACGGCGGGAGTAAAAAAGGTACGAGACCGAGTGGGATTTTGTTTTGCTGTCTATTTGCAGTCTCTTTTTAATGATAGGTTACGCATTTGTCAATCATCCCACTTGCTAGAGGGATGGGAATGAATAGGGGGAATGAACCCCGCACTCTGATTGGTCGAAGTGCTCTTTCTTTGCTGTTGCTTGACTGGTTTGTGCTGCACAAAAGGCGTCACCAGGTTTTTGCGTAGTTCAAAGTGACAAAAATCGCACCGGTGTACTTTGAGGTCAAAATGCGTGCCCGCTACGCAAAATGCGTACAGGTTGGCAGGTCTGTATACAGTATGTACGCTTATATGATTTCTTAGTTGGTTTGTTGCTGGTCTAAGATCATATTACTTGGAGATGTCAACCACTCACTACTCAAAGGAAAGTCAATGTGTCTACTTTAAAACAGATACATACTGTATGCATGGGCTACATATATTTATTATTACTTCCCATTTTTATGAAACAAAATCTGTTAATAAGCCAAAAAACATTACATAAAATCACAACAAAATATCTAGATTACACAAAAAAACAAACTGCCTCATATTTCCTTTAGCTGTTTTATATCCCATCATGTCAACATGGGTACAGCATGAGCAGTCAGTTTTTCAAAATAATAAGAGTCTCTAGAGGATACATTAAAAATAAATCAGGTAACCAGGTAATGGTGCAATTTGCACGCTGCAATGCCCCATCTTGAGGGTTGGTTCTGGGTGATAGGTTATGGAGTTTACAGCATGATCTGGCATATTTTACTGGGACTGTAGAGCATCGCTCCAGCACTGTGACAGCGCTGAGCTCTCTAATGACTACATGCCTGGTCGTAACACTTTTCTCCATCATTTGATGAATTACTGCTTTATAATCAATAGGAAATGAAGACCAACATCTCTATTACCCCATAATCTATTGTATCATATTTGATATGCAAAAAAGGTCTCTTAATTGTCAACATGGTAAAAGCTTTGCATAAAAAAAAACTGTTGTACAAACATGCCTTCTGTTATCTGATTAATAGTTTATACTTTTTTAGCAAGTAAAAGGTCTTTTAGTATAATTGAAATGTTTTATTCCACATTTACAACTATTATTTCAAACGTCAGGCTTCACTTGGTTAAATTAATTTCATTTGCCATCTGCTTTCTGTGGGCGGTAACACCAAGCAGTTTGCAAATAAGAAACAATCTAATAAGCCTGATTTACATAGAAAGTGGGCGTGCTTGTGTTGAGAATGATTTAATTTAAATTTGCACGAGATGGTGTTACACCAGTACATAGTGACCGGTTTAAACTGGACTGCAGATGGTCAGTGAATAAGAGGAAGGTTTATGCTCTTAAATACAGTTTGAAAAATGTGCCCCTTTCACACATTTCTACAACAGGACTGAACCAACAGTCACAGAAATTATCTAAACTGAGAAACAGCTTTGAATATCCCCCACACTTCAAACTGCCCAGGGTAATATAGTGAGGAGATGGGAGAAGAGATTAGAGTAGGAGATGCTTACCTATCTGTAAGGATATGCATAAAACATGAAATAAAAGATTGTATGAAATGAGAAGGTCCGAAATCCCTGGTGAAGATCATATACATAGTGAATGAAAAAAGGCAGGTGAGAATAGAGAGAAACAGATTACGTGCTGAAAGAAACTAATTGCATTTAACTATTACAGAGCTTTTTCTTTTGTTGCCTTTTTTATTCCTGGAATTTCGCCACACCACTAACCACAATCTCAGTCTCAAGTACGCCGATTTGAATAATTTTTTGCACTTTTCAGAAGATCGTCAAGTGATGATGTGAGTATGTTACAGGTAGATATCAGCAACAATCTCAGCATGCATTAGTCAACATGAAAAATGTTATCTGCAGCCCATTTACGCACATGTGATGTGCAAAACATGAAAAAATGTAGGATGGGATTTTATCAGTCTGGTATAGAATGTATTGTGAAAAGAGGCTGTTGCAAGAATGAAGTCGGGTGCATAGGAGGGGAAGAGTGGAAGTAAAAGTGATGCATGAAGTCAGCCGAAAAAGAAAGGATGTTCCAGAGGTGGAGCAGGTAATTACATTTTGATTAAAAATTATAAACACTTTTTTTAACCTCTGGAATAATACGCATCAAATTGTTCACAATATGGCAAGCTTTTAATTTCACGCTGACATCCCATGGATGCTTCTCTTCCCCTTTTCCAAGCATCAAATGTGTTTAAATGCAAGACGCCTGACAGCCTGTTGATAAGCGCTGCATGGGAGATAAATCGCAATAAGAACACACATTAAGAAAGTAAACATGGTTATTTTGATTATGTTGGTTTCACGAGTGCCTCCATTGATTTGAAGGCACTGCCAGCCTAGTCCGAGCCTCTTGGGTGTTTTACACAACACAAAAAATTGGTATGACAGTGCAGGCAAGCACAGTCTTGCTCAAACTTGACATTTACAGACCTCACTATGCGGTGTCTTTGCACAACAGAAGATTTTAAAGTCTTGTGTAATTTCATGAGCATTTCTTATGACTAAAGCATTAACTTATTTTAACATGTAATATCAACTAACAATTTTGCTTCCAACAAACAATAATAACATTTTAAAAATGCCAACATCCATCAAACTACCTGCATTCTTTCCATAGTTGGCAGTGGAAAGTAAAACATACAGTAAAACATCCCACCTTATTAAGGCACAACGAGGATTGGCACAGGCTGGTAAAGCAGCTGGTGTGACAAACACTAGGCATTATTTCCCAGCGACACAAAGGCCAGAAGAGTCATTAGTGTCAGTGAAGCATTATCACAACAGCCTGCACTGATCTGCTGATGCCAATGTGAGTCAACATTACACAGAGGAAGAGACTTTCACCATTAGAGAGAAGCTGCCCATGTCCTGTTTACATGCCCTTGCAGGTTAGCAGAAAGTCAAAATCAGAGGCAAAGTGTCACATGTAAACAAGATTTTTCATTTCACAGTAAAATGCCCAGAATTTTGTCGGCACCAATAGCCTTGCGGTTAGTGCGTCAACATACTGCGCTCACGGTGACCTGAGTTCAAATCCCAGCTCATGGTCCTTTGCCGATCCTGTTCCCCTCTCTCTTCACCCAAAGATTTCCTGTCTACTCTACAATGTCCTGTCCAATTAAAGGCATAAAAAGCCCATAAATAAATCTTTAAAAAAAGTCCAGAACTTTAAAAAAAGAATAACATAAATTAAAATATAAAAATGCCAACTGGTAAACTATAATTTAAATTGCCATATACAGTGAAAATATACATAGAAAACATTTTAGTGTGAAAATATTTTTTGCAAGAACAAAAGAATTTTGAATTGAAATAATGGAAAACATATGTAAAATATTACAACTTAAGAAATAAATCATTTTAACAAGGATGTATTAAACTAATCAAAAACAATAGTACAGACTCTTACATTGTTATAACATTGCTACAAATTCTGTTTCAAATAAATGCTATTTATTTGAACAAAGTACCCTGAAATATAGTTTTCACTATATATATATATATATATATATATATATATATATATATATATATATATATATATATATATAATAAATTATATTTGTTTAATTTATATATTTGAGCAGTTTTCAACTATTCCTTGATCACCAAATCAGTTTATTAGAATGATTTCTGATGGCTGCTGTACATTAATATAGAAAAGTTATTTAAAACTAATATTTTACAATATTACTGTTCTACAAATAAATGTAGGCTTGGTGAGCTTAAGAGACTTTTATTTTAAAGACATTAAAAAAAATCTACTGACCCCAAAATTGTGTATTTTTTTTGCATGTATTTCATGATAAAGTTAACTTTTACATTAAAATATTGGTAAAAGTCAAAAATAATAATCCACCTAATAATCTACAAAGAAGAAAAAGGACAAGAAATCACTGCATCAAATCTAATTATGTTTTCACTTATATAATATTTGTTTCTCCTTACTTCTGTTATCAGTTCATGCTCTCGTGTACACAGGAGTGAAGATGTGTAATTTCTGTCCTACTGTTCTAGCGTCCCATAACAGAATTACAAAAATAGCATATAGTGTAAAATGTTTTCCCAAACATGCCCCTTCCTCAACAGGTCGCTCAAACAGCTCTATTTTTAAGTGCATTTCAGCAGTGAAAGTGTCTTGAGATTTCTACCAACAGTAAAACTACCTCATGCTGTCAGGCAAACATCTATGTCCGTGTTATTTCTTGACTCCACCCATGCTACTGTAGGTCAGGACTCAATAAAGATGGTAAGTGAAGGTCAGTGAGAACGCTACGACAGCTGGACAGCAGCCCCAGGGCAGGACGATATTAAGCACAGCTGATCTTAATACAGTATGACAATCACAATGACATATTAATAAAGCTTCTTTCCCCAGAGAGGGGCTGACTGACAGGATATTGGCAACTGGACCAACCGGAAACATTTCCTACAACTGAAGGACGAGCCACCAGAGAACGCCTGCTGCAGCAATGCCGCCGGATTTCTGCATGTGGTCTGCACACGTACACAAACTTACTCGCCAACACGCAACCCCAGGACCCGAGAGGAATCTATGGACTTCTTTCCACATTTCCTGTGCTGATTTCAGAGGAAACTTTAACCATGGAAAACAGATCTGGTTGTGACACACTCTGAAGTGCGCTGAAAATATAAACAGGTTAGACTAAATATTTATGGATGATGCGTAGAACCTGCGGTGCCTTATACAGATTACTGTGGGCCTGAATATCCCTGCATTTATACTGTTCCTCTTGACTAGAAGACCAAACACTGTGAAGTGTTTATCAAATATTAAATCACATATATTGCAGAACAAAAATTCACATTCACCTTTGCGTTCAGTATGAATGAGCTCCAGAACTAAAGATGCTATTGAAAAAATCCAATTTAGAGTGGGGAACGTGATCGGAACAATTTAGCACCTCAGGGCATGTAGACTACAGAAGCACTAATCTCTGCACAGCACAGTATTCCAACAGCTACATTTATCCACAACATCATTTCAATGATCTACATAAAACCACTCATCATTCCAACATGCAGGAAATATTCTAATCGCCCTAAAAACAACCGTGCCACATCTACACACTAATGATAAAAAAATAATAATGTTATATTGCATAACAGTGACTGAATTTGCCATAACATGATGAACATGAAAAAAATAAAATAAAAAGTTCATAATGTTGCTATATTCCATTCTCATTATTATATAATACTACTTTTTGCAGAGAACTCAGAATTTGACATATAGAGAAGCACCAAAATTTGGCTACTGAAGATCAAATAATAATAACAAATAATAATTTGTTCAAAATAGTTTTGGAAGGCCCAAATCATTATCCAAAAATAGATGCTAGTGTTTTGCTAGTGTTTGTGCACACAACATTGATAAGCTACAACAGGTAAATGTGTAAGAAGTGTAGACACACTCCACCCGTGACCAAAAAGTATGCTACAGTAGAAAGATGTCAAATTTGTACAACTGAAATATTGAGAGGCAGCTCCTTGCCGAAGACCTTTACTATGTCTTGCTTAATTTACTACCCAAGAACACAACACCAGTACAGACACAGCACAGACCCCAACTGACCCCAATTTAAGGAAACTTTACTTTAAATTTTCAGCTAAATCAAAAAAAAAAAAAAAATCAAGCTGTGCTTATGGTGTTCAGGTAAAAACTGATTTCAGTGCATTACAAATATGGAAAGTACAAAACATAATAGATTTTCAAAGAGTGACCTTCCTTCAATCAAAGAAGGATATATTTATGTGACTGAAATAAGAAGTCACCGCAAGGTAGTACATCACATAGCCTTCCATTTCAGAGCTCTCAAATCTCAAAATATTATTGTTTTAGATAAAAACATCCTGTGGTCAAGTAGGGCCATGTCCCTCTCTGTTTGAGTGTCTGGTTTAGCAGTAAAACAGAAAAGAAAAGCTGCATGTGTGCGATACACATAAGCTCTGCAAATCTCAGACTCAATGAGAATTTGAAAAGAAAAACTGAAGGGGGAAAAAAAAACAAAAACTTTTTTTCCATCACTTTATTGAACAAGAACAGAAAAGAGTCCTGGAAAATACCTAAAAATGCAATTACAGGAACTACATCACTGTAAAAAAAAAAAAAAAAAAAAAAAGACAATTGAGCCTAGAATTACCAATGACAAATAGCGATGATAAATGCACACAGACATCAATGACTATCTAAAGATGAATCACAGCAGGACATAAAAAGGGCTATTAACTTTTATTACTATACTTTTATCTGGTAATGTTTGCTTTTTATTTGCTCTTTGTCTGTTCGGTCTCCTCGTTGGCGTTTTACGGAAACTTAACCCAGTGTAACAGACATATGCTGAGATCTACGGTCAGTCATGTGAGGAATTATGGGGAAACCGAGGCTTTTCCACCCACCTTCTCCCTCCTGGACATTGGCTGACCATTCTAGACACTCTGGGACTGAGAGTACATGATGAGTTCACTGTGCGTGGTGTTGATACGTCTGACTGTAGACGTAGTGTGGACATTTTCAGGGACTGACTGGTCATAAACAGAGGCGATTTAGGTCACTCTGACTAACACATCATATATGAACTCTTTAAAGGGTTACAAAACTGCCAATTTCAGCACTGGTTTGTTGTCACCGCAGGTTTGAAAAATGCTCCAAAAGTGGCCGTGGTAAACTGAGGAGTGGAGAGGGAGGAGGGCAGACAGAAACCACAACAAAACCTTCTGATCCAGTCAGTTTTATTTAGCTCTTACGGAGTTAAAAGCATCCATGTCTTTCCACTGTACATTATACAAATACATATCCGGCAAAAGTTATAATTTAATGATTAAAGACAAATACATTTTCAGTACCTTTTGAGATTATTTTGCAGTGTTCAAATCAAGAAACTCTAAACGCCGCATTTGTGTTGGAGACTCATTGGATCGATGGGAAAGAATTAATGCCATGCAGATACTGTGGCAAAGCGAAAACAAACACTAGCAATCCATGACAGCAAAATGTGCTTTTGTGAATAGTTAGGAGAAGCATCTAACGACAAGATAGCAACATGCAGTCTTGTGAATAATCATAGGACTATGTTGCATCATCGACTTACCATAATGTTTGAAATGTTGAAAATAATGAGATCACAAAGCAATTATGTCACAGGTGATAAAGCAGTTGTAGTAAAGTTCTTTAACAATAAGCCAATTCTCCATATTTGGAGAATTTGACATACTGCTATGTAAGCATCATTTCATCTGTTGTAGCTTTTCTATGTTGTGTGGGATGCTTGCTGACACAGTCAAAATGTGTTTTGGTCAATGATTTCATCCCTCCAAAACTAATCAGGCCGAAACTAAGAATTTGAAGATTCTGCCTGAATATTTTGGTTGCAGAAATGTCTGTACATCATTCATAACAGCCAAACATGATTAAAATAATTTTTGTTCAGTGGCTGTGTGGAAAAAATTGATTTGAGACATTCATTCACTCCTACCTGAAATGCCTTTCGACCACTAGGTGATGACACACATGTGACGGAGCGCTGGTCCACCAGGTCCAATGCCTGAAGAGCACACTGGCCAAACACAAACCTTAATCTGTAAAATAGAATAAAATGAGAGTCACAGGAAAATTTCTGTGTAAAAAGTCCATCCCCTGCTGTCCTATTACATCAAAATCTACCAACATACAGTATTTGTTTAGAACTGTTTTCACTTGTGTGCGTATTTCTCTCCTGATTCAGACGAGTTATCTTTTTTCACTGTAAAAAGCGATATTATATAGATAGAGGATGGTTTGAAGTTAAAAACATCTTAATGACGGATTTATTACAAACAAGCAACTTTTTACTTCACAAGACATTCATTAATTACTAATGGTTTATCAGCTGTTTGAACTTCTAATTTCTGACGGCACCCATTCACTGCAGAGGATCCATTGGTGGGCAAGTCATGTAATGCTGAATTTCTAAAAATTTGGTTAACACTATTTCGATAGTCCACTTTAGACATTCTACTAACAGTAAGTAACTTTGCAACTACATGTCAACTAGCAGTTATTAGAGTATTAGTAGACTGTCTGCTTAATATCTGCTAACACTTTATTTTGATGGGTCCACAACATACAACATACTGACTATTAGAAACTTTGCAAGTATATGTCAAATTATTCTACTAACCCTAAACCTACCCTAACAATCTACTCAGAGAGCTAGTAGATATGTAGTTGCAAATTAATGAGAATTAGTTGACATGTAGTTACAAAGTTACTTATAGTAAGTAGAATGTCTAAAGTGGAGTATCAAAATAAAGTGTAACCAAAATCTGTTCTGATGAAGAAAAAAAAAAACTGCATTTCTGAAGACCTGAGAGTGAGCATTGAACCATTTCCTTTAACTGTAGGTACAGGAAACCATGCTAGATAAGGTAAGATAGTGACATGTACACAGGAAGCTGAGGGGCAACAAACCTCAGCGCTCACTTTTAATCCAAAAGCAAGCGCCGTTTCCTGTCTTAATATAAAACTCAAAAACAATGTCACTTGTGAGTCAATCTGGTCTTGACGTCAAGTCTATAGCAATACATTCTAAAGTGGTCTCATCTGAAAGTCATCCAGCCACATTCAAATAATGTCTCAGAGAGAAGCAGACCCAAGCGAACACATGACGCGATGATGACACTGGAACCACAATCAATTGCACAATAAAGCAAAAAGTGCTGACCAGTGATGTGAACAGCCATTTATGAAAGAATGTGATTCCCAGAGTAGAGTAATTACTGTGGCTTAGTGCTTCCTTCAATGGCAGCCTGATGACTGTCATTGCAGGTTTGAGGACACTTTTAACATCATGATTTATTTAGTCAATGACATTTAGAAAGAGAGCGATGGATAAAGGCATACATGTGCTTGATAAAGCCTGTGTTGAGTACATCTTGCAGTTAAGAGGTAAGTGCTGGTTTCTGTACAGTGTTCAGTGGCAATAACACACATCTCTGCAATAACTGACCCTCAACTTCAGGTCAAGAGTATTCAAAATATTTACCAGTCTGTAGTTCAAGGCCAAATCTCACAGTATGGTAAATGTTACTTAAGGAGGAGGAGATGGGGGGGAAATACTTACGCTATTAGTAGGTCATCCGGTACTGTAAGAAAGAGAGATAATATTAGTTAATAGTGTTTTATAAAACTGAAAAATGTAAAAGCTAAAGCATGTTTTTATTGCACAAATGCAACATACAAGTACACGAAACAACATCTGGGAAAAATTAACTACTTTAAATTAAATACGTTAACATAATAACAACAATAACCAATTATAAGTCATGCAAAACAGCCTATTTTGGTTGTATATTGTGGTCACCATGTTTCTCTGGAGAAAGACCCAAACAAGCACAAATTGAAACGACATCTCAATCTCAAAAACACTACAGCTATCATTACTCCCTAGATATTTCTCTCTGGCGTCGTTTGACATCAAAATTCCAACAGAATAATGTCATTACCCTTATCCAGATGTTCTGAATTAAGTCTTGTCTGCACATATAAGGATTTCAATGAATATATTGACATTTTAACAATTATTTGATGCAAGGCTTTGGACAACTGAACATCTCATAAGGCAGTAGGCTCCGAGGAACATGATGCTATAGGAAAAAATATGAACATAAATCTCTATAATTCAAACCCTATGAAAAAGGCAACCTCAACACCATAAGAAACTTGAACACCACTCCACAGGATGGTGTTGTCTGTTTAAGCAATCAAACACTGCAGCAGTGGAGAGAAAAATACATGCAACTGGTATTAGTGACATCTGGTGTCAGTAATAAACATTGCATCCATTTCTACTGTCATGTCTTCACTGACTTTACAGTTCACTTCCACACATGCAGTTTTTATTGATAAGCCTAAACTCTTTTAAAATGTTGATCAAATGTCTGTTGTAAAAAAGTATTATAAGCAGACGGACAAGCTAAACCTATACCACAAAAATAGTCCAAGTACTTAACCTATTTGGAAATGGGACAGTAATATCTGTGTGCGAGAAACATGCTGATTGTGCCAGTGTAAATGCGATATAAGAATGGGTTTCATTTATTCATTTTATTTTACAGAATTATATATATATATATATATATTTTGTTTTATCATTATTATATACTGAAGGATGTTTTGATTGTATTTAATTATAGCCACGCTGTGACCTTTAAAGGCATAGTTGGGGACTAGTTTGGGATGGGTTTGTTAATAGGGTAAAATGTTGATTCTGTACAGAGTTACTATCTATTCTGAAATTTACCTGAGAATCAATGAAACTGTTATTCACTAAATATCTGTTGTTCAAATGTTTGAATGAGACACGTGGAGTCCAAATGTCTGAGAACACATTGAAAATCTTTAACCCAGAAATAAACAAGTTTCAGAAACTAAAAAAAAAGAGGTTATGATGTTTGATGAGGTCAAATTGTTCTTTCTTCCACTGAAGCACAATATACATATATCAGTATCAGACCAAATACTAACCCTACGTTGTTAAAAAAAAAAAAAAAAAAAAAAAAAAAAAAAGTTGAGCCAACTTAAAATTAAGGCAACCAGCTTCAGCAGATTTTTGAGTTCTCTCAACTTATGTAGGAGATTCTCAACTTTTTGTTGTATAAACTTAAAACAACAAGTTGAGAAAACTCAAAAATCTGCTGAAGCGGGTTGCCTTAAAATTTTAAGTTGGCTCAACTTCTTTTTTTTTTTTACAGTGTACAGCATACTATACAAATTCATGCTTGACTTTATTGAAGCCAAATATCTCTAACATTAAAACTAGAAAAGAAATAGTTCTATCATTTGCACAATATATGCACATTTTCACAAGTGATCGGAGATTTCTGGAGCCCATTGTACAGTGTGAGTTTGTCTGTGAAGACTGATGAGATAACCGCAGGATGACTAGTAGTTTTTCTGCATTTCAGCCGCAAATGTTACTCAATGTTTCATCCCCCGATAGCTTCATCCAGCTGACAAGACATCAGCGAGTGTGTGCGTTTCAAACTTACAGTACCGCCGCTCCCTATACGCAGAGCACGCAGTTTGTGTAGGGCACCAACTCCCAGGGGGGCACCATCCCAGTTGCTCAAAAAAAAAAAAAAAAAAAAAAAAAACGTGGCGCGCCATTCCTCCATCCGCGCCCGCTCGCACCTCATGTTTGCGGCTGAATGCAAATGATCATAATTAATGGACAACTATGCAAGTGAAAAGACATCAGAAATCCGGTGCAGAGAAAAAAAAAACAAAAATAAAAAAAGATGAAAACGAAGCCTGTGCATCACTTGCAGGTAGGCTACATTCGTAAAATCATAATCCTGTGAAACGTTTTTGGGTGTTGACAATACCCAAACACCCAAAAACGTTTCACAGGATTATGATTTTACGAATGTAGCCTACCTGCAAGTGACACTGTTGAGGTTAATAATGTGTTTTAATGTCGGCAATAATTTCACCCCCACCAACACATCTAATAATCTCTCCGAGATTCCATGTTCACTTATACGAAAGCCATGGTTTTAGCCACGAATATAAAAAAGAAAAAAAAAATCATGGTTCTTGCAGCCATGGTAACTGCAAATTAACCAAATCAATCAATTGTGTTTCTTCAAATGACAAGAAATATTAAGATAATAAAATAATATTTTTTTTGTGGTTATAAAAACAAAACTAAGCCAACAACAGTCTTTAAAATGTCTTAAAATGCATTATATAAAAACAATGCTGAAAAAAACAATAGAAAAAAAACTAAACAAAACAATAAAAACAAAAGAACCATCACGTAAAATTCTAATACCATCACAAATGAATCTCAAATACCATTACAAACATCATAAACCATCAACGTTTAACCATTAAAAAACAATGGTTTTCTTCTGTAGTGTGTTTTGGGATATATTCCATTAGGATTTATTAGCAATGCACCAATTACCAGCAAAGACCAACAGGGTTCATTATGCTTCCATTAAAACCAATACAAGGCCCATTATAACCAGTAAAAGCATTACAATTTTTTTTTCTCAACATTACATGTTATAAATGCCTGTAAAAGGAGCCAAAGGCCTGATAATTGCTGTTGTTACACTTACAGGACGAACATATCCTTGTTGAATAGGCCTATTGACCAAATATTTCACTCAAATATCCACGTAATCTTTCATTTTTGGCCACCTTTTTGCGATGACACAGCCTCTATAATTTCTTCAACAAAAAACACATGGACATCACAACCCTTACAAAATGTACCATGGTTTTATCATAGTAAAACTACTTAATTTTCTTTTGCTTGATTTTTGAATTCTTGAGACCATAAAATCAATCAGACAACACTATTAATAAAATAATAGCCATAGGTAACTGTCTAGAGCTACAATTGTAATTTGTAAATAAATTAATAAATACATTTAATTACAATTTATTTACTTTTATATTTTATTAAAGTTCTATTTTGACCCCTATAGTAGTTGTTTTTTTTTTACTTCCATAATATTTGAGGGAGGGGGCACAGCAATAATCCTGTTTAGGGCAATCCTGCAAACTTACTCTGGTTTGTCTCCGAGTAAGTTCTCTGAAGATCTTTCAAAAGCTGCTCAGCAACAGAAAGCAAAGATGAGCCCATAATGCACCTGAAAACTAAACACACACGATTCAGATATCTTTACATAAGAATTACAGCACATGATTTTAAACTTGGGGATCTGTAATTATATCAGTACGTTATGATTTGTCTTTAGTATCTTTACATATATATATATATAAATGTGGAGTTAATTACAAAGTAAAGAAAACTACTAGAAAACAGCCTAATTAATAATTGCTCAGTAATGCTGAGAAAGTGTTTATATTTGACTTTGTCTAATAAATATATCTGTAAACTACCTGAAAACCAACCAATCTAGACATCGTATCTATCAAAGTAGCTTCTAAAAGCATCAACTGACCCGATATCTGCTGAATCTAGAGCTATTCCCCGTGTTTATGTTTCCCGCACCACTGCCACGTGCTCTTCTTCTTCTCTGGTTTGTGTGGAGCATAACACACCGTATAGCACCACCTACGGGACAAACAGCATGGCCAAATTATTATCATTTAAAAAAACTACAGTACTTCAGAGAGTACCATTTCCTTCTTTAATAGTAGTAAAACTCTCAAAATCAAAGAAGTCAATTATCCAAGTACCTGAAAAAGCTTTCTTTAACTTGTTAAACATATGGTCAATTCTTTTCTTAAACTGATGCAATTGTAAAGTAACGTGTTTATTTACATCAGATATTAAACTGAAGCCTGTATTTGTAACATTTGAAAACCTAAAATTGTACTATTTTACATTCAGCAGTTGTTGATTTGGTGTTTTTTCATTCATGCATCACATTTGGATTAAGTAGTTATTGATTTGGACAAATTATTATTAGATGACTCAATGCCAAACCATATCAACGAAGAATTTAAATTAAATTCAAATAACAAAACAAAATCAAAAGTTTTTGATGCACTAGAAAAATATTTTTATTTTGAAATGAAGCATAAAAACACGTTTCAACCATAAACATGTAAACAACTTTTTTTGTTTTTTAACACATTTTCACAACAGACGTCGAACACAGACGCACGGTGTTGACCGAGTCCATTGGCTCAGGCGTCGCCGGTCTTCGGTGTGTTTCTCCGCGGACAGTAGTGGCGGGTGTGCGCCCAGTCTCCGGTGGCGGAGCAGAACGGACACACATAGCTCCTCAGGATCGGACAGAGGATCCGGCCGTCTCGGGCTTTCAGTCTGTGACTCATGTACACCACCGGCGTCTCTCCGTTTTGTCGGCAGAATCCGCAGGAGTCCCGCGGGGTCCGCAGGTCGCGGCTGGAGGAGGCAGAGGTGCTGGAGACGCTGCTGCTGGAGCCGGCTCTCATGAAACCCTCCGCGTGCGTCCCGTGGACATCCGCGGCTTGTGCTCCGTCGCGATGCTGCAGCAGCTGCGACAGGGTCCTGCGGAGGTCCATGTAGTCCCGCCACATCAGGAAACAGCCGTCGGCTGCGGGGATGCTCTTCTCGCGCTCGGTCAAAGAGGAGGACTGCATCATGTCCGGTTTGAGGAAGGTGTGTGTCACCCATCATCACCCCGAGCTATTTATAGCAGACTCCAGACAGGAATGCGGTCTGTCTGGGGCACTGAACACCTGGCCCTCACTTGACCGAGGTCGTCGCAAGGTCACTAAGGTCAGGCACGCGCTCCTGTTTGTTGTGATCGTGTCATTTACTAAGCGGCACGTGCCAGACTGAGAGCACGTGAGCGCTGCTGTCTGTCTGTCTGTCTGTCTCTTGTAAACATTGTAACATTTTCAACAAGCACAAGCCAACTTTTGCTATTAGAAATAAGTTGGCAGAACCTACCAGTAAATAGCCTGACAAAATGTAAGCAAACAATTATAAAACAAAACAACCGTTACAAAAACAAAGTTTATTAAATTGTGCTATTTATATACTTTATTTAACTAAAAAGATGTATACTTAAAATTATAGGGTGAATTCAGGTAAACTGTGCCTTTCCCAGATGTGTTTATTTTATTTTCTCTATTGACTTTGTTGACTCCCCCCTTCCCCCTTTTTTAAGTTCATATAATGTTATTTGCAAGATATATACCAATAAACATTTTGAGATCATATACTCCAGGCTGGGCCATCTTTGATTATAAAAAAAGATGATATGTATCTTAATTAGAAATTATAAAAACGTATACATACATACATACACACACACACACACACACACACACACATATGTATGTATTGTTATTAACACTTTGTAATCAAAAAACAAAGATATTCAACAACATATAAAACATATGGCCTATAAACTATGTGTAAAATTAATGAGTTTACTTAATTCATACATCAAATTCAAAACTCGTGCATGTGGTGTTGACTTTACACAGACTATTGCTGAAAATGAACTCTACAACATTAAAAATGTGATTATAATACATGCAACTAGGCTAACTAAAAACTGAATAATAACTGAACAACATTTTATTGTAATATTTTATTTTATTTACTTGTT